>NC_137675.1:74919979-74959979 GCF_963989245.1 Nansenia antarctica
CTGGGCGGCACACCTATAGGGCACCTATACTAGGTATACTATAGGGCCCCCCCCCCACCCCTTACAATCCTGATGACTCTTATTTGTACTCGAAAGAAAGCCTACACATCAATGATACAAAGAAATATTCTAAGAATGCCACCTGTTTAACCACAGCACAAAGAGGAATGCACACACACACACACACACACACACACACACACACACACACACACACACACACACACACACCTCCTGGGCCCTCACTACATTTCATCACACCAGTGGTTTCCCTTTCTGAACCATTCTCTCTTTTCAATCTAGTTGCATCACCTTTACCTCACACACTGGCAGACAATCAATAACCAATAAAAGGTCTTCACTTTACACTTTTTATACACTCCTTTTTCAACATGCTATCTATCCCTCTGCATCTTCCTCTCTAAATCTCCCACCCTGTCCCCCCTTTATGCATTTTAATCCCACTCCACAATCGTTGGGAGTGTTCACCTCTGTCCCTCGCTCCCCCTCTTCCTACTGTCCCAGCTCACCCCTCCTCCCTCCATCCCACCCCAGCTCACCCCTCCTCCCTCCATCCCACCCCAGCTCACCCCTCCTCCCTCCATCCCACCACAGCTCACCCGTCCTCCCTCCATCCCACCCCAGCTCACCCCTCCATCCCATCCCAGCTCACCCATCCTCCCTCCATCCCATCCCAGCTCACCCCTCCTCCCTCCATCCCATCCCAGCTCACCCGTCCTCCCTCCATCCCATCCCAGCTCACCCCTCCATCCCATCCCAGCTCACCCATCCTCCCTCCATCCCACCCCGGCTCACCCCGGGCTTCAGTGTAGATGTTTTCCTCGCAGCTCATCCACAAGCCGGAGTGGAAGGCGGGAAACACAAAGCTGTCGTCCCCTGTCTCCCAGGAGAACTGTATGGCGGCAGAGTTGGAGATGCCGGGCACGGGGATGCATTTGGTGAACTTGTGTGCCGTGCAGAGCGGCTTGGGGACCTTCTGCCGACCCTCGCACCAGTGTGAGGACAGGAGGGCGGTGGCGCCCAGGAGCAGGGACACCAGCGTCACGACGAAAGTCAAGCGAGGGGAGCGCACTTTCTCTAGGAAGGTCATGAGGAAGGGTGAGAGGGAAGGAGGCTGGGGGTGAGGACAGGGGTTGAGGACGGGGGGGGGGGGGAGGGGTTAAGAGTTAATGACTTTGCATTGGTTCCCAACCTCGAGCCTTTACTAACATCATATTCAAAGTCCTTAAATATGGAAACCAAACCAAAGGGAAATATCGGTTCAGTATTACAAACAGATGGAGTCTGTCTGCCAGAGAGCAGGTGTGATTTGAGAGTGAGGGATCGGGTTGATACGATAGGACTGCAGACAGACAAGAGATGGGAAAATACATGGAAATGAGAGGAAGACTGCAGCAATATTGTAGCAAACCAACCAACACAGGTGAAAATGGTTTATCATCATGAAATCCATCAGTGAAAATCATGCCTCAAATGTGCAGAAGCATTGACGTCACATAGCTAATGGTCATCAGAAAGAGAAAACCACTCACCTATTTCAATCTGTCTTTCTGCCACTTTATCTTCAGTTCCTCACATGGAAGGTCATTGTTGATGATTGCAATAGTGAATGAATGCCCTAGTGCTATTCCTTTACCTGTGTCCTCTCTCACTCCTCACCTCCTCCACACCAGATAGTGAGTGATTTACAGTATTAACCCTCACACTAACCTCTGTGGGAAGTCTGTCTGGAGTGTATGTGTGTGTGTGTGTGTGTACGCAGGCCTGTTAAGCCCCCCCGCTTCTTTAATCCATTGACACACCACTAAATCCACCACTGCAAGTCAGTTCAATCTGTTATCATTTTCAACCATTTAATCTATTATTATATCTCCTCCTGTCCTACTTTCATACTGTCTGCTGCTCTGCTACTAGTGCCAACTATCATATAACACTTTCAACGCTTCAAACACAAAGTTCTGAAATGTGACATTGAATGAATAGCATGTATGTAAAAATGGTCAATGTTTCCAATGCATGTAAAAGATCTGGGCTTGTAAGTAGGCGTTCAGTGACAAGATGCTTTGACATCTTATGATATTCGTTATGACATTCACGTTGTTCATGATCATGTTAAGTATTATGATGTTGTTAAGGCATTTACTTAAAATAAAGTGTTGCCATGACAACGTTGTATTCTGACTGCAACATCAAGTGGTGAGCTGACTCCAACCACAAGAGGGAGCTCTTCCTCAAGACAGAATGAAAAAACAACCTTTGAAAAACAACACACACATCTATACTGTATGTACATACCTAAAGCACCATGATGATGATGATGATGATGATGATGATGATGATGATGTCAGGCAACATACCTACCTGTCCCTGAGACATACAGGGAGGGACAGAAACTCATGAATCATACATTTCTCAGCACATCTCTGACATTGGTTTCTGCGGGACACACCACATACCAGCAAGTAAAAGCATAACAGCTTAACTCAACAGGAAGGAAACAGTGAGTCATTACCATGTGCTTATCATCCCCACAGCTGATATCACTCCATCATGTGGCTGTGACGGAGACACATCACACATTCTAATGCACTGCACAGTGGTATTCTCTCCTTGAAGTTAATCTAAGAGTTTGCTTAAAACCTTCAGATGAGACCTTTGATATTATGTCAGGATCAATGGGTCTAGTAACGTCAGTACAATCAGTAAGTATGTGGTTGGTCTGATTTGTGGGGCAAGATTTAATCCTGGATCTAATATACTGTAAATAGCAGACAATAGAATAAAACTGAATGACTTAAAAGGGCAATGTTCAAAAGTAGGGAGAAACTTCTTTTAAGCATTTTGTAAGTGTATTCATAATTCATATACATATTGACAGGTTTCTAGTACAGCATGTTTTCAATAGTGTACAGTAATTGTCTTTTTTTTTTTACAAGAATAATAATAAAAAATGATACAGACAACACCACGTATGACTCACTTTTTTAGTTCATGGCAACGCTTCTTTTGAATGGATTTAGCATCTCTCGATTTAAACCGTTAGTGTCATTGAGAAATTATCCTATTCAAAAGTACTTGGATTTTCTGACTCCTTGTTTGACGGTTAAGGGTGAAGATCCCCAACCATTCCAATAACCCTCTAGATTCCAAAAGGTTTTGGTAATGCTTGATGGATCGATCTATGTTAGACAAAAGTAACTTCCTATTCAAAAGACCTTGATAGGTGGGATTCCTCACCCAATGACTGAACACTACATATATCACCCCTCTACATGTCACCTGTCTCTTGATGTCTTCTCCCAATCAACATGGTCAAAGATGGCAGGCATGCATTAGTCAATAGTGTGATCTTTTCTTTTGTCACCGTTCAGTTTTTCTCTCAGCATCGTTATGAAGATTCTGCTTGAAAAATAAGATCATGTCCATTCGATTTTTCATGAATACTATCTGTACCGTAAAAACCCCAAAGATGAAAAATAAGAACACTTTTCAAAGGACCAAAATGGACACTCAATTCCACATTTTCACACACATTCACTCTCATACACACGCACTTTGAAAGGCAACAAATGTCCATTCTCCAAGGCAATATAATGTCTTTGTGGCAACTCGACCCTGACATTCCAAATGATGTCATTCTGGCTCCTCCTTCTCCAGGAATGATAAAATATCTGATGTCCAATTCATGATATGTTGACCAAGTATAAATTGAGATACATCCATTTAATTCTGAGAGTAAATACTGATGCAGATAAAAATTATAATAATAATGATTAAAATAATAACGATTACAATGAAGAATATGAGCAAAAATACTACTTAATGTGGATGTAAAAACACTGCCTCCTTCCTTTCTTTAGTGTCAACTTTTCACCCCAACATTCTCTCGCTGTCCTCTTGAGGGCTTGCTCCCAATACTCTGGTCCAAAACATTTAAAAAATAAAAAAAAAGACAAGTGAAAAAATTATTGTGATGATGGAAAGAAGAGTCAGTTTGAGGGTATCTCCAGAAATGCAAAGAGTGCCAAGAGAGGCAGTTTATTTCTTTTCTTCTTTTTGAGAGGAAGTTCCTGTGGTCATGATTCTGTCACTCACGATGTCTCTTTTGTCCTACATTGGTCTTTTTTTTTTTCTCATTCCCTTTCCTCTGCGTTGCTTTGATCTATTTTTTTTCTTTTTTAAAATAAGAAGCGATAATTCACTTTTTAAAAGAACATTTCTTTTTTCCATTGTCTTAAATGTTTTTATGTTAATTCCTGTTCAGAAATTGTACATTCCCTCCTTCCTTTCTGTCATCGATGTCCATCTGTCATCTTGTCCTGCCCTGCTGAGGTCTGCTTCACCAACCATCCTCAGTCTTTCGTCATCCAAGTTTACCTAGGATAGGAAGCACAAAGCAAGTGTGTTAGTGTTGGCATGTCAACAATGTCCACAAATACAAGTCCAGTGGATGAAATACAAACACTAAAAGCATTCCTCTGAGGACTGGAGGCCAATATGAGCAATGATCCAGCACTGACAACAGACCCTAGAGGGACTGCACTACCCTCGACCAGCAT
This sequence comes from Nansenia antarctica, assembly GCF_963989245.1. Taxonomy (NCBI): domain Eukaryota; kingdom Metazoa; phylum Chordata; class Actinopteri; order Argentiniformes; family Microstomatidae; genus Nansenia; species Nansenia antarctica. Next base: position 74,924,560 of record NC_137675.1, read on the forward strand.
GCATGGTCATAACTGTGCTTTATGATGTTAACTTGTGGGTGTTTATGGAAACATAACAACAATAAGTAGCCTATCTACGACAGATGAACTGTGTTTTTTGTTTAATAATTGGCACACTTGATGGGACACATTTCTTGCTGAAAAAACATGTAAATCTAAGAGGATGAAGGAAAACAAATAGAACAAGAAAGGTCTACTTCTCTCTTACCAATCAATATAACACATTTCAAATCATTGGAGCCTTGCAGCATTAATTTCAGTACATTCACACACCATTGAGTCTGAGTCTGAACTTACCGATTCCAGACTCCTGCGTTTCTCCATCCTCTATGTCTCTCTCATCCTCTCTCAGACTGCTCCACGTACACAGACTTGGCTGGCCTACTGCTCTGGGGAAACTGCGAAATGAGAAAATGAGTGAAAGAGAGAGAGGGAGGGAGGGAGGGGGGGGGGGTTAACATTAGAGTGCAATCAACGTTATGGTGGTGGGTAGTAATGTAGCAAATGAGAAAACACTTTCTTTAAACATTAATTAAGACTATCACACCAAATTTGATTTCCCTAGAAATAATATGATAACCAACCTCTCCCTCTTTACCTTGTGCTTCGGACATCGTAACGAGAAGTTATCTTCATTCAGAGAGCAGTCTGAGGAGAGGAAAGTGAAAATCAACACCAAGAGAGTAACATAAACCATCACCTCAGTAGAACTCCCTATACACCTGCTCTCAATGGCAGGTAAGGTTAAGCTTGATTTTCAAGGACACAGCATAGAAGTGGTGAGGCACACGAACAAACGAATGAATGAGAAAGTACTAATGAGGGTACTAACCTGCTTCCATGGCACACAGGTAGTGATATCTCAGTGTGCAACCTTTGCTGTAACAGCCGAGGGTTGAGCCAACCATCTCACAATACGAACAGCACTGAGGGGAGTTAGATATAACACACAAAGAGAAGACAACAAAAAATAGCAAAGAAAATCAATACATCTCAAATCCGGATACATATAAGAGCTGTTTTGGGCATAGTAAGACAAAAAAATCAATATACAGTAACAGTGTATATATATAACAAATCTGAAGCAACATAGAAATCGATCTATTCAGTACAACAAGTATAAAAGCATTTGTTGTAGTCCTAATAGAGAGGATGACATATGTTGGATTAGAGAACATATAAAACTATGGTGCTAAAATACACACAAGACAAATTTCCCCTCTGGGACAATAAAGTACAATCAATCAATCAATCAATCAATCAATGAATCAATGAAATGACCCTGCCCTCACAATTAAAATCTCAACACAAATCAGATCAAGTAAAAGCTCACTCACTGTATCTCTGGCGCCATCTAGTGCCTCCTGTAGACCGTACAGTCTTCCGTTCACCAGGAAAACCCCACTGGACCAGACGATGCATCCTTCATGCACCCACAGTTCCTCTGGGTCCATGGGCATCTGAGGGAGTTGGGCTAGCTGAGCAAGAGGCCCCAGGGAATCTAGGGTTGGGGGAGGCGGTTGGAATGGCAACGAGGCTTTACTATTGGATGGCACCATCCTTGGGGAGTCCTCGCTGGATTTATGCCTCCTTTTAAAACGTGGGTGTGAGGTCAACTTCCTGTGTTGTGGCCTCTGTTGAGAGTCGTCCATCTGTTGTGGCTGTGGCTGCTGGCTTTGTTGGTTCGGTTGACTGTAACAGATCTCGTTTTGAAGTTCAGGTTGTTTCCTTAGCTCAGGTATCGGTTTTAATTCTGGAGGCATGTCCCAATTTAGAACTGCCGTCTTATTGGTGGTGGTGGTGGTGCTGATAGGTGCTGTGGAGGTGTTTCCAATTCTGCCAGTTAGAAACATCATCATCTCCTCTCTGCCTCCCGGGGAGGCAGTGCCAACTGTGGTAGCAGGGGAAGTTGGGTATGTAGCATGGCTGACAGTGCAGTCACTGTCAGTTGCGGACTTGATAGTTGGTGGTGCATCCTGTGGTTGAGTCTCCTGGTTGGTCAAGGTCAACACATTTGAAATGGTATCTAGATTTGGCCCAGTTCTACTCATCCCAGGAGTTGCTTGACTCAATCGAACCTGGGGTTGATTCTTGGGAAGCTTTGCAGCGTAGTCAGGAGGGTAGTATGGTCCATAGAGATCTCCAAGGTTTTTGTAATTGGCCCATTTCTGGCAGAGACAGCAAAGGAGGCGGCCTGAATGACTTGTTTCAGTAATCACAGGGCCTGAGACGACATACCCAGAAGAAGGAAGAGTCTTCCCTGTCTGGAGGGCAGTCTCTACGTCCTCTGTCTCCCTTTTCTCTTTTACCCTCTCAATTTCTCTGTCTCTCTTGGGCAATTGCGAGGTGAGAGCTGAAGTCAAGAGAGTTTCAATTCCACTACTGCTTGCTTTCCCTCCAACTGCACTGCCGCGCTCTCCCTTCATCTTCTCTTCTTCAGCATTCACAATGGTGCACACTGCTCCTATCTCTGCTACTTTCCTCTCAACATGGATGTATGGCGAAAAGGCACACTTCCTGTTATCAGGGAAAGCTCCACTGATGGTTGAATTTCCTCCTGCTCCTGTAACTACTTCCTGGTCATCTTTGGCCGTCACCGCGGCTGGTGCTCTTCTCCTCCTTCTCTGTCTACCCCTTATCCCTCCCCCCCCACTCTCATCTTTCACCCCCCTTTGTCTCTGACGGGGTGACTTCACCTCCATCTCAGGCTGAGTGTCCTCACTCTCTGCACCCACTTTAACTGCCTGTGTCAAGGTTGGTGGGATCGAAGTAGGAGACATTTGGGGATCAGTCACAGGAGAGCCTACAGGGTCTGAGGATGTGGTATTGGTACTTTGGGCTACTGGTGGGGTGACAGCAGCTGCTGGAGATGTGGCTGTTGGGCCAGACGGAGTACCAGGGGTTGAACTCTGTGATTGACCTTGAGCCTGAGCACGTTTCTGCTTATTAACACTTCCAACAGGCCTTCCTTTCTTCTTGCCTGATGGGAAATAGCCTTTGGGGATCATAGCACCCTCTGACGATTTGGAATCTTGTGGTGACAAAGAGGACCTTCCAGAGGACAGTTGATGGGACTGTCTGCCTAGTTGACCATGGTTGGGTGGGGTAGTTCCATAATAGTCACTGCTTGAATAATCATCAAAGCCTATCCCACTTTCTTGGAGTTTTTGTCTCAGAAGGTTAGCAGCAGACTGTTCTCCTCTTCGAGTCTCAAGTTGCTGGTAGGTATTAGTGAAATGTTGAATATCAGACAAGGCAGATGAAGATGGTGGAGGGGAGCCCTGTACAGGACGAGGTAGCGGCGGGGCTGGGGGTAAGGGTCCTAGCAAGGTGAAATCAGTGGCTATCCTGAGGTCCTCTTTATCTCTATCACTTGATGCTGATGATCCTGTAGTCCCTAATCCAAAATCAAAATCTGGCTGCAAAGCTCTTGTAACATTTCCGGATGCCCCGTGTTTGAGTACTGGGGAGGTCTGGTGAGGATCGCAGGGGTATGCCGTGGGGGGTAACGGACCAGTCTCATCCACCCCTCTGTAGGGCATAATGTCAGTTAGCGAGTGACTTTCATCAAGATAACCCTCATCCCCTGCCACACTTCTTGGGAAATGTGCTAGGTCTTGGTCCTGCGAGTCGCTAAACTGTGACATTTCAGAAAAGGCTGGATAATGATTTGACTCAGCGTCCCCATGGTTACTAGATTTCTTAACATTTGGTGTGATTTTCTGCACAATAGCCTCCAGTTTCAAACCTCGCCCTTTTCTTTGTTCCTTTATCTTTGTTTTACCATGTGAAGGTGACGAGGACCTTGAATAAGTATTCTGCCCAGGTGTTGGTGAAGCAAGTCTCGGACAAGGTATGTCTGAACTAGAGTCATCTTCATTTTGGAGGCTAGATTCAGAGTGGGTGACAGGGGAGTGATATGAATTCAAGGCACCCCTTTGCTGGGATGAATCCTGATGCTGCCTTTTAGCAGGGATAGGAGAAATGAAAGAACGTACTCTCCTCCTCAACATTAATGGATTTGTATCCCCAGAAGTCCCAGTTTTATTGTGACGAGGAGGACCCTGTGGCATTACTGAATTCACATCACCACTGGTACTGCTGCCATGACTTGCAGTTTTCATAGAGTTGGGTGCAGGTGTTGGACGGCTTGATTTGAAAACTTCCTCTTTAACTACTCGAGATACATCTAACTCAGTGATATTTGGGTCTGCAGTTGGAACGAGCTGCGCGGCAGAAGACCCAAGAGAAACAGTTGGAGGTTGTTGTTGGTTTCTCTGGTAGGGGTCACTCTCCAACATTATTGCGCTCTCTCTCCCAGAGTGTGTTGACTCCCACATTTTCATGTCATAGTAGGAGCTCTGATGGGGAAGTTCCTGTTTCGTTAAATGTTGTCTGTTGGGCATCATGTCAGTCTGAGGCTGCATTCTCTGTCTCTGCTCTGACTGACTCATTTTATGTCTACCTGGAGAAGAACCAGGTTGCATCATCATATCCTTGGTGGGTCTATTCATGTTGGTTGCCCACTCGAGCCTGTCTTCCAAGTCATGGGGGTGATGAGAGGAATGTGGGTGAGGATACATTTGCAATTTGTTTGTGGACTGTGGGTTTTGTAGTTGAGTTTGTGGGGATAAAGAGTGGTAGGGATGATGGGAAGGAAAATGTGGGTTGCGTGGCATCATATTGCCTTCTCTTGTATCACCATACCTATATCCAGGAAAACCACTGGCATGACCACTAGATAAATCTACACTATGGTGGTAGGCCTGACGCCTTGATGGTGAGGACAGAGGATTTGTGTTAGGAGGATAGTGAGAGGCATGTTGGGGATGGCGAGAGGCCATGGCAGTCAAATCAACCTTTCCTCTCCTATATGGATCTGAATTCATAACCACAGAGGGGTGTAGGGACTTATGATATTCAATATCAGCTTCCTTCACTGTAAGACCACTATGATGATCAGCTTGTAGATTTAGGACCTCTGTGACTGTCTCCTTTGAGGCCATCCCCATCTCCACCTCTCTTTTATCTCTGATTTCCTCCTTACAGTTCCCTAGCTCATTTGTTGCTGACGGAGAGGGAAGTGGTTGTTGGATGACAGAAGAGGTACCAATCTGACTTTTCTCCCTCTCTCTATCACTTTCCCTGTCTCTCTCTGGTGTACTGCGGCGATTTGGAGAAACATCACAGATAACAGAGCGCCGCTCTGAAGATGGGGGTAAAAGAGAAGCTGATTGCAATTGAGACTCAGTTTGACCGATTGTTCCAACTCCGCCAGCTAGAGGCTCTGTTTCCTGCAGGAGAAGCTCTTGTACAGCTGATGATGAAGTGGGCATATTTAAAGGGAGTTTTCTTTGAGGTAATGAATAGTCAGCTAAGTTGATGTGCTTTGGTGGAGGTAATGGCAAAGACTCTGTTGACTGTGATACGTGGGTAGAGTGACTCACACCCATTTTATTTTTCTCTGCAGATGCACTATGTGATCCCTTAGAACCTACTACTTCAGGCCTCATGGAGGGATGAGGAGGTTCTGGTCCAAAATCAGGCCCACTCCCAGGGCGCTGATTTGGTTGAAGAGACTTTCCTGTGCTGGTCATTTGTGAGGGATGGGGGGCAACCTCACCTACTCCAGTTTGTGTTCTTATACTTTCAGCCATGCCATGAAGATGCCTAGATTGGTACTGGTGCTGAGTCATATTTTGAGCCTGGAGATGGGCAGAAAGTGCTTGCTCAGCTCGCCCATAGCGTCGGTCTAAGTGATAACCCTGAAGAACCTCTTGTAAAAGGCTTGGAAATGGCTGCTGCAGTTGAGAATTATCATCATGGCCCCTTGCTCCTAATCCTTCCCCTCTCTTTGCTGACCCCTCAACTGAAGGTCCTCCAACATCCTTTGAATGTACAGGGCCATAGTTAGGTTGTGGCTGATGAAAGCCAAGGTGTCTTGAATTTGGTCCCATTACAACCTCTGGGACAGGTCTCCCTTTGTTTTTCATGGCATTGCCACCACCATATGGTGATTCTGTGTAACCATATTTGTGAGGACCTGAATGGGGATGATTTTGAGGTCTCCCAAAGTTAGGTTTCTGATGAGGTTCATGGTGAGAAGAGTATACACTCAGATCAATTCCTTCCTCTCCATTAGATTCTCTATAGAAGCTGTGTGAGTGTTTCTCCTCCACACTGTTGTCTTGTGGATGATTATTTTTTTCGGGGTGATTTACCTCAGAACGAGTAGAGACAATAACGCCTACTCCGCCAGCATTTTGCTGTTCCTCAATATTTAGGTTTTGGTTGGGATTCTCAAAATCTTGCGTCTTTCTTTGTTTTCCTTCTTTCCCATCACCATTCTTATTATGCACTCTGGATGATCCATCTAATCTATTCTCTTTATCCTGTCCATCTTGTCGTATGTGTCCCTCTCGTTCTCTATCTCCCTCCCCTTGGTTAGTGCCTTTTTCCCTTTCATCTTTAATTCCTCCAGTTTCCCTTGTTTTCCTAATGCCATTTTTTGTATCAACATCAGTGGAACCAGGCTCCGCAACACAGTTTGACTGGAAAGGTGGAGCAGGAGAAGGAATGCATGACAAATTAGAGGAAACTGGATGGCAAGACTTTGAGTTTGGACCAGGCGTAGCAGATTGAGGGGCAGAGGATGGAGATGATGACGAGGAAGTGTGAGTTTCAGTTTTCTTTGTCTCAGATACACTTGGAGGAATCCGTGAATTGCCACTACGTTGGTTTGTTGGTGATTCTGTTGACATCCTCTTTATTTGATCACTCTGTCTTGTCTGGGATTGGGTTTGAGTTGAACCAATGGGCGTCTGATTTTGAGATTGAGGATAATAGCCAGTTGGTTCAGATCCACTGCTTGCTCCACTCATCTGCCTCATTCTCAGGCGTTCTCCTTCAGAAAACTGCTCATCCCGTTCCATCTTGGCCCCTAATGGTCCTCTGTCTGACATCACTGAGGAATCTTCATCAGCTCCAGCCTCAGAGCCAGCACCCTCACCACCACCCATCCCACTTCCTTCCCTGACTGTACTTGTGCTGGAGGCTGCACTGACACTTCGACTCCTCGGTTGACCAGAGGGCATGGCTTGTAGTGCCTGCTGCATTTGACTTTGTCCACCATCTTTTCCCCTCTTATGTGAAAGTACTGTGTCTGTGAGAAGCATGTGTTGCACTGTATTGGGTAAATTCGCTACCTGTGATGTCAAGGCATTTAGACTGTTCAGGGCAGAGTCTTGCAGTTTGTCAAGAGAAGAAACTGGATAGACAGAGGCCGAACCCCCTTCACGTGATCCTATCACATGGCCTGCACCCATTCGCCCTCGGTTTGAGACAGAGTGAGCACCTCCAGCATTTAGTCCTGCAGCTTTATGACTGCCACTGCTCCCACAACTACTGATGCTGCTGTTTGAGTTGGGTGTGGGACTCAACTGAGGCATAGTCTGCAATAATCTACCATGACTATGGCTGCTACGGGGGTTTGGTGGAGGAGGATGCGACGGACCGTGGGATGAGGGGTTTCCATGTCCCTCTGACACACCCATCAAAGGGGATGGGGAGGAGCTACAGCTGGGGGACTGCGCTGCTGAGGCAGCCGGAGAGGGGTTCGATATTGGACTGAAGTTTTGGTTCATTTGAGTCTGTTGGGGTTGAGAGTGCATTGGAGATTTGGCTATTTCTTGAGACGCCTGATGAGGTAAACTAGGATTGGGGGCTTGGTGATGTTTTGAGTAAACAGAACCAGGCGGAAGGCCATGGTGCTGCATTTTGAGAGAGTTGTCATAACCTACTCCTAGATTGTGCTGAGAATTGCGGTGCTGGAGGGTTGCTTGCTTGTGGAGTGAATGGGTTTGTGGAGAATACGCAGGATAATTTGAAGAGTGGTAACTCTGTGCGACGTTCTCCAATTGCCCAACATTGTTCGTAGTAGCTGAACTTGAAATGGAATTCGAAGTGGAGTTCACATTGGGAGAGCTGTTAACTTTAGGCTCAAATCCAGCACTGTTGGCCCCTTCATGATATCTCTGTGGTGGGGAATTGTACATTCCTGATGACCCTGTGGATGCACTACCCTGCGGGGAGTAGTGTGAGAACTGAGGTGGCATTCTATGTCCAGAGAGGGGATATGACCTGTGCTGCTGTCCATGGTGCAGAGCTTGATGAGTGGGGTAATTCTGTGCATGTTGGCGGTGCTGCATCTGAGACGCTGATGCTGGCTGCATTGCAGGGTTCTGACTCATGTTGTACTGGTGGGAAGGGGAAAATGCTCCGGCACCACTGCCACTACTGCCACTGCTACTACCACCTGAGCTAGCGGTGGAACCATAGTCCAAAGGATAAGGAGACATCATTCCGGAGGACGATCCAGAGCCAGATCCGGCATGTCTGTACTGGTGAGGTAAATGTCCATCCATATTAGAGTACCCAAAACCTGCCCCATACGCCATACCTCCCCTTCTGTGTCTATCTTTTCCACCCATTGAAAGATAATAATCCATTGCTTCCTTTCGGTAAGGGTTGTTGCTACTGCCACTGTGAATATTACCCTGTGATGGTTCCCCAACCACTCTGTTCCTTGCATATCCAAGCATATGGCCAGCTTGACCAGGGTGATGGTGACCTCGATGGAGGAGGTGTTGACTGTGACTTTGGGGATTTGGGGGTGTTTGCTGTTGCATCCCGGTGTAGTCTTCTGTCATCCTAGGAGATATCTGAGGATCTGTTGACTGTGGCGGGTAAGAGGGCCCTCCTCCACCTCTACCAGTAAATCCAGGAGGAAGAGATGGAGGTGCTGCCGGACTGTTCGGAAAGTTTTGCATTTTGTTTTTCTCCTATTTTGATTAACTCCCAACTGAAATTCTAATATGTTGAGGAATTCTTTCTGTGTCGCAAATCAGAGGCCTATGGCAGTAACTGTGTATACAAAAAAATGGATGACGGTATAGGCTGGCTTTAAAGGGAAAGTCCAGTAAAGAGTTGAAGCAGGTAAATATATCACAGGTGGTATTATCTCACTTGTAGCAGCAGTTTAAGATGACACTGAGGTTGGGGCAGTAGAAGATGATAACATGTAAAAAAAAGATGCACTTCTGAAATCTGCTGATGATAAAAGGCTAGTGTAGGTTCAAATTCTGAAAATACTTATAATAGCTGGAATCTTCAAATTGTTCAAATTAAAACAAATGGGAGCTGAGAATCTGACTGTAGCAGCAGTTCACAAAAAAAGTTACAATACAGACGGTGCAACCATCACCATGAAGCTGTAGCGGTTTGGCACTAAAAAGGTGAGAATATCAAGCACAGCAGAGACACAAGAACTTCAAATGATAAGCCTACAATTATTTTCCACTGTAATAAGAGCACAAGCAAACAGAAATTCAATTGCAGTGGGATTAAATGGCGTACCGTGTGCAAAAATCTTGTCAAGAGTCACTGCAACCTTTTAAGACTGCCGGACTGCTGTCACAGCAATTCTTCAGTCCTGGCAGGAGCACGTGAAATAGAATACTTCACTCTTGTAGGTTTATATGTATTTGGCTTGCACCTGTGTAAAAAATCCTCAGTAATACTAACCAATACATTCACCTAATAGGAACAGCCATTTATGTCCCCAAAGAAAAACATCCAACTGACATTGTTGTCTGTTCTTTGTTGCAGAGTAATACTTTTCTTTTTTAAACGCTCTCTTCCTTTCATTCCTTTTCAAATACTGTTAGTGTGATGTGTTGTTGTATTTTGTTGAATTGTAGAAAAGTCTTTGGTCCCCAGTCTGTTCTTGCCTTCTTTTCACCTAACCTTAGTTCTTTTTCACCCTATATTTGTCCACTGTATTTCAACAATATCTTCTTAAGCATTTTTCTTTCTTACCTTATCTTGTTTTTCTGTCACTCATTATTCAGTTCTATCTACTCCCATAATAATATCCCCAAGTAAGGCATTCCATTTAATCATCTCCCTCTTGTTTCTGTTTTTCAGTTTCTCTCCAGTATTTCCATGCATGTGAGTTCATCTCTCTTCTGTTGCTTCCAGGAGCCTTGTGGAAATCTGAAAGTACAGAAGAAGAAACAAAAATAACTGTCTTTGTGCCCAAATGACCATATTTTCAGAACATCCTAGACCACATCCATTTTTATATGTGTACAGTAATAAGGCTGTAGTAGAAGTTGTAACAGGATTGTATTTCCATTGTCACAGCATAGTGATGGAATTCAGCAGTTTTTGTTATTACAAAAGTCAAATACACAAGACACATTTCCTATTCCACACGTAACATTTTATTTGTAATGGTATGTGTTAAGTTCATTCACCATTCATTCACAGTTCATTCATCTCAACACTATCATTTTGACGGACAACATTTATAATTAACAATATGTTATGTGTATGAATGACCAGTGTTGAATGGAGTGTAGGCCTACTTTGTTTATGGCCATAGTAGATATTAATTGGTTATTCAGCCGCCCTGTGTCCACAACAATTTTTCTTTCGGGACAATACATTTGCTCTTATCTTATCAATAAACAACATTTTTGTTTGCAATGTGTCAAGTGTGACTGCCCGAAAGCAAATAGAGTAGAGTAGAGCATAAAGTGGATAAGCAGCAGACAGTCAAAACAGAATAATAATAATGTCATATAGTCAAGGTCACAAATCCACTTACAGCACATGTAAACAAACAATGTCATAAAGACATGTGGTCTCTTATCACCTCACTGAATAAATAGGACAGGTTATCACTTAGTTATCACTATAGTTTAGCATAGATGTATTTAACATCCTGGAAAGGCATTTAATCAGTGGGGGGTCTAATTATGGGGTGACGCCACCTTGATAGGGTCATTATTCACCAGGGGCCCATGCGACACATGTCTATTGTCTGTCTCCAACACACTGTAAAATGCTTAACAGCACAAAAGCATTGCAGCCGACTTCATCAGTCCTTTCATATTGTCTTAGTGTAATATACCCGTAACCATAACTGACTGGTTTCACTGGTAAGTGAAATATCAGACCAGGGGGGATATCTTGGTTACTAGTCAGTATAGGAGTCAAACATGGACATTGTAACTACTAGGCCTAATCCACAATTTGTTTATGTACAATACCAACAATACCATTTTAAAGACAAGCAAGATAGCTTCCTAACAGTGCTGTCACACGGCCACTAAGGGTCACACCATAAAAGCAGGTGAGACACTGTAAACAACACAAGTTAGCCAGGCTGAATTGCAGTAGTCATAACGGTGTAATAAGATAGCTAATTCGTTGGTCCAATAACCATGCTATGCACATTCATGAATAGATGGCTAGTGTTGCCTAACGAAAAAGAACAAAACGGTTAATTATTGAATAGTATTAGCTCACCTAGCACACACTGTAAATGTACCCAAGAGAGCAGTCTAAACTGGCTAATTAATTATTTGGGCACGCGCTGCATTTTGTTGCAGATTAAAACTGCGCGAGCAGCTTTATTCTTATGTTGACACCGAATTCTACTTGGTTTACACCGGTTAACAGACGCTAGTATCGTTAACGTTAGCCACCGTCCAAGCGTCAAGATTCATTACCTACAATTAGTTAGCTAACGTTATTACATGTCTGGCTGACTGGAGCTAGCTAGCTATAGCTGTGAAACCCAATTGCGATATAGACAAATGTAGTAAGAGTTATTTACAATGTGGCTAGGATAGCCAGACGAGCTAATGAGCTACCCTGCTTTGCTTATTACCTTGTCAGATGTGTATCTGTGCACAACGAACACAGTCTCGCTTCTAGCTAACATGCAGCATCACAGTGTAAATGCCTGTATGACGCTAATGACCACAGCTAGCTCGCTAGCCTGGACGGGGGAGGCAAGCAGCCTTACAAAAGCCAAGGAGAGGTGATTAGGTGCAGATGTTTCCTCCTTTAGAAACGCACAGGGGGAGGTGGGTTTAGCATGAATAACGTCCACTGGTGAGATGGATGCTGCTGCAAGACAATCGCCCCTTCCAACATGTAACATTTCCCCCCAAACAAACGTAGCTGGAGAAAAACAAGCCAGACACACTCTTTCTATATCGCATACCTGGGAACGCTCAAGGCCCCTCGGAAGAGTAGAAGGGTGTTCTGTGACAATCCCGCTGCTGTGGCAGGAAACCCCGGTCTAGAGTCGACCGCTCCGCCGCTTTCCCCTCAACCTCTGTAGTCTTGACAACCCCGACCAAGCGGCGGCGAAGTCGGGGGCCCCGTCGCACCTCTCAAATCCCGGGCCTTTCCTCAAATTTTCCCTTTCTTTTGTCCTCACCTCCCAAAATTGTGAGAGCACAATCGGGGTGCCTGTAGGTCCCGTAACCAGTGAGGTCCATACACCCCCGCCCCCCCACCCCCTCTTGTTCCCTCTTCTTCTCCTCTTCTTCTTTCCCTCTTTCACACACCGTTTAGGTGAACCCTCCTCGCTCTAACTACAATTAAACGCATTGCCTCCTCATGTACTGTAGAACCGATGAATCGCAAATGTTTATTTCCATAAATGCATCGTAGAAGCCATGCATTCATCGGTAGACGTATTCGTTTTCCTGTTACTGTTTTTTTGCAGCTGAAAGACCGCCTTGAAAATGCATACACACTCATATTCCTGCACCCCCTCCTCCCTCATTTCTCCCCATCACATCCCTCCATCTCCCTCCTCCCAATCTTTCCCATTTCAATGATTTGTTTTCTATTCATATCATAAACTGTAAAATGTGAATGTTGCCAATGAATGCATTTAGTCATCTTTTCTCAATTTCTGGAAATGTAGTCTTTCAGAGAGTCTCTTTGTTCTTATTTGATCCACCAAGTGCATGATCACTGAATTCACTACAAAGGAGGGACACATAAAGAGAAGTGACACATTTAATGGTGAGCAGAAAATGTGTTTGATAAAGACTGATGTTCTCTACTTGTTGACACAGCTACAGTATAGACCTATTCAAGGTAGGGTGCTGCGTGTTTCATTAGAGTCAATTCAGGTACCTCACCGCAGTGACAAATAGGCTATACAGCTCAAAGCCCTTCCCTACTGACTTATATTGAAATGCATTATTTAGATCTCATTGCAAGAAGTATTACTGGAATTTAAAGTAGTGCATTGCTACCTGATTATACTCATTGCATTGTTATTATAAATAACAATGTTATGATGTGCATTAAAAAGAGGTACTACACAAGATCCTTTTCCCATTACATTTATTGTGTTGTCACAAATGGCTTACCGGTATCTCCTCTGACACAGAGGCCGGGGAATGCAGTGCAGACCCTCTCACTCTCTCGCTGTCGTAATGGTCTGGCCTATGGCCCCCTGTCTGTGGTGCTGCACTTTTATGTACTGCAGTGTGCACAGTACACACAGCACACACACACACACACACACACACACACACACACACACACACACACACACACACACACACACACACACACACACACACACACACACACACTCATTCAGTTATACCATGTCCCTTTTCACAAAATAAATCGTCCTTTTTTTTAACTGACTGTTTCTCAGCAACAATTCAATTACGTATATTTATTTCATTCCCATGCAGATAACATGTCTATTTCTATCATGGTTGCCATAGCAACTGTATCACAGAACCCTAACTGTGGATAATTTGTGCATGTCTACATCGGTTACACACATGCGTGTGCACTTGTATCCTTACCGGTGTCCAGTATGTACATGCACACATCCATACATACAGTACTGTATGCAGGCGTAGCATACACACAGTGCAGCATTCTCAAACACTTCTATGCAGTCCATTGCCCATTCATACTATGAAAAAAGGGACGCCAACAGCAATAGTTACTGCATCTAGGCACCGAATCACATTATAGATAGCAAAAAGAAAGGCTGTGAGTTAGAATGACCATAACAAAAGAAAAGAAAAGAAGGAATATAATGGAAGGAATGTCATGTATGTAAAAATAATATAATCATACAAATTATGAGGACCAGGAGTTTAACAATATGTGTTTTCATGCATTTTCATCATTACACTCTTTCTAAATTGTGTGCAGCACCCCCTGAGATAGGATATGGTTGAATAATCAGATTATATGCCTAAAGGTGCCAATGATCCTTAGAGGGGGAACTCTGGCTGCTCTTTATGGGACAATGAGCCAAACTTAATCCATAGATGACCAAAGTGAAGGTCAAGATGCATAATGTGACCGTCAAAAAACCTGAACCTTTCCACTTCCAACCCATCCCTCCTTTGTTGAGAGAAAGCCAGAGTGTTGTGAATCTGAACTGGTGTAGGCTACATGCTTTGTTACTGCAATCAAATTGACTAGTTCTTAGTTATTTCACTCAAACAAATACTGCGAGTGGCAGGATACAAGACAAGCACTAAACATACTGTCATCTACAGAAATCCTATAAGATCCTATTATCTGTGTATCAGAGAAGGCTTATCTTAGAATTCCTTCCTAACCATAGATTCAAGGCATGCTCTGGACCTGCCTGTGCTGGTTTCACACAAAAGGTCTGGGGTATTTCAAAAAGCAAATCTGGGAGATGTCAATCAAGTTACTGAATGGGCACTTAGGACCCTGTTGGAGCAGGGCTCTATAATCTGAACACATGCAGGGAACTACATGTACTGTACGAATTGAAAGGACAAATTTTAACCCCACATAAAAAAGAAAAAAAAGAAATATGCACCAATGAATGGATATTGTGTATTTTAAAAACACACCAATTATATTAGTATTATAATAATAATAATTATAATACATTTATTTTATAAGGCGCCTTTCATGGCACTCAAGGTCGCTGTACAACAACAAATTTAAAAACAGTTACAAAATTCAAAATACAAAATACATAGAAATATACAGTATAAAACATAGCTAGTAGGATGAATAACAGTGGAAATGGATGAAGCATTATGAAGGTGTGCTACAATTTGTCTATATTTACATGACAAGTATGATACCTACTATATGTTTGAATGATTCTGATTGCATCGATCTATAGGAACACACAGTTTATTTGAAGTGAGCTTTGCTAGAGTGGAACACAAATATCAACAAACATCAATGCAATGACAATTATTTACTATTGATGTTGTTGTTGATATGTACATTCATCATACTGCACCGAATGTGTGCACTGAAGGTGTGCAATGCCCATGATCGCCACATGGAGTCAGAGTTATACAGAAAAAACATTCAATTACCAAAAAATAAAGCATCACAGCAGCACACAAAATGTTCGGAATTGTCAAAAGTGTTCACACTATTCTCTGAAATATCAGTCCAACAAGTCCTTTGAAGTGTATGCTTGTAAGTCATGCATATCTACAATTCTGTGTTCTTTGATCAACATACTGTCATCTACAGAAATCCTATAAGATCCTATTATCTGTGTATCAGAGAAGGCTTATCTTAGAATTCCTTCCTAACCATAGATTCAAGGCATGCTCTGGACCTGCCTGTGCTGGTTTCACACAAAAGGTCTGGGGTATTTCAAAAAGCAAATCTGGGAGATGTCAATCAAGTTACTGAATGGTCAATTAGGACCCTGTTGGAGCAGGGCTCTATAATCTGAACACATGCAGGGAACTACATGTACTGTACGAATTGAAAGGACCAATTTTAACCCCACATAAAAAAGAACAAAAAGAAATATGCACCAATGAATGGATATTGTGTATTTTAATTATTCCAATTATATTAGTATTATGAAGGTGTGCTACAATTTGTCTATATTTACATGACAAGTATGATACCTACTATATGTTTGAATGATTCTGATTGCATCAATCTATAGGAACAAACAGTTTATTTGAAGTGAGCTTTGCTAGAGTGGAACAAAAATATCAACAAACATCAATGCAATGACAATTATTTACTATTGATGTTGTTGATATGTACATTCATCATACTGCACCGAATGTGTGCACTGAATGTGTGCAATGCCCATGATCGCCACATGGAGTCAGAGTTATACAGAAAAAACATTCAATTACCAAAAAATAAAGCATCACAGCAGCACACAAAATGTTCGGAATTGTCAAAAGTGTTCACATTATTCTCTGAAATATCAGTCCAACAAGTCCTTTGAAGTGTATGCTTGTAAGTCATGCATATCTACAATTCTGTGTTCTTTGATCATCTCCAATGTAACTGTCTAACGATATCACAATTAGTGCCTCTCTAACCATAGACATATGGTATCAATAGAATGGACATGGCTTTGATCTGAGCCATGAGTCTCAGAACACAGAGAAGTGTTCCATAACTTCTATACATTGAGTTGCATTAGATGCATCAGTCCCTGCAATTCCACGTAACTTTCTGCCTGTCCTTGGCTAGAGGAGACACTGTCCAGTGACAGAGACAATAAACACATTATAGAGCGGCCTATACTCGGTGGTCACAAGAGAGGCTGGCAGTATAATATCCAGACAGTTAAACGTCACTCACTAAGTGCTTATTCTGCATCATCAGTACAAAGCATGCAACGGAGAGACTCGACAGTGATATAACAACCTGGCAGTTAATTAACAAAAACATGCATACATTACAGAGTCTAGAGACAGAGAGACTCACCCGCAGCACCACTTCAGTCTGTCTCTGAGTGTGGGCATCTTTGCCCCGGGCGTCCTGGTGTCTGGTAGGCCCATTTCCACGGGTGGTAAGGATTCAGCTTACTATACATTACAGAATTAAAAATGATGATTTTAGTGATTTCATGAATCAAACTATGCACAGTTATGCACAGATTTGTACGTTGTAATAGTTGGTTAAAAGATAGATGTACACAACAAGAAGAGGATAGATTTTCTGTTTGTTTTCATACAAGACCCAGGAATTCATCGTAGACTTCAGGAGGAAAAAGTCCGAGATCCAGCCCCTGCTCATCGACGGAGAGAGCGTGGAGAGAGTCTCAACCCTCCGATTCCTGGGACATCACATGCGGGATGACCTGACCTGGAAGGACAACACAAAAGGCACCATCAAGAGGGCACAACAGCGGCTATACACCCTGAGATGCCTCAGGAAGGAACACAACAAGCAGGAGATACTGGTGGCCTTCTACCGCGGCGCAGTGGAGAGCATCCTCACCTACGGCATCTGCAACTGGTTCTCCAGCTGCACAACAGCGGAGAGAAATGCGCTACAGAGAGTAGTGAGAACAGCACAGAAGATCACCGGCGCCCCCCTCCCCTCTCTGGAAGAGCTGTACAACACACGCTGTCTCAGGAAGGCCTCAAAGATCTCCAGGGACCCGACCCACCCTGGGCACGTACACTTTACCAGGCTGCCCTCGAAAAGGAGGTACAGGACCCCGGCCGCTAAGACAAACAGACTGAAGAACTGCTTCTACCACAGGGCCGTCCAGGCCCTGAACACAGCAAAGACCTAAGTTCTGGGCCCTGGACAGTCTGGACGGATTGTATGGCAGCTGCTGGACTGAAAAAATCAGGTGTAGTGCTGAGGCACAAACATGTACATTTCAAGCCTGCAAACTGTGACACTTTAAATAACGTGAAAAAATACTATTGTGCAATATGACAACCCTAGTTGACTATCTGTGCAGTATAGTACAGTGGATTGTGTACATAGCCTTTATTTATGTAAACCAGCTCCTTACCTTCTTGTGATTTTTTTTCTTTTTCTAAAAGTTTTTTTTTTCCCCTTTCCTAACACCAGGGGAGCCACCCCTCCTAAATTTCGTTGTTTGGTACCTGTACTGTAGCAATGACAATAAAGTCCATTCATTCATTCATTCATTCATTCATTCATTCATTCATTCAAATGATGATTTGATACTATGTCAAGTGTGTTCCGTTGGACATGCTAAGCACAGATGAATCTGTGGTGGTGGTCTCAGAATCAGAATTCTTAGCATAAACATGGATCCTATGGAGTTTTATTTTTTGGAGGAAGATTATAATGCAGAAATGGTTGAATAACTAACTGCATTAGGATGACTAAGCCAGAGACCAGCTATGTCCAGCAGGGGGCACTCTCTCCTAAACTCCCACATCAACGTCCTCATGGAACTCTGCCTCTCTCTGAGGCCAACTGCCACACTCTCCTCATCTCCTAGCAACCACAGAACCCTGCCTCAATCACTACGGATACCGGGAGGAAAGGAGGAGGGGTGAAGAGGAAGAGGGGAGAGAGGAGGACGAGGAAGAGGAGGAGGAGCAACTGACTAGGCATCGGCATCCAAGCCGGGCATGACTAACATACCTAAAGTAGAGGGAGGGAGAGTGAGTGGCCTCAGAATGCTGGGTAATGTGTTTGGATGAGGATTTACAGGGTGGGGTGGTGGGGGGTTGGGGTGGGGGGGTGGGGGCAGGGGGAGGTGAAGGGGAGCATGCCTCGAGGTGAGGCATAGCACGGAGAGGATCTTAGGGACATATTGAGAACATAATTCAAAATCTGTGATATTACGGAATGTGAAGTGAAGAGAGTGATTACTCTAATTAAGCGTTTTTTTATTTTATGGCCGGGTACCCTTTAGTTACCCTCCTCCGCTCTCTCTCTCCCTCCCCCAACCCCCACCCCCATCCCCTCTTCTCCACCTCCACCCCTCCCCCATTGGTCATTAAATTTGATGGTGCCATCATCTTGGTTCTGTCCTTGTGACTCCTGAGCCTCAGAGCTTTATTACTTCCTTCTTCCTGTTCCTGTGGCCTCCTGTACCATGATATACTGTATGTTTCATACCGTCACCCCCTCTGCTGTGATGTCACTGTGACCTTACACACCGGAACACATCCCTCCTCCTATGGGCTGTCAGCGATGAGCCAGCCTTGGCCACACACACACACATACACGCACACATACACACACACACACACACACACACACACACACACACACACACACACACACGCATCTGTGACAGAGTTTTGTCATGGGAGTCTGTATGCTAGAATGATCATAGAATATTCATGGACTATTCGTGTCCTGGTATGATAACAAGCTACTAGGGGTGGCAGCAGTTCTATTTAATTTCAATTCAGGACATGACAAAACAAATGTAAAAAAGGCATAGCGTACATACTGTGCATCCTACAGAAAGCTTCTGTAACATTTAACCCTTTGCCACAGGCTGGCACTCTCCGCCATCAAAACTTTTACAAAACGCTGGCTCCTGTTGCCGCGGCAACCAACCATCTCTCTCCCTCTCACTCTCTCTCTCTCTCTCTCTCTCTCTCTCTCTCTCTCTCTCTCTCTCTCTCTCTATTCCCTCTCCTCCTTAACCCTTTCTCCCCAGCGCTTCCTTTCACCTTCTGTCTTTCACCCTCCTAGTGTTCTCTCACTTGTTAATGTCCTTTCACTCCATCTGTTTCTCTCTCTCTCTCTCTCTATCTCATCATTACATCTCTCTCTCTCTTCATCCATTTCTCTCCGCAATTCTCATTCTTGAGAATATGAGCGCTCTATTTACTCACATTATAACCACAATCCTTCATGTCAATCTACCTTCTATCTACCGTCACCTCCGATTACCTACTGGATAATTCTCTCCTTGACCCAACCTCTGAATTAACAATTCAACGGTTTTGCTAATATTTAATTTGTAAAGAAATATTAAAGACAACCAGGACAATGTGTGTGTGTATATGTGTGTGTGTGTGTGTGTGTGTGCGCACGTCAGTACCTGTGTGTTTGTGTGTGTGTGTGTGTGTGTGTGTGTGTGTGTGTGTATTTGTGTGTTGATCCTCTTTCTCTCTGTAGGAATGCTGTGGCTGTCCCTGTCCATGGAGCTCACGTATGTTGGACTGCTGTGTATCAGCTGTGTGCTGCTGTCTCTGCAGTTGTGTCTGGATGCCTTTTTCCCCTCCGCACAGAGCTGGGGACAGCTTCTCAATGCTTTCTCTGCCATCTTCACTGTCCTAGGAGGTAGAACACTGCTACACACACATACACAGCATTGTCTCTTTTCGCCCAATGCTCACGAATCAAGCGATTTCCCCTGTATTTATACACTGTTTGTATACAGTGTACTGTATACACTGCTTTATGTTTGGAATTTGAAAAATACAGACGGAGAACACTAATTGGCCAACAAACTCAATGCCCCATGTCTGTTAAGTACTATATTAAGAACATTTATTTTTATACCAATATAAAACCCTGCAGCTTTTTACTGACTAAAACCTTTCTCCACTCTGCTTCTTTCACTCACACAATATACTGTTGCTAGGTAACAGTTAATTGTTAAAAAGTAGTTGCAGTGCATTCTGGGATTGTGGGGGTGAGAAGTAGAGAACGAAAGGGGACAGGTGGGAGAGAGAGAGAGCTCGTGCGAGAGAGAGAGAGAGAGAGAGAGAGAGAGAGAGAGAGAGAGAGAGAGAGAGAGAGAGAGAGAGAGAGAGAGAGAGAGAGAGAGAGAGAGTAGGGCATTAGGTGTTGTGGGAGGGAGAAAAGCCATATTCTGCATTAATAAAGACAGCCTGAGGAAGACATGAGTTTACAGGATGGCAAGGCGAAAGGCAGCTTGCGTTAGGGACTTAGAGAGAAAGTACCTCCACTATTGTCATCTGTCCTTTTTACCTCTCCTCCCATTTCTCTTTTCTCCTTCCCACCCTCGCTCTCCCTCTCCTCTCATTCTCCATAATCCAGTGGACTCTCATCCATAACTCACAGGTCTTTCTCTCTATTTTATTGCGTCCTTTCTCCCCGTCTTTCCCTTCATCCTAATAACTCAAGATGACACACAATATAAGGTGGCCTTGGAGAGAGAGAGGGATAGAGAGAGAGAGAGAGAGACTGAGAGAGAGAGAGAGAGAGAAGGAGAGAGAGAGAGAGAAGGAGAGAGAGGGAGAGAGAGAGGGATAGAGAGAGATTGAGAGGGATAGAGAGAGCGAGAGAGAGAGGGATAGAGAGAGAGCGAGAGAGAGGGAGACAGAGAGGGAGGGATAGAGAGAGAGAGAGGGATAGAGAGAGAGCGAGAGAGAGAGGGAGACAGAGAGGGAGGGAGAGAGAGAGAGGGAGAGAGAGAGAGGGAGAGAGAGAGGTGTAGAGAGAGAGGGATAGAGAGAGAGCAAGAGAGTGAGAGGGAGAGAGAGAGAGAGAGAGAGAGAGAGAGAGAGAGAGAGAGAGAGAGAGAGAGAGAGAGAGAAAAAAGGGACAGAGAGATTGCCAGTTAGATGGGGTTAAATAAGAGACCCTGACTGCTTGGCCTTCAAACAAGGGCTGGTCAGGGATTTGCTCCAACCGGATCATTGGCCTCTGCCCAGCCTCTCAGTGTTTCTCTCCCATATTAACCTCTCTTCCTAATCTCTTCAAAATCGCCCTCCTCCACTCCTCCCCTCGCTCCTCTGTCCCTCTCCCACACTCCTCCCTCCTCCCCTCCTCCCCTCGCTCCTCTGTCCCTCTCCCACACTCCTCCCTCCAGCCCTCCTCCCCTCCTCCCCTCGCTCCTCTGTCCCTCTCCCACACTCCTCCCTCCAGCCCTCCTCCCCTGCCCTCCTCCCCTCCTCCCCTCGCTCCTCTGTCCCTCTCCCACATTCCTCCCTCCAGCCCTCCTCCCCTGCCCTCCTCCCCTCCTCCCCTCGCTCCTCTGTCCCTCTCCCACACTCCTCCCTCCAGCCCTCCTCCCCTGCCCTCCTCCTCCCTTTCTCCCACTCCTCCTCTTCCTCCCCGATGTCTGCGTGCTTCAAAGTCCTGCCATTCACTCCACTCTTTTTTTCTTTTTTTTCTCACGCCTCGCCCCTGCTATCAATAATTTAATAAGCCTCACTTTTCAGCGTGACTGAAAAATGAATATGAGGCGCGGAGGGGGGAGTGAGGGCGGGGGGGGGGGGAGAGGGGGGGGAGAGGGAGGGGGGGGGAGAGGGAGAGAGAGAGACACACACACATACACACAGACACACATGCTGGAGGGAGATGATAGATGGGGAGAAGGGTGTCATGGGTGGAAGGAGGGCTACATAGGTAAACAGAGGGAGATGATACAGACACAGAGAAGGATCAAAGGAAACAGAGAAACAAGATGGGCACTGTAAGGTGTGGTCTGTTAAGGCATACAGCAGATGTGAGAGATACATGTACAGGCATTGTTTACAGGCATTGTTTACCAGGTTGCTGTCTAAAGTCTCCCATGTTAATTCCAACAACTATTTCCTTATCATAGTATGCACTGAAGGATGTCCCTGAGAGACTGTTTAGGGTGTCTCTTAATCAAATCCGAACTATTTTTGGAGCGGTCAAAATGACGTCCTCAGGACAAACAGTAGAAGCTCACCACTGGCACATGTCCATCTCTCAAGGAACACAGCACAGCACAGGGGTCTCTGGGTTCCTTTGAGACTTCCTTTCTCTGGCTGAAGGTTACAGGGCGGCACCATTTTGTAATTCTAATATAATATATTAAATGGAGGCAACAAAGGCCATCAGACCTGGTCACACGCTACCAGATCTGAGGGTGCAGAGGAGCAGGCAGAGCCCCGGGGTACTGTAGGGTTGGACAGGCAGTAAGAGACCCAGAGCAGCAGCAATGTGTCTGTCAGACGCCTGTCTGTGGAGCAGCCGGCAGTGTGGGCCGTGGTAGTGGAGAGCCATGCAGCTACTGCTGCTCAGCCTGACGGGGCACCATATGGCCCTGCTTCCTGGGCAGCCACCTCTCCACCTCTCCACCTCTCCCTACAGCCCAAACCCCTGACGCCAACCTCACCCCTGCTGAGCACAGCTATCCCTCTGACAGAGAGAGAGAGGGGTGGGAGAAAAATAATCAGAGAGAGAGAGGGGAGGGAGATACATGTAGAGGGAGAGATAGATAGGAGGGGAGATAAAGAGAGTGAGAGATGGGGAGAGAAAGAGGGAGTGAGAGAGAGGAAGAGGGAGGGAGGGAGGGAGGGATAGGGGGTTTGAGGAAGGAGGAGAGGGGAGATAGAGAGTGAGAGATGGGGAGAGAAAGAGAGAGTGTGAGAGAGAGGCTGAGAGAGAGGAAGAGGGAGAGAGGGTTTGAGGAAGGAGGAGAGGGGAGACAGAGAGAGTAAGAGATGGGGTAGAAGGGGGAGACTCAGTATGTCTTGCCAGTAAAAGCGATAGAACGTGAGAGACATACACAAGCAGGAAGGGAGGGGGAACTTTACTGGAACATAAATATATCAGGAAAATGGAGAACAAAAGAATGAAGGGGTACTGGGGAGATGACAAATCTTCAAAATGACGAGAGAGGGAGAAAGAGAGAGGGAATGAGGGAGAGAGAGAGAGGAAGAGAGACACAGCGCAAACACAAGGACAGGGAAAGGAAGACTCAGGCCCACAGTCATGAAACTTAGCATTTTTTTATTAATACTCAACACTTCATTTTGTTCATCATGTACAAAGAGAAATAATAGTCTTATTTTAGCACTTATCATTGTAGATATCAGTATTATCCTAAGAGGTACCATGATGATGATTTTTTGCAATTTTGCAGTGACATTGTTAATTCATTATTATGATTAATTTGATCATTTCCATACAAAAAAAAAGAAGGAATAAGTTTAAATGTGTTCCCATATTTATATTTACACAATCTGTACAATTAGATATTTTTTGTATCATTTTTCTGTTTGTATGGTGTAAAAATGTTGGTAACATTTTAAAGGAAGGACCACAAAAGGAGAAAAGAATGGCCTTGAATAATGTGTACAATGATAATCATATTTATGTTACATTTTGCCTACTCGTGGTAAAATCAATCAAGTAAGACGTTTACTGCGTATTGGTGCATGTTAAAGGGGGGCTGATTCAGTATTCACAAACCTTGCCCTGAAACGCAGGCTGTCTGTACACACTTAGAGTATTCAACTGCTATGAGTCATGTATCATCTCTTTAGGAAATACATTTAGCAAAAAACCCTTATCAAGTGTTACCTTACCAATAGCAACATTTTCTGTTATCCTTCTGGATCATAAGAAAGAAACACAAGTGGAAATAATTCAATGAGTTCACAGTTTACATGTTTTATGTACTAATAAATAGACAAATGCATGTGTGCCCACAAGTAATCCCACATTCAAGCAACCTCTCTCTCTCTCTCTTCCTCTCTGTCTCTCACACACACACACACACACACGCACACGCACACGCACACGCACACGCACACGCACACGCACACGCACACACACACACACACACACACACACACACACACACACACACACACACACACACACACACACACACACACACACACACACACACACACAGTACAGATCAGATTTGCAGGAAATGACACAAAAAAAGTCAACAAACGTTGCAAAATCTGAAGTGATTTTGCCACATCAACCCTCAGTCCAAGTCCATCAATATTTGTAAGGTATCTTCTTAAATAGATCCAAAACACAAAGTCATAATAGGACTGTAATGAATCAATAATGTTGATGAACTGTAATACGTGTGATGCATGTATCACTATTACCATGGTTATGTTGTTACACAAGCAGGTAA
The DNA here is from genome assembly GCF_963989245.1 of Nansenia antarctica. Classification (NCBI taxonomy): domain Eukaryota; kingdom Metazoa; phylum Chordata; class Actinopteri; order Argentiniformes; family Microstomatidae; genus Nansenia; species Nansenia antarctica. The sequence goes on from NC_137675.1 coordinate 74,949,008, forward strand.
AAAAAACTTAATTTCATAATTAAGTAAAATATCATGATGAGAATACAATTAAACAAATCAGTGTTGTTTACAAAATGCTTAATTGATCGTGTTAACAAAGCTGTGTCACCTACAGTATGGCCTTATAATATATATCATATTAGACAAATGTATGTTAGGCTGTAGGAATCCATCACACACAGCACCAACCTGTGTTACAGCCCACTAGCCTGACAGATATTCATAGCATTGTAAAATGTGTGAAAATGTGACATTGTATTTTGCCATAAAGTATACCCCATGTAAACATGTGTATTGGCAGGATTGTGCAGGCAGTGAGACTGGAACCAAATGGCCTTGGGGAAATAAAAACTGAAATAAAGACTGCTCCCTCTTACTCTGCACACCCTGGCCGTAGAGCAGCTATGCTAAAGTGGCGAAGGTTCTGGCATGCTGTTTAAAGCGCTACCAAGTGCTTTTCTGTCCAAGCAGGGATAGTTTAAAAAGTGTGTACCGTTTTCAGAAAGATCCCCAAACCACCCCTGTCATGATTATACATGTACAGAGATTCTCCCCAGATTAGTAGATTGGAACACATAAACACTCATCATGCTGTTTATTGCGGATTCGCATTGGGAAATATGCAGTCCAATGCGCAAACATTTTTCAATTTTAATAAAAAAACAAAACAAAAAGAAACTCAAGACATGAATGCATTTGAATGACAAATAGGAGAAATTTCAACAGAGCAAAAGTTTAAAATAAAGTCAGCAACTTCATCGATTAGGCTAATGTTTACACAAAATATATCTATGATCACAAGTGTAAAACGCCGCATCTCTGCACAAAAATGGCACACACACACACACACACACACACACACACACACACACAACTTTACCCTGCATTTCATCTTCCACATGCATACCAAAATGTCTCCAAAAAGTCTATCAATGACAAATAAATCACAACAGGTTCCGAAGTGAACACAACAATATCATCTCATTGTGTTGAATAACTTGCTTCAAACTATTTGAACAAAACGCCTAGAGTATGACAAACACGTCATCCTTCTATAAGGGGTTGCAAAGAACGCATTGTCATTTCAGATGGATTCTTCAATATGATGAACGTACTCAGACTTTATTTTACACCATTGGCATTGAAATCGTCTGCGATAAGGACAACAATATTGGGGCAATAGTCCAGTGTTGTCTGTGTTGTATCACAGTGAAGCTACAGTATAACCCCAAACAGACAGTGAGGAGACTGAGCCAGCCCTGTGGATGGTGAAGCTCTATCAACACAAGTGCAATGGCCACCAAATCCCAGTTCAAAAAAGGGCAACATAAGACAAATAATTAGTAGTCAATTACTTAACGAGGATTGCTTAAAAATGAAGGATCACAATATACTGCCTCTATATGCAAATGTAATCTATGTATACATGTAATACTGTATTACATAAATGTATAGATAGTTTTGTTTATCTGGTAAAGCATGATAAGTAGTCTATCTTAAAAGAGAATCTAACACAATTCAAGGGAAACTTAGCGAAGACTCCTAAACTAAGCTTTCCCCTTATCACCAAACGTCTACACCTACAGTAAAATTATCCTAAATTTCCAACACTTTAGTGAAAATAAGCAAAAGCATATTCTTAAAATAATCATTATAGTAATTGGTAAACTCCATCATTAAGTAAACATGAGATTTAAAGCAAAAAAAAAAAAAGTTCAATTATATCACTTATCATGATTAGTAATATTTTTGTCTTAACTATATTTTGCATATTTTTGTTTTTGTAATTTTTAATTTTTATGTGTTTTTATTAGTGTTTTGTTTATTTCTTAAATTGTATTGTAAAACATATTGAAAGTTACATCCTGACTGTCTGTCTTACTGTACAAAGTGAAAAGAGTTTTTAAATATATATATTTACAGGGGAAAAGATAACATATTAACACTGACACTGATTAATGCTAACACCATTTCCTCTCCACTTCCCTCATCTCTTATTTCTCCCTCCATCCCTTCTTCATCTGTCTGATATTGGCCGACCATCCAAAACATGTGCGTATAAAATTTCAAAGATACCCGCCATCATCCATTCATGGGGGGTGGGGAGGGGGAGATGTTGAATCTGTTTGATTTAAGGCTTACTTCATAGGTTTCATCTTAAAGGTATGGAGCAAGAGAGCGAGAGAGGGAAGGAGACAAGGGTGTAGAATAAATGAATAGTTTATCAGCATCTGTTATCATTCAATCATGACTCCCTCCTCCACATACCCGCCTATTACAGAGGTGCGTTCGGATCATATTAAAGATAGGACGCCCCCCGACAAAGACAACTGACTGCACTATCTCTACTGTATGTCCTCAGCACCCTCAATCCTCAATCACAGCTCAGCACTTAAACACAATCTCCCAGCAGCCCTTGAACTTATGACACTGACCTCATACGAACTGAAGAGAAACCGTTCAGGAGCTAATAGGCTTGCTGCTTATATTCTGTACAATGTCCTGTGTCATCAAAGTCAGTTTGGTGTGATTATAATAAGGCATGTCTTCTAAAGGACTGAACCTAGACGCTGTAAAGGTTCAGTGCAATATTGTGGAGGTCTCGAGCTAAAAGGACTGTCAACATCTGTCAGAATGTCTCCATACATTGTGAGCTTTTTCAAGATGGCTTCCACTGCACTGCCTCGGTCTAAGGGACGTCCCTGGCAGAGACCCCCTCAGCTTCAATCAATACTGTTTTCCATTGGGCAATTACATTTTCAAAGAAGATTTTTACCTACATTTAGATTTACAGAGCATACTATTTATAATACACAATTGTGTACTAACACTTTGACTTTGAGTGAGTAAACCCCAAAGATGCATTCACAACGTTTCTTCACTGCGCCTCATAAAGCCTGCATACACCTTCATAACATCTGAGAGTGAGGTGTAAGGTCTTACAAGAGAAGTGGCACTGTACTGTATGACATAAAGAAAGCCTGAGAAGGCTGCTGGCTGTTTTTTCTTTAGAACCTGAATCCAGAAAGCGATCAAATGCTTGTTGTGCTGTGGTTATGAGGTTCAGCAGTCTTACAGTGTGTTGTGTAATGTGCTCCTGGTTATGAATGCGTGACAGGTCTTTGAAGCACTACTGATGTTGTATTGTAAAGTCTCTGTGTTCATGTCCACATCAAGTTAAGTGTTATGAAAAATGTTCACGACATAATAGGCTATATGTTATTGTCTCTCAACACACACACCTGTCTCTCACATCCATTGTAAATATTTATACAACTTGGTTTCAGCGTATGAATATTCTACACACCCTGGAACCATGTTGATAATTCATAATGCTGTAACAGAGTATGTCTGGTTCAGCTCTGGGGTACGCATCGTTGGGAGTCCGTTAAGGCACATCCTTCGCTCAGTATCTTCTTCAGCCATCAGCTTTTGACAAGACATCTCTCACAGTTGTCGACCAACACAAATTCGGAAATGGTGTGTGTGTGTGTGTGCGCGCCTGTGTGTGTGTGTGTGTGTGTGTGTGTGTGTGCGTGTGCGTGTGCATGTGTGTGTGAAATCTCTTTATATTTTAAACAAGGAACTCATGAGGAACCTGTCAGTACTGTGCAAATCATGTCTTCAAGATCCTTTCATCACATTTTTAAAAACAGCAAATAAATGAGTGAGTATTTAATGGACAAAACATCATAAAAACCAAAACAAGGGACCTTATAAGGACTTCCTTCTCAGTCTTTCAGGCTTGTTAGTTGAATTAGATAACAAGCTTCCTGCCACCAGGGGCAGACAAAGAAATAACTACAAATATTAATAAACAGCATTAAAATATCAACAGAACATAAAACAAAACTTAATAATGTCAGCATAACCAGTATTATCATAATTAATACTAATATCATCTTTGTTATTCACAATGTTATCAATATTATTGTTGTTTTTACCCTGTTATTTCAGTAAGAATATCTTATTATCATTCATGATTGTATTCTCATAGCCAACAAGAAGATGAGTCGTCTGTTTTGGTGTCGGCTATCAGAGGAGGAGAGGCGGGAGAGTGTTGCCGTGGTGATGGAGAAGAAGAAGAAGAAGAAGAAGAAGTGCAGGGAGGCTAACTTAAGCAAGGCTGTCCTCGTCTTCTTCCTGGAGAACGACTCATTTCCTGTCTCGGTTGTGGTGAACTTGACAACGTCTCCGTTCCCTGGTAACACAGGGCCAGATGGAGGCTCTGCTGCTCTCTGGGCTCACAGGGCTTCTCATAAGCACTCTGTAGGAGGCCACATCCATCCTGCAACTCACTTGGCTCCAACTGTCAATAGCCCATTCAAGAAGGTGTCACTTTCTGTGAGGACAATCAGGGACATGTTGCTTCTGTGCCTGGCTGGCTATGTGATTTGAGTGTGAGTGTGTTTTGTGGTTCAGAACATGCTTTATTTTTTTTATTGTGTTTAATACTGTAGCTATGGCCCAATCAGAGAGTGGGTTAATATAACCCTACCCATGTGTTCTTATTTTAATAAAGTATTTTTCTTTTCTCTGTTGACGGTTGGTTCTCTCCTGCCAGCCACTGCGGTCCCTAACGTCTCTCGTCCTGCTCTCCTCTCAGTCCAACCTTTTTATCATTCATCCTCTCTTCCCTCCTTCTACTGTTCTCCTTCGTTCTTCACAGTGACACTGTGACAGCAGTGTGTGGACAGTATCTATCTTACCATCCCCAGCACACTACTCCCCCCGTTCCTTACCCCTGCCTCCCTCGCCTCCCCAATGCAGCCTCTCCTGCCTCCTTCCTCCCTTCTCTTCTCTTACACGTCAGACTCTATACTGGAGAGTTTCTCGTACACGTGCCCGTTGCTGCCGTTGAACGGCCTCTGAGGCGGCCCCACCCCCAGGGTGGATCCATGGTGGTTTCCCATCCCACCCATCCCGCCCATTCCAGGGAACTCCTTAGGGAACCTGGGCGTCACGTTGGACATCACCCCAGCAGTGGCAGACGCAGGCAGGTAGGACGTCAGACCCATAGGCCCCCGGAAGTCACTGCGGCTGTTTTTGGGGACCTGCTGCTGCTGCTGCTGCTGTTGCTGCTGCTGCTGCTGCTGCTGCTGTTGCTGCTGTTGCTTTTTAATGTAGTATTGTTTAGCTCCGTGCAGGAGACACTGGTCGTCACCGAAGGTGGGGATGAAGGGGTTCTGGTTGACCCGGTCCGGGTAGAGAGATTTGGATAAGGAGTAGGCTCCTCCTCCACCTCCTTCCATCATGGCTCTATCCCTGTCCCTCATGTCCCTCTCCCCCACGGAGCGGCGGTGGAGGCCCTCGCCACCGCGGAACAAGCCGAACGGCGATCCCGCTCCTTTCCTCTCCCTCTCTCCACCGTAGAACAGTGGGTCTCTCTCCCTCTCCCTCTCTGAGCCACCATGCCTCTCAAATATGTGGGCGAAGGGACTGACCCCTTCTATATAGCGCTCCTTCTCTTTCAAGCTAACACTCCTCGGAGGGGGTAACATCCCTCCCATCCCTGGACCCCCCATACCACCGCCGCCCCCTCCTCCCATGCCGCCCATGACGCCCCCCAGCCCGCCCGACTCCTCCTTCTGGAGGTCTACGAATGCGTCGTACGAGTGCTGCCGTCGAAGGGGCTTGCCGAACCCCGCCGCCTTCCTACGCTGGGCCTGAGTTTGAGGTGCGCCTCCTCCACCTCCTCCGCCTCCTCCTCCGCCTCCGCCTTTCCCTCCCCCCATCTGTTCCAAGAGGTGGTTGTTGTCCTCGCTGATGTCATACAGGTTACCCGTCTTTTTACAGCCCTCACAGCGCATACAGGTGGCAGAGCTGGGGCGACTGTTCCCTCCCCCTCCGGAGGATCCACAGCTAACCCCTCCTCCGTACCCCCCTCCTCCTCCTCCCCCGCCCCTGTCGCCATGGATCGACATCTGCTTGCCCCCTCCTCCACTGGCACGGCAGTTCCGACACTCCCACTCCCCCCCGGCCAACCCGTGCTGGCCCGCCGTCCCTCCCCCACTCTTAGACTCAGACTTCTTGGGTTTGTTTTTCAGGAAGTCGTCCACCGATACCAGACTGGTGCAGTTCCCCCCACCGACCCCTCCACCACCCCCTCCGGGCCCGTCCGTCAGGTCCACGTGTTCCCACTGGGGAACGCCATCTTTAGGGCGGAACTGGTCCAGGTAGAAATCTCTCACACTCTCTTTATCTCTGAACAGGTAGGAGGTGCTGCCCCCTCCTCCTCCTCCTCCTCCTCCTCCTCCTCTCTTGCGTTCTGGGGGCATTAGGGGTGGGGAGACGGAGCGGTGCCCGTGGTATTGGTGGTGGCTGATGTGGTAGGGCTTCCTCCTGTACCCCAGCTCGATCTCATCCAGCTCCCGTCGTGACTTGGCCGAGGCGGGCCTCTTCTTCAAGCTGTCCCGATACTGTTTACGCTTTTTAGCATTCCCCTCCAGGTTGCCATAGGTGACAGTGTGAGTGGAGATGTCTGAAACGTCTGACCTAATGTTCCCGTCATCCTCCCGTCCACCCCCTCCACAACCATACCTGTCGTGCCCGGGGATGTAGCCTGAACTGGAGGCCCCACCCTTGAAGGAAAACTTCCCATACAGGTCTGACAAGCCCTGCTTAAAGCCCTGCCCAGAGGATGGCGTCTGTCCGGCCAACAGGTCAAACTTACTCATGTTCCTGTGGGTGAGGGCCGAGCGCGGCTGGGTGGTGAAAATAGGGGCCACCCCTCCCCCTATGCTGTCACAGTCAAACATGCCCCCCTCCAGAGAGCTGGCGCTGCCAAGGCTGTGAGGTCTGTTGAGGGGGGGTCCGCTGAGGCCCAAGGCGGAGCCAGCGTGGTGGTGCAGGTAGTGGTCCTGGTAGAGGTTACTGTCCTTCAGGTGCAGGTTCCCAAACGTCCTCTCTACCTCGCTGATGTAGTCGCTGAACATGTTGTCCTCGGGCAGGTAGGCCGGCGCCACCTTGCACTCCGAGTGGGCCAGGCTTCGGCGGTGCTCCGAGATGTCGTAGACGGACGACTCGCGGCGGATGAAGTCCAGAGCGCTGTGGGGCGAGCCGTTGACCCCGGACAGGGAGGCCATGTTCTTGGCGGTGCGGAGCAGGCGCAGGATATTGGAGTGGGTGTTGTTCATGGTGGCGGATGGAGAGTCCATCGCTGAGCTCTTCTCCTCGATCTGGACGCCATGGATACAGCTGTAGATGCCCTGTAGGGGAGGAGGGGCATCACACAACATTAGAGACAGTCTGGTTAACAACACAGAGATAAAGACAATGGTGGATATAAGTACATCAAAGTTGGTTAAACACAGTCACCTATAACACTTTAAGGTGCTCCTGTACTGTGCCTGTGTAATAACACTGTAATTACAGTGGTAACAACCATATATTGTCATACTGTTACATACTGCACTCTGTAGTAACACGGTTATTACATTATATATGGAGTTGAGCAGTTTGTGTTATTACGAAAGTTTAATAGTCGAACAGTGGAACAAGGCAACTCCATTACTATGTAATTACAAAGAAATTACTTGTGTTCTATGTGTAACAACATGCAATATTGTAACTAGAGTTACACAGAGTTACTACATAGGCAGAAGGGCAACTGAGATTATTCAAATATACTACACACTTCTATAGTTGCTCCTTCAAACTACACAGAACAAAAATATAAACGCAACACTGTTTTTGCTCCAATTTTTCAGGAGTTGAAATCAAAGATCGAGGACTTTTCTATGTACACAAAAGGCCTATTGTTCTCACATTTTGTTCACAAATTTGTTTAAATCTGTGTTAGTGAACACTTCTCCTTTGCTGAGATAATCCATCCTCCTGATAGGTGTGGCATATCAAGATGCTGATTAGACAGCGTGATTATTGCACAGGTTTATGGTTAATTTTCAGTTTTATCTTGAAAAGAGACATTTATTAGGCACTGAACTATGGATTTCACAGATATGTATTTAAAAAATGTTTGGGGGGGCAAACGCACGGCTCCATGTTGCGGCCCCAAGGATCTATGCACAATTCCTGGAAGCTGAAAACATCCCAGTTCTTGCATGGCCTGTTGAGCATGTTTGGGATGCTCTGGATCGGTGTATACGACAGCATGTTCCAGTTCCTGCCAATATCCAGTCACATTCGCACAGCCAAGGAGGAGTGGACCAACATTCCACAGGCCACAATCAACAACCTGATCAACAATGCGAAGGAGATGTGTTGCACTGCGTGAGGCAAATGGTGGTCACACCAGATACTGACTGGTTTTCTGACGCCCCCCGCCCCCCCCAAAAAAATGCATATCTGTGAAATCTGAGTTCAGTGTCTCTTCAATGTCTCTTTTCAAGATAAAACTGCACATTTTAGAGTGGCCTTTTATTGTGACCAGCCTATGGCACACCTGTGCAATAATCATGCTGTCTAATCAGCATCTTGACTGTCAGGTGGATGGATCATCTCGGCAAAGAAGTGCTCACTAACACAGATTGAAACAAATGTGTGAACAACATTTTAGAGAAATAGGCCTTTTGTGTACGTACATAGAAAAAGTCTTAGAGCCTTGATTTCAACTGAAAAATTGGAAACAAAAACAAAAGTGTTGCGTTTATATTTTTGTTCAGTGTAGTTTAGCATGTGTGGCCTCTTAAAATGATTGGCTTGGGCCCCTGGTTTCTCCATATCTACCAATACACAGGGGAGAAGACTATAGACCTACATGAATGTAATACAGGTAACATACATCTGAGTGAATAAGAGAGCAGGAGGAAGATGGAGAGAGAAAGATAGAGAGAAAGATAGAGAGAGAGAGAGAGAGAGAGAGAGAGAGCAAGAGAGAGAGAGAGAAATGGAGAAAGAGAGGATGGGTAGATGATTGATAATGACAGAGGCGCAGTAAATCCCTGTGGGTCCCAGCGGTCAATACCTTTAATCAATGTGATTAGAATTCAGCAGAACAATACCCCCTGGTAGTTATTAAATACCCCAGGCATCGACTCAATGTAGACCCTACTGCCATGCAATAATGTAAAACTCCAGAGAGACAGAAAGGAGAAGAGAGAGAGAGAGAGAGAGAGAGAGAGAGAGAGAGAGAGAGAGAGAGAGAGAGAGAGAGAGAGATAGAGAGAGAGATAGAGAGAGAGAGGACTGGGCTAGGAAACACTGGCGGAGCCATGACAGGAAGACAAACGGCGGCATTTGCATCCTGTGATGTATAATACAATATTCAAATAAAAATGGATGGAGAGTTGGCTAAACGAGGCGTGACAGATAGATGAGTGGATCAAATCAATCTGCCCCAATGTTTTTTTTTTTTTTTTTACGTCTTTTAAGTCTGGCGGATGGCGTTGGCTACAGAGTTAATAGGGCCCTTTGGCAGCAATTAAAGGTCAACGATAAACTGACCACTAGCCAGCGGCGGGGTCAGCGGTCAGCCAAGGGGTCAGAGGTCAGGGGTTTGGTGAAACACATTTGCATGTCGTCTGTCTTCTCTCTCAGCCTGACGGCGATGACGTCACTCTCTTTCTTCTGCCAGCTCTATCCTGCATGTTTATCTCCTCACCCCTTTATCTCCTCAGCCCTTTTACTCACTCCTTTAACTCCCCACCCCTTTAACTCCCCACCCCTTAAACTCCTCACCCCTTTCATTCATCCCTTTAAAACTCTTCAACCATTTGACTCGTCATTTTATCATTGTCCTTCTGCATCTATTTATAAGTGCCTTCTCTCTTGGTCTCACTCTATTGTCTGTTCTACATTTGTGTTTATTTTCAACCCTTTTCTTTGTAAACTTGCAAACTGTACTTTAAAAATAAAATCGGTTTGATTTTGATTAGTTGATCTCTCTGACAGTGATAGTCCCACTCTATCCTCCCTTGATACCCACTATGACATAACTTGTTTGTGTTTGTTTGTGTTTGCGTCGCCCTTGGCAGTCGTACATGACTGCCTGAGCTGTTTGCACACACGAGTAAACAACAACAACAGAATGTGTTAGCTTAGCTTAGCTTAGCAGCATCACTGTTGGGCTTAACCCAACACTAATTCTTCTTCTTCTTCTTCTGCTTCTTCTCTTTCACAATGAACAGAGATGCTCCACAAACCCATGTGAAGTAAATGCACACCGACTGGTTCAGTGAGTGCTTGGGCAGGAATGTGTTGAATGGTAATAGCTACAGCCTGAGGGGGAGACATTCAAATCCATAGAGGGACCAACAAAAATCTTTAAGTGATTAAGCGTACATGTGTTTTACAATCTTTCGACCTTCGCTAGCCATCCCTGTGCATGAGACCTGTGCTATTAAACAGGGCATGGCAAATAAATACTATAGTACACTACCATGGTGTCATTTTGATACAAAAAATAAGTGGCGATTAGTCTTAATACACATAGGGCCGGTTTCAGAGACAAGGCTTAAGCCTAGTCCTGGACTAAATCACACTTTCAATGTAAAATCTCCATTGAAGATGTTTTTTAGTCTAGGATTAGGCTTAAGCCTTGTCTGTGAAACCGGCCCTTACACTTCTAAACTCATTAGACGCTTTTAAAAATCAATGTCATTAATTTGTTACAGTCGAGATGCAGGTGGACCTTGGAGGACAAGCTTGCTAGGGGGGCCCTGCTTACTGCTCTGCACCCCCCTGGGGGAGGAGGGGACTGTAGCAGGCAGTGTAGGCACTGCCACGTGAGTCACATCAGCCGTGACAGATTTCGCATTTTGAACACTGCTGAGCTTAAATGTTAATTGCGGCAATAATAATAAAGTTTAGTGGATTATGCTGTGAAATTTAAAAAACGGGATCAATTCAGCAGTGGCAGTGTGGTAGAGGGAAGGGCCTGGCGTCAATAGACAAATGTCAAAGGCTAAATGAGAAAGAGACAATGTGATGCTGTAGCCCCGGATTGTGGAAAGATACGGTAATAAAGCCATAATCTCCTCGTTGCTGTTTCATTATCACTCTTAAACGTTGC
>NC_137675.1:74962479-74964979 GCF_963989245.1 Nansenia antarctica
GGGGCCGTTAAGTGTTCGACTGCTTGTAGGCAGGGCAGGGGACGGTACCGCGTGATGACCCATATTCACACACACACACACACACACACACACACACGTACACATACACGTACACGCACATGCACATGCACACGCACACGCACACACACACGCATACACAAGCAGACACTCTCACAAACACACGAACAGACAAGAAAAGTACACCCCAAACTCAATCAACTTTGCATCAATGATTCATAAATATATAAACATAAACATACACTTCCAGACTAAAGCGTATAGTAGGATGTAGGTTGAAAACACACCTGTATATAAATGGCTAGTCAGACACACAGCCACACACACACACACACACACACACACACACACACACACACACACACACACACACACTCTCTCTCTCACACACACACACACACACACACTCACACACACAGGGCTGACCCATATTCAAACACACACACACACACACACACACACACACACACACATCTACAGAGAGTCAAACTACACCAGGAGCTATCCTGGCACCTCAAACTAGGACACTATAGTGGGCCCTGGAGGGCCCTTGGTCCAGGATCATCACCACATGTTGGAACACACCCAATCAACTAGGCGCACGCGCACACACACACACACACACACACACACACACACACACACACACACGCACGCACGTACGCACGCACACACACAGGCACCACAGAGAACACCTACTACAATAACAACAACTCCATTATTGATGCTCTCACTACACGGCTCTATCAAGGTGACACACTTACATTGCCAATAGTGTGTGAGGGACAACGTGACCAGATCACGTTCCAGATCCTGTCCTGTGCCTATTTTGTTTGTTTTATGACACCATGTTTCATGAATAATGGACGTATCGCTAAGCCACACCCCAAAATAGAAAGCTGATTTTCTTTTTGTCCATCTGTCTCTTACCGTCTCCAAACAGCTGCAGGATGGCCAGGTCCACGTGTCTCTTCCACCCTGACTCCTTCTGGATAGCGATGCCGTACCCCGTGGAGGCGAACACCTTCCCGCTGCCGATGGTCACCAGCTTACAGCCCTCGTCCCTGCCGGCCATGTAGTTGAGCACCGCTGCGTCGTAGATGAAGGCGTCCAGTTTCCTAATGAGAGACACACACACAGTTAACAGTAATTACAGCGCCCGAGTTCTACACTGTAACTACACTAAATGAAGTCTTCCCAATTAACCTGTTAAGTAGCACTAATCCACTGATAAGGGTAATGGACTTCAGCCTGAGGGGCCAAAGGCTAGCGTTGGCACAAACAGTGTAATGGTACAGTGTCGACATGCTCTCAGTGGAAATGAAGGAGGGAATTGGCTTGGAAATGAATTATACCCCAGGGTTTAGTGATAAATTACTGGAATAATTGTAACTGACAAATGCAAAAATGTGAAGAAGACAATACTGTAAATAATATGTCATGTCAGCAAAGGTCTGCAGCCATAAGGCACCATGCCCTCATCCTCTACTGTATACTTACAGTAGCAAACTGTATGTCAAATACATGCAAATACATGTCAAATATTTAAAAAAATGTGAAGGCCATTTCATTTAGCTAGGGAGTTGGCACCTTTCTATTGGTTCCATTGTAGCAGGCAAATACATTTTCAAATGAAGCTCAAGTACTTGAAAGTATTTATATTTGATCAATATACTATTTGACCCAGGTCCTGGGTGTAACCAGTGTTCTATATATACGTTCTAAGGCCCTTCTAGTGGATCAAAGTTCTATGTGTGACAGCAGCTGGTGAAAGTCACCAACCGATGGACCGTTCAGACTTTTATTCTGAAAAATGTAAATAAGTTTCAGCCTTGTTGAAAATCAATGACACACTCGCTAGTCAAGCCAAAACATTGCAATGCAATGGATTTGGTGAGTAATCCCCTCTACTACCTAGTTAGTGTAGAGTAGTGGGGATTACTCACAGAATCCATTGCATTGCAATGTTTTGGCTTGACTAGCGAGCGTGTTATTGTTTAAATTTATTTACAATTTTCTGAAAACATCTTCTATATTTACGTTCTAAGGCCCTTCTAGCGGAGCAGTGTTCTATGTTCTATCTCTACGTTCTAAGGCCCTTCTAGCGGAGCAGTGTTCTATGTTCTATATCTACGTTCTAAGGCCCTTCTAGCGGAGCAGTGTTCTATGTTCTATATCTACATTCTAAGGCCCTTCTAGCGGAGCAGTGTTCTATCTTCTATATCTACGTTCTAAGGCCCTTCTAGCAGAGCAGTGTTCTATGTTCTATCTACGTTCTAAGGCCCTTCTAGCGGAGCAGTGTTCTATCTTCTATATCTACGTTCTAAGGCCCTTCTAGCGGAGCAGTGTTCTATGTTCTATATACGTTCTAAGGCCCTTCTAGCGGAGCAGTGTTCTATGTTCTATCTACGTTCTAAGGCCCTTCTAGCGGAGCAGTGTTCTATGTTCTATACACGTTCTAAGGCCCTCTTCCTCACCCAGT
>NC_137675.1:74972479-74979979 GCF_963989245.1 Nansenia antarctica
GATGTGGAAATATATGTCATAATTAATTAAATGCCAATATAATGTGTATTATAATTAATTGAACGATTTAACGTGACTTCCGAAATAAACCACGCACACTTCAGGTCTTCTATCCGAATCCATATAGTATAGATAATTTTGTAGGTTGAACAGATCCAGATCCAGATCCAGATCCAGATCCAGATCCAGATCCAGATCCAGATCCAGATCCAGATCCAGATCCAGATAATGACATCTCTGTACACCCCTACTGTGTACACACCCGATCTTGAGCTGCTTCCTGCAGGGCACCGTGTTCCTCATGCAGGTGCCGCTGAGCGGGTCCACGTCCTCCACGATGACAAACGGAGCCTCCTCCAGCGTCACGATGGACAAGTGGTCGTCCTCCCGGTTCTCCGCGTCCTGGCGAGGCCAGACGTGGTACTTCATAGCCAGGGAACCGTTCTCCCACTTCCCCACCTGGAGAACAACAGAACCCCTCGGTCAGTCACATTCAGGCTGAGAGTCACAGCCATGTTGGAACTCTGTGTTTAGATTGAGTTCTAGACGGTTTAGATTCAACGTTCCATTTCAGTTAGATGTCAGTTGGCATTTGGGGGGATATTTTTCCAGTGCGAAAATAAACAAATATGCAGTTGTCAAAATAGATTGTATCAGTGGGCGCAGTATACTACTTACTGCTGTCAAAAGAGATTGTATCACCTTAGATATTTCGTGAGGTATACTGTTTAGATGTTGTTGTTTTTTTGTTTTTTTAAATGAATGCCACAACAAGCATTGGAAATGGGAGAGTTGTTATGTTGTGAAACCAGCACCTCAAAACAAGGCACATGGATTACTCTGCAATTAAGATTCAAATAAAACTTAATTGCCATATTATCTACAGCAGGATGGATATTAACTTTTCCATCTGTCAGTGAAAACACTATAAGAAAATATAAATATGCATAAATGACTGTTATTTTATAACAAACAAACAAAATATAAAAGACAGAGAGAGAGGAGAGAAAGTGAAATGAGGGACAGAGAAAGGGGGAGAGAGAGAGAAATAGTGATTAAGGAGGGAAAGAGAGGGAGAGAGAGAAATAGATAAGGGAGGGATAGAGAGAGAGAATGCAATAAAGGAGACAGAGAGAGAGAGAGAGGGAGAGAGAGGAAGAGAGAGGAAGAAAGAGGAAGAGAAAGATTAAGGAGGGACACAGAGAGAGAGAGATAAGGGAAGGACAGAGAGGGAGAGGGAGATAGAGAGAGAGAGAGATAAAGGAAGGACAGAGAAGGAGAGAGAGAGTGAGAGAGAGAGAGAAAGGAGTGAGAGAATTCAACTAGTGTATGTTGGTGTAATCACGGCGGCAGCGAGCGTGTGCCTGGGCCGAGCGCATCCAGAGAGGAGGAGTGGGACTCAGAGCAGCATAGGAGGAGGAGGAAGGTTAACATGAAGGACGAGGAACAGGGGGAACAGAGTGGAATTCACAACAAGATGGGAGAGAGAATGAGAGAGAGGGAGGGAGAGAAAGGGGGGCGAGAGAAAGGGAGCAGGGGCAGGAGAGAGAGAGGCATAATTTGTATGCAAATGTTGGCACTCTTGGAGCAGAGTGTCCATCTCCATTCCTGGAGGGCCCTCCAATCCCTGGGCCCCACATCACTGAATTAGTGGCGTCATTTAGTCCATTCGGAGCCTGCAGATCCCACCTGACGACTAAGGGCTTTGCCCTCTACCCCTGCGGAGCCTTATTCCAGGGAATGGTGTGGGTGTAAATGGGTATGGATTATCAACTAATTGGACCTGTTAAGATGGAAGTTTGGAGAAGACGCTAGAAGCACACGCGCACACACACACACACACACACACACACACACGCATGCATGCAGACACACACACACACAAACACACACACACACACACACACACACACACACACACACACACACAGACAGACGACCCTCCAGGGATCAAACTTGGCACTGCTACAGTACACTGACGAGGCTGTGCCAGACTGCAACATCCACAAAGACAATGAGCAGTTAAAGTCAAACTGGCAGCGTGTAAACTGGACTGGACACTACAGAGGTTTCAAACTACTTCAAAGGATTAGAGGAAGAGGGAAGGAAGGGGAGGAAGAGAGGAGGGAGAGAGGGGGGAGAGAGAGAGAGGGGGGGGGGGGAGATGGGTGGGAGCTGGTACTCATTAGAATCCAAGAAAGTGGTCCAGCTGGAAGTCAAGCTAAGAATTAAACATGAGAAGGAGAGGGGGGGGGGAGAGAGGGGAGGGGAGAGAGGCAGGAGGGGAGAGAGTCACCTTGCTCTCTGATCAGAGGACGGAATATAGATTGCAGAGTGTGAAGAAAGAGATATACTCTATAATAGGAGGGGGGAAAAGAGAGAGAGAGAACTAGAAAGAAAGTGAGACTGTTCGACCTACATACTGTAGGGATGTAGAGACAGACAGACAGATAGACAGAGAGAAACAGACACACACACACACACACACACACACACATACACCCACACACACACACACACACACACACACACACACACACACACACACACACACACACACACACACACACACACACACACATACATACACAGCAGAGAGCGAGGAGCCTTACTTTCTCCCACTGCGCCTCCTTGTTGAGCAGAATGATGACCAGTTTGGGGTGCATCTGATAGCCGTCCTCACTGAATGACAGGTTACGCCCCTCAAACGTCACATTCATCAGGTACCTGGAGAGAGAGCGGGGGGGGGGGGGGGGGGGGGGGGTTAACAGGGTGCTTATACGACACTTGATGAACACATGTGTTAGCGCTCCCCAAGCGGAGACCAAAGCTTTAGCTCAGCGGGCTCACACAGTCTTATGACCCAGTTTCCAAGCCAGTGGATCACACAGAGAGAGCTAGGCTGAGAGAGCCTGGGGATGTGTGTGTGTGTGTGCGCGTGTGTCTGTATTAGATTAGATTAGATTAGATTAGACTTTATTGTCATTGCAGAGTACCAGACAACGATTGTTCAACAGAGTGTGTGTGCAGGGAGGGATTGTTTATCAGAGTGACAGCTCTGTGAAAGAAGCTGTTCTGTAGCCTGCTGATACGGGACCTGAGGATCCTGTACTTCTTGAGTCTCTTACATGGCAGGGGATCAAACAGACCATGGCTGGGGTGCGAGGTATCCTTGATAATGCTTGCCGCCCTCCCCCGACACTGGTCTGCCTGGAGGGACTCGATGGTAGGGAGTTTGGTGCTGATGATGACGGTTTTCACCACCCATTGCAGGGCCTTCTGGTCGGACACAGTGCAGTTGCCGTACCACACTGTGATGCAGTTAGTGAGGATGCTCTCAATGGTGCAGGAGTAGAAGTAGTTGGCCAGAATCCTGGGAGACAGCTGGGCTTTCTTCAATCTCCTCAGAAAGTATGTGAGGTCCTCGGAGATGTGGACAACCAGGAACTTAAAGTTGGTAACACGCTCCACCTCCATCTCATTGATGTAGATGGGGGAGTGTACGCAGCCCCGAGTGTTCCTGAGGTCCACAATGACCTTGTGGTCTTACTGGTGTCGAGAGCCAGGTTGTTGTCAGCACACCACACTGCCAGTTGCTGGACCTCCCTGTAGGCCGGCTCGTCATTCTTACTTATCGGGCCCATCACCGTGGTGTCACCTGTGAACTTGATGATGGTGTTAGAGCCATGCATCGGCACGCAATCGTAGGTGAAGAGGGAGTAGAGGAGAGGGCTCAGCACACAGCCCTGTGGCACGTTCAGGGTCAGTGTGGAGGAGTGGCTGTCCAATTTCCGTGCGGTGGTCCCGAGTGGCCTGAGCTCTGAGCATGGACCTGTCCTTGGTATGGAAACACTGTGCAGTGCTGTATAGAGCTATGATTGAATGGAACGCCCTACCAGGTGATATGTCAAAAACCCAGAATAAAATCAGTTTAAAAAAAACAAGTGAAGCAACACATCATACGCACTAGATTTGTGTAGTTACCACTGGTACTCCTAACTGAGCATTTTGAGTCTATTTTTGTTCATATTGTTGTGTGTAGAATCTGTGGATGGTTCTTTTTTTTGTTATGGGTTTTGTGATGCTCACAAAAAACTGACGCTGTGAGACTTTTATTTAGTTCTTCATTAATTTTTTATTTGTTGTTATGTATGTTGATGTTTTTCTCCTTTGTTATATGTTCTGTGATGTTATGTTGATGTCATTCTTCTTTGTTATATGTTTTTATGATGATTTCTTGTATATGTTCTGTGTGGACCCCAGGAAGAGTAGCTGATCATTTGCATCAGCTAATGGGAATCGTAATAAATCAAATCAAATCAAACTGGTGCTGCAGTGTAGAGTCGCCTCCCTCTGTATGTGTGTGTGATAGTATTGAGTGAGGCTGGGGATGTGTGGGTGTATGTGTGAGTGTGTGTGTGTGTGTGTGTGTGTGTGTGTGTATGTGTGTGTGTGTGTGTGTGTGTGTGTGCGTGTGTATGTCTGTGTGTGTGTGTGTGTGTGCGTGTGTATGTCTGTGTGTGTGTGTGTGTGTGTGTGTGTGTGTGTGTGTGTGTGTGTGGTGAGAGTACGGAGCGAGGCTGGGGATGGCAGAGAGGAAGCAGACAGGGCAGTGCTGCTACAGTCTCCTGGCTGATCATGACACTGCAACCCCTTTGATTCTGCCTCAGCTGTCTGTGAGCAAGTTAGCGGCATCTTTCACTGCTAGCTGTCGGATCTGTTCATGCTGGAGTGTGTGTGTGTGTGTGTGTGTGTGTGTGTGTGTGTGTGTTGGGGGGGTGGGGGGAGTACATTAATGTTTCTGTAAGGTGAACTGAAATCACCCCACCCACCCCCCCACACACACACTACTCTCTTCCTCTCCCTGTATACCCCCCCTCCTCTCTCTCTTTCTCTGGGTTACTGTTTCCATGGCAACACTCTGCCTCAAAACCATGCAACAATACATAGATAAATAAATAAATGACAAAAAATGAGGCATGACTAGAGCTGAGAGTGATGTGTGTGTGTGTGTGTGTGTGTGTGTGTGAGTGTATGAATGTATGAGTGTGTGTGTGTGTGTGTGTTTATGTGTGTGTGTAAATATGTGTGTGTTTGTGCACACACGTGTGTGTGCGTGTGTGTGTGTGTGTGCGCGCGTGCACATCAGTATGCTTTACACAAGAGCCTTCACACATGCTGTGTGCTAACCATGTTCACAGTACAGGACACTGCCCAGGCAGGCTGCACCTTTCACACTGCACACGGGTAAACACAGTAATATACTGTCCAGTCTGTATGACAGGAGCCAAGGCCACGGAGGTTACAGCTCACTACCGATGTTCCCCCAGCCTGCCTGCCAGGCTGTCCCTGAGGCCACAACCCCTAAACACAGACCTCACCTCTACACACCAGCACAACAACACACAGGCACACATCACACATCACACGTCAAAACCTGCCATTCGGATACACCCCCCCCCCAATTGTACGTGTGTGTGTGTGTGTGTGTAACATCAGCAGGAGGTTGCATCAGATGCAGGCTATCATGACAGATTGATATGAACACCTAAGTAACATAATGTGATTTAGTGTCTTGAAAAAACAACAGTATGTGTGAGGTAATATATATATATATATAAATCATCTTTTACAGGCATTTACTGGATCATTTCTTTCACAAGTTATAAGGTAAGATAAATTATGAAAGATTAAAGCTGATTCATTTAGTGTAAGCGATACCACCATACTGTTTCCCTGGCAGTGATGTTCAGCGTATGGAATCTGCTGCATAAATCATAAGCCATTTACAAAATCACTTGGGAGTGTGTCCTCTTTCATGTTTTGTAGGCATGCGGGTATTGTAACATGTGACAATGTGGGCCCTAGTGTGTTACGTGTGTGTGAGTGTGCGTGTGAGTGTGTGTGTGTGTGTGTGTGTGTGTGTGTGTGCTCGTGCGTGCGTGCGTGTGCACTCACACCTACTGTACCATCCTACACACGTTGACAATGGCGACAGAGAGACTCACAAGCATATGTAATGTGTTGCCATGGTACCCACAACCACTGCGTTTTCCAAGCCAATCTGCTGCGTTGCTATGGGAACCATAATCTCACAGAGAGAGAGAGAGAGAGAGAGAGAGAGAGAGGGGCCATATTTCTACCCTCACTTCACTACTACCCCCTCCTCCTCATTCTCTCTCTCTCTCTCTCTTTATATCTGTGCAACTGTTCTGTGCTTTAACTTTCTCTCCATCTCTGTCTCTGTCACCTTCTCCCACTCACTCGCCCTCCTCGTTCCCGTTCTGTCTCTGTGTGCTTTCAGGGAAATAAGCACACACCTCTACACCCTCCCCCTCCTCTGAGTCAATGCATCAAGCCCAGGGGAGGGTGGGTCATTAACACACAGGGCACACACACACACACACACACACACGTTGGCCACATGTTAGATTATGTAGATTGAGTACCGTGATGAAAGTCATAAGAAGACACGGGCATGCTAGAACTCAAATGCACACACACACACACACACACACACACACACACACACATACATACATACACACACACACACACACACACACACACACACACACACATAAATGGTGCCACACACAAATCACACGTACTGTGCACATGCAAACTCACATGCCCTGACACAGATACATAGTGCCTGTTCTTGCGTGAATTATGAAACAGGCCTGTGAAATATTGATTAGGAGGTTTTAATAAATTAACCCTGTTATTAATGAGTAATGAATTGCACTTCTAAGCAATTAGTGTAATGCTGAGATTGGATTTGGACAATGGATCCCAAAAGTGACAATATGGTCCATATTGCAGACACACATATCGGCGTACCAGTGACTATGCACTGTGTGTGTGTGTGTGTGTGTGTGTGTGTGTGTGTGTGTGTGTGCGTGTGTGTGTGTGTGTGTGTGTGTGTGTGTGTGTCTGTGTGTGTGTGTGTGTGTGTGTGTGCCAAAGATGAAACATGGATGAGCTACTGTAACACTAATAAATTGCGCTAATGGGAAGCGAGCAGGAGGAAGGGAGCAGAGGGAGAGATGACAAAACAGATGACAAAACAGAGAGAGAAAGAGAGGGAGGGGAGGGGGGAGAGAGAGGGAGAGGGGAGGGAAGAGGCGATATAGTCAGAGAGTGAGTGAGAGAGAGAGAGAGAGAGAGACAGAGAGAGAGAGAGACAGAGAGACAGAAAACAGAGCAGCAGTCTGACCCAGTTCCATTAAAGCGTCACCATAAACAGGTACCATTTTACACCCAAAAGCACTGTGAAGTAGTCCACCTCCCTCCTTGTAAACACACACTCAACAGGAGTTTATGGACTATACCAGAAGCACACACACACACACACACACACACACACACACACACACACACACACACACACATGCACACACATACACCTACACACATATATACACACACACACACACACACACACACACACAAACACACACACTTAATAGTCGTGGCACAGGCTGATGCATAGGCCAA
>NC_137675.1:74984979-75002479 GCF_963989245.1 Nansenia antarctica
CTAATGTATTCAATATCTGTCAACTGAGTAATGTCCCGCACAAATCATGCAACAGTACGACACACTTAAAACCTGAGGAATAGCTGTTCACCCACCATCACACCTCCTCCCCAGGCGCGGCTGGTGGAGGTAGAAATCAGAGGACGGGCTCATTGTAATGCATGGAACTGAATGAGGAATGGTATCAAACACGCATCCTCCGATTTCTACCTCCACCAGCCTCCACTGCTGCTCATCCTATTCTAGCTATAATCTTCTCCTTAGTAGACTCACTCTTCATGGATGTCTTCCCCCCCATAAATAAACTGTTAAAAAAAAAGCTAAGAAAACACCAACAAATCATATGATTTACATGGGCTGATATGGTCATAAATCGCACATAGCCAAATCCTAACTTAAGATGCACACGCCTGCACATCTCCCATTTGACTGAATCATTCCCGAATGCCAACAATAGATTTGAGCAAAAATAAAATGAGTTACGGTCCACAGTGCACGGTTCTCAAGTTCCTGCTGGATTTGGCCCATAACACTTACAGCTCCCCCCCCCCCAGCTTCCTCTGGCAGGCTACTATCTCCCAAGCTATAAATCAACCTGCAAAACACCAAAGACTCTCGTTGAGATTTATCCAGGGCAGAGAGGGAGAGACGTAGCGCACGGGGACTGTCTGAGAGGCTAGACAGACGAGACACCGTACGGGCGTACCTGTGGGGAATTCGGCCGGCACCACCACGGCGTCCCCGGCCACCAGCGAGGGGACGATCCAGGTGTAGCTGTAGCCGGTGATGCCGACGGAGTGGGCCACCTGGAAGATGGTGTTGGCCTCCTCCTTGGTGCAGTAGAGGAGGATGACGGGGCTCTGCAGCTTCTTCAGCTGGTTCTGGATCTTGGAGTCCCCGTCGTCCACTGACATGTCCAGCAGCAGGACCTCCTCCAGCTCCCAGCCCACGAAGCTGTTCTCCACCGAGCTCCGGATCTGGAGGAGAGGAGGGGGGGCAAGAGGAGGAAGAGGAAGGGGTGTTCATCGGCAGCACTCTAGTTGAGGGGGGATGAGTATTTTACTCATCCCCCCTGAAATAAAAATGGTCAAAATCATCTCCTTTCTAAAACTGCCATCCCCCCTTTCCCTCCCTTATGTCATTTTATCAATGAACGTGGTATTACTGCTATTTAGTTTTGCGCATATTGAGTAAAGTACTGTGGGCAAGGGGGCACGCACACATGCAATGACATTTTTACCAAGTCACTGACACTGAAGTCACTGATGCTGTGGGGATGCTAAAATTGTCCCCATATGATAAAATCCACCAGTACTGGTTATCGGTATTATCCAGTTATTATAAGAAATATAAATAAAACAAATAGTTTAATGACATGAGTTGAGGTGTGTAAGGGGGCTGAATATAGTTTAATATCCTGTGTCCACTTCAGTTTGTCTATTCATGTCAGATGAATCGCTTTGCAATATGAGAGGCTAACACTGATACTGAGAAAGGCCACTGAGGCATCGTGACATGAACAAGGTCAAGTGTTACTGTGAGTTTGATATCTGCCCTCCTAGCCACACTCTACAAGGAAGAATCCTTTTCAGTTCCATGTAGGACCCTTTTGGGTTCTATTTAGAACCCTCTGTGAAAACGGTTCTACATGAACGGTTCATCTTCCAAAAGAAGAAAATATTTTATTGGTATATGATCCCAGAGGGGAAATTATAATTATTCATAACCCCCCCCCCCCCCCCCCCCCCACCAGGGAGAACAGCGCTCTAGGCTCTGGGCACAGGGTCAGCCCTTGTCAGGCACCCCTAGAGCAGTTAGGCGTTGAGTGCCTTTCTCAAGGACCCGATGGCAGTGGTAGGATACCAGATGTCGTGAGCTTAGAATTATAAGGTTCTATCTCCGTTTAGGGTAGTTCAGAGGTATTGAGCGTCAAAGTTTTTACATTCCATTATGTTTTGTGAGATGGAACCTTTGTATTTTATTAATTACTAACTAAAAAAAATCAACATTTAAAAAAACAACACCACACAGGCATTAATAAACACCTAATGGATCAGATTATGTAAAAAACTAAAGTTTGACCAAAAATTTAGATCGAACCATATAATTCTAACGTCACGATGTGTTGCCAGTCACCAGCTGACCTCCAGCTCCCTCCTGGGGTGAGGATCGAACCAGCGACCTACCCATTGCTCTCTAACCCCTAGACTACCTGCCGCCACCTAAAAAGGGTACTACATTAATCCCAAAAGGATTCTTCAAAGGGTTCTCCTAGAGAGACAAAACCCTTTTTTCAAAGACCTGTATCATGATCCCTAGCAGCCACTGCAAGTATATGTCTATACCGTATACATCTATAATTGAAAATATAATCTGTATTCTCTTCTATTGCCTTATGAAAATGGAAGGGTGAAGACAAAGACAACACGTTGTCCTTTCATTGCAGTGACTGAGGTCCTGTCCTGTGTGAGTTACCTTGGTGACAAAGTCCAGGTACCCGGGGTAGTAGGTGGTCACGATGGAGAAGATGTACCAGTCGTATTCCTCCATGATGTTCAGCATGACCGACGCCTGCTGCTCGATGGACGGGCCGAACTGGAAGAACATGGAGTTGTCATCCTGGGGGAGGAGAGGAGAGGAGAGGAGAGCAGGAGGCGGGAGGGGAGGAGAGGGGAGGGATGGGGGGGAGATGAGGGGAGAAGGGGGGTTAGTGCTAGCATGTACCGTAATATGTACAGGAAAGCCCCAGGGCCGGATGGCGTCCTGAGGGACTGCGCCGACCAGCAGGCCGGGGTTTTCACCAACATCTTCAACCAGTCCCTGTCCCAGGCCACCATCCCACCGTGCCTGAAAACCTCAACTATCATCCCAGTCCCGAAGAAAAGCACGGTGAGCTGCCTAAACGACTACCGCCCGGTGGCACTCACACCAATCATCATGAAGTGCTTCGAGAAACTAGTCCGGGCCCACATAGTCACACGCCTCCCGCCCAACCTGGATCCATACCAGTTCGCCTACAGAGCCCACAGGTCCACAGAGGACGCCATCGCGACGACTCTCCACTCCACTCTATCCCACCTGGAGAGGGGAAACAGCTACGCGAGACTGCTCTTTGTGGACTTCAGCTCTGCCTTCAACACCATCCTTCCAGACAGGCTAGTGACCAAACTACTAGACCTGGGACTATCACACTCTATATGTGCATGGATCAAGGACTTCCTGTCTGACCGCCCCCAGAGGGTGCGGGTGGGCTCCCACACCTCCACAGCCCTCAGACTCAGCACTGGGTCCCCCCAGGGCTGCGTGCTAAGCCCCATCCTCTACAACCTCTACACCTACGACTTCACCCCCGTCCACCCCAGCAACTCCATCGTAAAGTTTGCAGACGACACCACCGTGGTGGGCTGCATCTCGGGGGGGGGACGAGGCGGCGTACAGGGATGAGGTGGAGCAGCTGGGCAAGCTGTGCAAGGTTAACAACCTGCTGCTGAACCAGTCAAAGACCCAGGAAATCATCGTGGACTTCAGGAGGAAAAAATCTGAGGTCCAGCCCCTGCTCGTCGATGGAGGGAACGTGGAGAGAGTCTCAACCCTCCGATTCCTGGGGGTGCACATACAGGATGACCTGTCCTGGAAGATCAACACAGCAGCCATCATCAAGAAGGCACAACAGCGGCTCTACTTCCTGAGAGTCCTCAGGAAAGACCACATCGGACAGGAGATGCTGGTGACCTTCTACCGCTGCGCAGTGGAGAGCATCCTCACCTACTGCATCTGCATCTGGTTCTCCAGCTGCACAGCCGCAGAGAGGAATGCGCTACAGAGAGTCGTGAGATCGGCCCAGAAGATCACCGGCGCCCCCCTCCCCTCTCTGGAAGAGCTGTACAACACACGCTGCCTCAGGAAGGCCTCCAAGATCTCCAGAGACCCATCCCACCCTGGGTACGAACACTTTGCTCGGCTGCCCTCGAACAGGCGGTTCAGGACCATGTTCGCAAGGACAAACAGACTGAAGCTCAGCTTCTACCCCAGGGCCATTCAGGCCCTGAACACAGCAAAGACCTAGGTTCTAGGCCCTGGACAATCTAGACAATTTGATGGCAGCTACTAGATTGAAATCAAGTGCAACACTGAAACACAACTGTGAACATTTCAAACCTGCAAACTGCGACACTTTAAATGAATGTGCAATAACACTATGTGCAATATGACAACCCTCGGGTACATAAGGTTCAGAGATAGGAAATGTTAGAATAGGTATAGCATAGCATAGAGTACAGCACAGTGTTTTATTTGTATAGTATAGTATAGTGGATAGTGTACATAGCCTTTATTTATGTAAACCAGCTCTTTTCCCTTCTTGTTTTTAGTTTTTTTTTCCTAGCACCAGGGGAGCCCCCCCTCCCAAATTTCGTTGTCTGGTACCTGTACTATATCAATGACAATAAAGACCATTCATTCATTCATTCATTCATTCATTCATTCATTCATTCATGTGTTGATATTGAATATTAAGTTGCACAGTAAAAGAGGAGGAGGAGGTGAAAGACTAGCCTAGACTCTGCAGTTTGTATCCAATGTGTGTTAGACTACGTGCTTCTGAGCATGTATCCATCTGTCTGTCTGGCCGTCTGTCTGTGTGACTGTGTTCTCTATGTGTGTCAGAGTGTGCGTCAGAGTGTAAAATCAGCCATCTCTGTCAGCCGGGGCAGTCAGGGTGCTGAAATCTCTCTGGATGAGGACTCACTCCACATCAAAGCCTTACCTCCCCCCCCCCATGGGACACACATGGGTCGATCCGTTACCTCGTTTCCGCATTAATGAGATCACACTATACCATTGGAGTGGCACACAGGAAGGGGTGCACGTGCACTGCGTGTTTTTTCCCCCCTATGGATGGTATAGTGCACATAGTAATTGTGAGAACAGAGAATACTTCATACTTCATCATAATCATATTCATACTGTCATACTCTCATCTATAGAATAATCTCCTAGACCTGAGTCAGTGTTTTCGCAAATCTGTTGAATAATAAATTCACATTGTAGTCTACTACCGCACGACACCACCGTTGACCCCGAGTCCTCTTCCCTTTCATCTGTACAATACTTTCATCCCCCTCTCATCCTCTTTCCCCCTACTTTCTCTCTTTCTTGACCCTCTCTCCCCTGCTCCCTCTCTCCTATCTCCTCTCTCTCGCTCACTGTCCCATTTATTCCACTGAAATTACTGCCAGGACACAGTTATAATTGAATTTCCAGACCGCTACCACCATCACCCCCCCCCCCCCCTCCTCCTCCTCCTCCTCCTCCTCCTCCTCCTCACCCACCCCTCATCCCCCTATCTCTCTCTCTCTCTCTCTCTCTCTCTCTCTCTCTCTCTCTCTCTCTCTCTCTCTCTCTCTCTCTAAGAGCAGTGTTAATGTACTGTCCGATGCAGTCATTCAGAGTGGTAGAGGCACGCAGGATTTTCATTAGCGACCAAAGAGGGAAAAGAGACCTGGAGCGAAAAAAGTGGCACCAAACCCCCTGCTTCATTTAGAGCAACAATGATTAAGGTCAGGTTGGCGTTATCACCTCCCCGGGCACAAGGTTATTGATTAGCAGATGGTAGAATGCCAGAGGAGGGGGCAGCGGGCATCGCATCCTTGTGCCGGACGCTGTTTCCTGTTACGTCAGAAGGAAGGCTGAAGTTCTGTTCTATACCACACACACAATACAATGAATAGAAGATGCAACAC
This sequence comes from Nansenia antarctica, assembly GCF_963989245.1. Taxonomy (NCBI): domain Eukaryota; kingdom Metazoa; phylum Chordata; class Actinopteri; order Argentiniformes; family Microstomatidae; genus Nansenia; species Nansenia antarctica. The sequence continues at coordinate 74,990,721 of NC_137675.1, forward strand.
AACGCAACACAAACCAATGGAACCCAACACAACACAACACAGGAGATAAATAACAGGGTGATAGAGGGACAGAAAAAAGAGTGAGTGACAGAGATGGATAGAGATGCAGAGAGGCCAAATAGAGACAGAGAGAGAGAGAGAGATGGATGGATGGAGCTCTCAGCGGGAGGGATAGTGAGCAAAAAAAAAAATGAAAGAGTGGTGAGAGAGAGAGAGAGAGAGAGAGAGAGAGAGAGAGAGAGAGAAAGGTAGAGAGAGAAGGTGAGTGTAAGCGGAGGAAGAGAGGGGTCTGTGGTGTCCATGAGTGGACGGGAGGGAGGAGGAAAGAGGGGGGACGGGCTGACGGGCTGTGACCCTGTGCAGAGTGAGTGAGCAGCGACAGGGCATGAAGTCAGAGCCTGTGGTAGACTACGTGCTCCTGTGTGTGTGTGTGTGTGTATGCGTGTGTGTGTGTGCGTGCGTGTGTGTGTGTGTGTGCGTGTGTGCCTGAGTGCGTGTATGTGTCTGCTATGCAGGCAGCCATGGGGCAGAGGCAGAGGCAAGAGTCTTTCTGCCCGCTCACCCACAGCGGACAGGTGCTGTCAAAGAGAGGGAGGGAGAGACAGGATGCACATGTCTGCCCTCCTCACAGACGCGGAAAGTCAATCTCAGCCTCGGAGCACAGAGCCTGGCCCCGCCAAAGCCTCTGCTGCCTCCACCTCGCCCCACAGCCTCCCAATGGGAGCACTCACACTATTCATCAAGCAGCCATTTGACTCGGAGGGAGAGAGTCAATAACTCTGTGGTTATTTCAATTACACACACAGGGACACACCAATGGGTATGAAGAATGAATAGAGCTACTCCTGAGACTTGGCACTGAATACATATGCACACACCGGAAGTGAGAAGGATAAATAGACAAACACACACACACACACACACACACCACCACCACGCCACACCTCACCACACCACACCACACACACACACCACCACCACGCCACACCTCACACCACCACACCACACCTCACCACACCACACCACACACACATGCACTGGGAAGCAATCCTATAGAAAAAGAACAAAAGAACCTACAGCACATACCATACAGAACAGTGGAGTGCGCGCACGCACGCACACACACACACACACACACACACACACACACACACACACACACACACACACACACACACAAAAGTCCAAAAAAGTCTACATTGTATTCCATGTGGGCGCGTGTCACTGCAAGCCTACTCATGTACCTGGTCCACTTTCCTCAGCTACAATATTGATTTTTACCCGTTTTGAAGAATGTTCAATTGTATGTTTTTGTGGTGTACAGCATTACTGTTTCACTAGTGTGAAGGGAGTGCATGGAGCTGTCTGCAGCTCCGAGGTTTTGGCAATGCATATTTCTATCCTGCCTATAAAGGCTTCTTTGAACTTGAGCGAGGGGGGTTGCTATTGACTGCTGCTGCAGTGCCTGATGGGAAGAGAAGCGAGAGAGCAAAAAGAGACAGAAAGAGGGGGAGAGGAGTGAACAGCTGGGTCTCACTAGAAGACTAGTTCATTTAAAAGCTACAGTGCAGGACAAACTCACGCTCACACACCCACACATAAACACATACAAGCACACGCACATGCACACACACACACACACACACACACACACACACACACACACTTACAAACACACAGGAATGACAAAAAAGTAGAGACATAAGACAATTGTCAAACATGCGATAGGCGCATAGGCGATAGGACCACTCATCATGTACACACTGAAATGACAGTACATGTATGTATGATCAAAGTGAATGACTAAATTTCATCCACATTTTCACTCTATTATTCTCTCTCTCTCTTCTCAGTTCGCTCACTCACTTATTATCGCTACCTCAATTAGACTCGCCTCACCCTCTCTCATCCTCTCTCCTCTTCCTCTCTCTTCCTCTCTCTTCCTCTCCCTCTCTCCTCTCTCCTCTCCATGCTTCATCATCATATTTCTTATCATGAAAACCTACTTATCTTTAATCAAACACATGCAGACTTAATTAGCTCTCACATTTGTCAGACCATCACCTAATTAGCACTGACCTTATTCTAACTACTTTTTGAACCTTAATTAAAAAATCCCTGGTCTTGATTAAAATATTTGGCTAATTTTCCCCCTAACATGTTTCTGATTATAATGTAACCACCCGTGGCATCTCCAAGCCTTCCAGGGAGACAGAGAGCCAGAGAAGAGGGGAGGGTGGTGAGGACGGGAGAACCAAAAAAAAAAAAAAAAAAACAGAGGAAAAGAGTTCTTTGTTTTGCCTCTCGACATGAGATGTTGGGCTGTCTGAAAAACCCAAACCACTTAACACGCAGATCGTTTCTCTACGGCCCATTTCTGCTCTAAGTTTAGAAGACATCCAGCGAGGCGATAATGGGGATTGACCGCTTTTTTCACAGTGCAGTTCAGTCCGGCTTCTGCCACCTCTTCAAAGGGAGGCTGGAGAGGCTCTGTCTGGTCAGCTCACAGCCCTCAGCAGTAGTGGAGGCTGGTGGAGGTAGAAATCGGAGGTTGTGCTCATTGTAATGCATGGAACGGAATGGGATGAGGGATGGTATCAAACACCTCACGTTTGATACCTTCCTCATTCCATTCCATGCATTACAATGAGCCCAACCTCTGATTCCTACCTCCACCAGCCTCCCCCCTCCTGCAACAGGTCCCTGGTGTGGTACTGAAACATCCCCCCCACCCCTCCCCCAGCCTCTACCTGAGTCTGGAGGAATCCGTCACTGTGGTTGGCACCGGCATACTCTCTCTGTCTGTCTCTTTCTTTTTTTTCCTTTCCTTCCTATTCCTCTTCCTTTGCCCTCTCTCTATCTCCCTCTGTCACTGTCTATTTTTCACTCTTTACTTACTCGTTACCTCAATTTTCTCTCTACTACTTCTCTCTCTCCCGCTCTTCCTCTTCCTCTCCGCCTCCATCCGTCATCCTACGGTGCACCTGTGCTCCCTCCTTCCCCTGTGCGGGCCCAGAGCCACGGTCACGCTGGGGACACGTCTCGCCACTTCACACTCAGACGTCGCTTTGCTAACAGACGCTGACTCTTCCTGCCAGCACTGACAGGGCTGGAGGTAATCACCAGGCCCGCCTCTCTCTCTCCAACACAGACACCTACGCACCACGTAGGTGTCTAGGCACACGTAGGTGTTTGGGCACACGTGGAAAAAAGAACACAGACACACACATGCACACACACACACGCACACATGCACACACACACACACACACACACACACACACACACACACACACACACACACACTCACTGACCCTAGCTTACACTGCCCCAAACATGCAAAGATGGTGTGTGTGTGTGTGTGTGTGTGTGTGTGTGTGTGTGTGTGTGTGTGTGTGTGCCTCTGTCACTATAAAGACCACCCTCTCATTGTCTTTTTTATCTCTCCTAAGGCTGGGTGATAAATGGCTTTAAATCTATATTTTCGTCTATTTGGGTGATACACTATATATTGAGATGTTCTGTATTTTTTTTCATTTTGCCTGAATGAGGCCTTTAACTAGAAAAAAGAAAACAGCATCTATAATTATATCTCTCAGCTATGCTTCTGTTCTTGGGCTTTCAGCCTGCTGCTCTCCTCTGAAACATGAATTGTCATATGGCGTATGGCCACGGCTCCAGTAACCTACGCACAGGGAGAAAAGAAATCGCTCTCACACGCTTTTCCTCCTTCCTTTTTATCAGATTTTAACAGGGAGCGGGGACGCAGGACGCGAAATGAACTTTATCGCGATAATAGCGATTACATCTTTATCGTTATCATGTCAGAACTTCATTCGATAATTATTTCTAGCATTTTATCGCTGAGCCCTACTGTCTCCTTCCCTTGCAAGCTCCCCTACCCAGGCCTCCTTCCATTTAGCCCGATTAAAATTCAAATCTGCTTTATTGGCATGACAGGAGTATTTCCAAAGCGGAACATGTTACAAGACAGGGTAAGACAATAAGCCAATCTACACTCTTCCCCTCCTCCTTCCCTTCTTCTCTTCCATAGCCCCTCTGCTACAGTATGCAAACCCACACACAGTCACTCAAAGCCCACACCCCACCATCACCCCCCTCTTCCTTCTTTTCCTCCACCTCCTCTTCTACCTCCATCTCTTGCTCCTCCTCCTTCTCCTCTTTCTCTACCTCCTATTCCTCCACCTCCTCTTCCTCCACCTCCTCCTCCTCTTCCTCTTCCTCCTCCACAAGCATCTAGTGGTCCCGTTGTCAGGTCATCGTCAGGCCTCTCAGGCTTGTGTGTCAGGGAGACATGAAGGCACCCAGGGCTCCGTCTGAGAACACTCCTAAAAGGCATGTGATGCCACGGGTGGGTTTTTTTGGATCCGGAGGGAGAACGTCAAACCTGCCACTGGACTCATGAATAGTTAAGAGTATATCGCTCCCCTGACTGCTTCCCGTTCCCTCTCTCTCTCTCTCTCTCTCTCTCTCTCTCTCTCTCTCTCTCTCTCTCTCTCTCTCTCTCTCTCTCTCTCTCTCTCTTCAAGTGGGACGAGAAGAGATGTGTCTTTCCTACTTTTCTCCTTCTCCATCTCTCTTTGTCTTTGTCTCTCACTCTAACAGACACAAGAGCGTACACACACAAATACAAACACAAACACATACACACACACGTTGATTATGCCTCTTTCCCTCAGATTCAGATTGGCATGACAGACTCCCTCTGTTCCTGCCAAAGCTTTTTAAACACAACAATATGTAAATGAGACACAATTGGTCATTAAAGGCATCAATTCGTAAACCCAGCGACCTCCACTCCGCTATCAGGCCTTTTTTTATTCACTCACCCTCTCTGTCTCTTTCTCTCTCTCTCTCTCTCTCTCTCTCTCTCTCTCTCTCTCTCTCTCTCTCTCTCTCTCTCTCTCTCTCTCTCCTTCTTTATCTCTCTCTCTCTCTGTCCGTCTCTATCTTTCTCTCTCTATGGCCCTGTTCACACTTATATTTCATAACATTTTTCATCATCAACATTTTATCATTAACATCATCTCTCTCTCTGACCAATGCTGACCAATGAGGCAACCACAGGAACCAAAGAGGTGATGTTGTTAAGAGAGGGATTGCATGGACAAGAGAGAGGTTAGAGATAAAGAAAGACAAGAAGATGGAAAAAAATAAAAATAAAGAAAGAAAGCATGAAAGAACTGACAAAACAATGTCAAAGACAGAAAAGAAAGGACAAGAGAAAGGATGGAGGTATTCTATTGCACTAGTAGCATCATGGGAATACTTGTATCACCATATCAGGCCAATAAAGACTCTTGAATCTGAGTGTGAGAGATAGAGAAAGAGAGGGAGAGAATGAGAGAGAGAGAGAGGGAGAGAGAGGGATGGAGAGGGGGGATGAAAGGAAAGTGCACTACAGTGATGAGCTACTGATCCACTGTGTAACTGCTTTGGCAACACAGGCTGTCTGTCATGCCAATGAAGCTCACCTTTGAACTGACTGTGAAAAGAAGGACAGAGAGAGAGAGAGGCGGGGGGAGGAAGAGAGAGAGAGAGATAGCTCAAGAGAGGGAGAGGAAGAGAGATAGTGGGAGAAAGAGAGCGAGGATACGGAGTGAAAGCTGACATACATATGGATGAGTCAAAAAAAAAAACGAAATAAAAAAAATGAAAACAAATTCAACTGCTTTTATATATACTGAGGATTCATCTAGCTAGTGAAAGATGGCGTGTCAGTGTAAAATAAAACTAAACGAGGTAAAACACTTGGGGAGCACACCTTGGTCATTTACGGCAGTAATAATAGTGATATATTGTAGTCCATAGTGGTTCTGAAGGTCAAGTTGGACCTTCATGGAGCACACAGCTTATCAGACCCTCACAGTGAGTTTGATACCAATAATAGACAACTACGTATCTTCTGTCAGGACTGCAGAGTCACTACCTATCTCCCAATGTAGATTGAAGACCCATCTCTTCAGGCTACATCTTAACTGTCCCTCCTAAAGACCTCTTCATTCCCTCTACCCCCCCCTCCTGTACAGTTTCTCAGTTATAAATACAGTTATAAATAAATATAAACATGTAAAAGTAACTGTAGACCATACACAGCACTGTGTCATACTGAACATAAGGCCTATGGTATGTGATGTGTGACGGTCAATGTAAGCTGCTTCAGGTAAAATTGTCTGCTAAATAATGGTGTTTCATTATGAGTATTATCAAAATCCATTATCCGGTCACACACAAATTGATCCATTTCAACCTTGCATCCATCCAGTCGATATCAGACTGCTTGGGCCACAAACAGGGTTGTGAATTTGCTGGATTAAAAGCATCTAAATGACTATATCCTCATGATAACATCTGATAATGGTCCCATAATATATAATGATAGTCCACTCCTGAATACATCCATCTATACATCCAAAAGTTGTGATCCAGCCTCCCCCCTCCTCTCCTCCTTTCCTCCCCCTATTCCCAGTGGGTAACAGCAGCAGCAGCACAGACTCTGTAGCGCTAGCTAGCTACACTTCCTCTCCCACAGTGAGACTGCACACCGTCTCACCAGCTGTGGAGTGCACACACACACACACACACACACACGCACACGCACACGCACACGACACACACACGCACACACACACACACGCACACACACACACACACACGCACACCACACACACACGCACACATCCAGTACACACACGCACGCAGGTACACACACCCACACACACGCATACACACATGTAAACACGCAGACCCAGACCCAGACCCACACACACACACACACACACACACACACACACACACACACACACACACACACACACACACACACACACAGACCCAGTCACACACACACACACACAGACCCAGACCCACACACACACACACACACACACACACACACACACACAAGCAAGCCTCTGGCAGCAGCCCCCTCTACCACATACCTCTCACACAGACTGTCATTGAGCACACAAGACAAGTTCACATTCAAATACAGGGTTGCGCTGGCATGGCAACCAATTGAGGGTTGCCAAAATCAAATACACAGTATACAGCAGTGTATTGTTGTTGTTCTTTAATCAATGACAGTAAGGGTTGACTATATTGACACTACTGTAACCTCCCTCCCCAAAGAACACTTAAGTAAGCTATACAATATCTCTAAAATCTCTCTTGGCAAGATAGCAAAACATTGACTTATTTCTGGCCAAGCTTTTATCTTTCCACTTTTTACTCTTTTATACGTGTATTCTCTACTCCCTCTTTCCTCCAAGTCTTTCCATTCTCTCTCTCTCTCTCTCCCTTCCTTTCTTTCTTCTGCCTGATCTATGTTCCCCATTCTTCACGCTTTCTCTCTCTCTCTCTCTCTCTCTTTCTCCAGCTGAGTTGAATTCTTAATTAAAAGAAATCAATTTCCCAGAGATTCTAAAAATATCTGCAACAAATTGACATCGCAAGCACATACATACACACACACCCCACAATTACGTTATCCATTTTACACTAACCCATCAGAATTTCTGATGTAACCATTTACTTGATAGAGGAAGACATTGAGGTACTGTAAAACACTGGGGAGGCATTGTACGGTATCATGCTATTCACTTATTGTGAGAAACACACAACACAACACAACACATTCCACACAACATCTGCAATTGAAATACAGACACTCGCCTGCCAGCGAAGATGCATGTACTGTATTGTCCAAACCCAAGTAAGATATACTGTCCTGCAGACTCTGCAAGAAGCTTAACATTATATACATTCGATTCACGTACACACACACACACACTCACACACACACACGCACACACGCACACACACACACACACACACACACACACACACACACACACACACACACACACTTCAGCCAGCCAACCTGTGCTCTCCTCCACTGCTGCCCGGCCAGAATGGTCATATTGAGCCGTGCGACTGTCCATTTGTGGAGAGAGGTATCCTCAGATGGAGTGATATTAGCTCAGTGGTGGCGGGTCATCAAATGGGGCCAAGGCACTTTGAGGTTCGGAGACTGCTCTAATGCTTCATTACTGTGATACTAACGGTCTGACTCACCGGCCCCCTGGAGGGCATGGAGAGAGAGAGAGAGAGAGAGAGAGAGAGAGAGAGAGAGAGAGAGAGAGAGAGAGAGAGAGAGAGAGAGAGAGAGAGAGAGAGAGAGAGAGAGAGAGAGAGAGAGAAACCATCGCTCCACACCCGCCTCAGGGGGAAGGCTCCTGACATAGGCCCCTGCTGGCCTGGCAGGGGAGGCTGGTAGAAGTAGAAATCGGAGGACAGGCTCATTGTTATGCATGGAATGGAATGAGGAATGGTCACTACACACACACACACACACACACACACACACACACACACACACACACACACACACACACACACACACTGTAACTAACCCTCAGTGTTTATTGTCCTGATGAATTATTCTACAGCACAAATATTAAATCTCCTATGAACTGACCACTCTCATTAAACAACAGAGACCAAAGCAGTCCATCACTGTACTTTGAATTTCAATTAGTCCATCACATTACCCAGAGACTAATGTTCCCCCATACAGCATAAAAAAACCAATTAATGTTTGTTTTATTTGTCTGGCTGATTGAGTCGATATGTCCAGTGTCACTCCTCCTCAATCAGCCCACACTATGAGGAGGAGGGTGGGAGAGAGGGATGGAGGGAGGTAGGAGAGGCAAGAGGAAGGCAGAGGTGGGGGTTGAGATGGGGGACAGTGGGTGTGGTAAGGCAAGCTGAAGAGACAAATGCTCATAACCTTGTCCATCCAGTACGTTTGTCCCCTGTCTCTCCCCACCCCTCCTGCACATCCGCTGTCCCTTAACACTAGAACAGCCGTGCCTCTTTACCTACTATAAGAGCCGCCTCTTTACAATGCTCAAGCTGCTATTTACACATAACAACCGCTAGTTTGCCGCTTGTAAATTAGCCTGCTTCCTACACATAACAACTGCAAAATAGCTTTATATTAGCTTATCCTGATGTGATTTTGAAAATGTAAGGATACTGGGTGGTAGAACGCACATATCTAGGAAAAGTCTATGAAAGGAGGGTCCTGAAATTTGATTGAGTGCAAAGATATAACATTTTTCTTTACTCACAGGGGTCAAATGACCAATCATGGCTGTTCTAGTGTTAACATCAATCTCTCCTCCCTCAGCATCTCATCTCACTGTCGCCCATCTGCTCCTCGTCCATAGCGCTGTCTCTCTATCCCTCACTCTCTTTATTCCCCTCTGTTTCTCTATTGCTCTCTCTTCGCTTGTTCCTCGTCCTCCCCCCCCCCCCCCCCCCCCCCCCCCCCGGACCCCAGGAAGAATAGCTACTTCATATTTGCTGTATCTAATGGTGGATCCAAATAAACAAACCAAACAAACCAAACAAACCTTCCATACCTCTCACACTCATCCTCTCTCTGTCTCTGTCCATAATTTTTTCCTATCCTCTCTTCCATACCTCTCACACTCATCCTCTCTCTCTCTCTATCCCTCTCTCTTCAGCATCCTCCTCTTCTAGAATACAGCAGTCATACTCACCCTGTCAGGTTTGTCCCTCATCCCAACCCCATCTCCTCAGGTTCCTCACCTCTTTTCACCCACATCCTTCTCTTACAATCATCACCATCTATCAACATCCATCCCTCTCTTTCTTTCTTCCAAATTCTCATCACCTGTTCTCTGTGCTTCCTCCAAAAACCCTATTCATTTCTCTTTCTCTCCTGCTTCTCACAGGTTAGTTCAAAGGTGACCTTTATTGGCATGACAGACAGCCTGTGTTTCCAAAGCAGTTACACAGTGGATCAGCAGCTCATCACTGTAGTGCACTCTCCTTTTACCCCACTTCCATCCCTCCCTCCCTCTCTCTCTCTCTCTCTCTCTCTCTCTCTCTCTCTCTCTCTCTCTCTCTCTCTCTCTCTCTCTCTCTCTCTCTCTCTCTCTCTCTATATATATATATATACATGTATCTCCACACACTAATATCTCCCTCCCTCCCTTCCTCTCTCTCTCTCTCTCTCTCTCTCTCTCTCTCCCTCTCTCTCTCTGTTTGTCTCTGACGATCTCTCTATGTGTCCTACTTATAAACCTCTTTTTCTATCCATCTCTCTGTCCTCTTTCCAAACCCTTACTCTCCCTCTCTGTCTCTCTGCCAAATCACCCCATACCCTCTCCCTCGCTATCTCTCTGCCCACTTCTCCATTTTTCTCTCAATCACTCTCTCTGCAATGTTAATTCAAATTGGCTGGATTGGGAGGACAGCACTGTTCCAATAATGCCAAAAGCACTTACGAGAGCATAATCAATCTCTCTCTCTCTCTCTCTCTCTCGCTCTCTCTCTCTCTCTCCCTCTCTCCCCTTTATATCCTCCCCAAACATATGTGGAGCAGAGCTCTCTCTATCTTTTCCTTCAACTCTCCTCCACTCAACCATCTCTTTTTCAATTCAATACTTCATCCATCCCTTTCTCACACCATCTCTCCATATATACCTGGTTGTGTAGAGTTGTGTTCTTTCTTTACCTACACATCCTTCTTCTTAGTCCTTCATTTACATGACATTTTTAAATTATTGGCATATAAAAGATACCTTTATCCAAAGCGACTTACAACAAATCCATTTGTCTAAGTAAGTGAATCTCCTATCCATCAGTCATCTCAAGAAAAAGTAATCTCTGATCGGGCCAGGGGCCTTTGGGAATCATAACGCTAGAAGAAGGAAGAATTATTATTATTTTCTATAATTTTTTTACAGTAGAGAAACTGTACAGGGGGGTTGAGGTTGGAGACGGATGGGAGGGAGAGGTTTCAGGAGGGACAGTTAAAATGTAGCCTGGAGAGACGTCAGTTCAGTTGCCCCACTTTTCACTTTTCAATTTCCACTCCATCCCTCTATCCCTCTATCCATCCCTCCTGTACAGCTCTCCTCTTCTCCTTGACAGAGCAACAATTATGACATCACAGACTCTCAGCTCTACACTCAGCCCTCGGCTAGATGATTCCATCTCCTCTGCCCCTTGTCCTCACCTCTAAACCTTTCCACTTTCTCTCTCTTTCGCTCTCTCTCTCTCCCTCTGTTTCACTGTCTCTCTTTTCTCTCACTCTCTCTATCTCTCACTCTCTCCCCTTTCTCTCTCTCTCTCTGTCTCTCTCTCTCTCACTCTCTCCCCTTTCTCTCTCTCTCTCTCTCTCTGTCTCTCTCTCTCACTCTCTCTCTTTTCTCTCTCTCTGATGCCCATACCTCTTGATGGCCATCAGCCGCACTGTCAAGTCTGGAGAGAGGTAGAGAGAAAGAGAGAGGGAGAGACAGAGAGAGGTAGAGAGAAAGAGAGAGGGAGAGAGAGAGGTAGAGAGAAAGAGAGAGGGAGAGACAGAGAGAGGTAGAGAGAAAGAGAGAGGGAGAGACAGAGAGAGGTAAAGAGAAAGAGAGAGGGAGAGAGAGAGGGAGAGAGAGAGGTAGAGAGAAAGAGACAGGGAGAGACAGAGAGAGAGAGAGAGGTAGAGAGAAAGAGATAGGGAGAGACAGAGAGAGAGAGGTAGAGAGAAAGAGATAGTGAGAGACAGAGAGAGAGAGAGAGAGGTAGAGAGAAAGGCAGCAAGAGTGAGAGAGGCTGAGAGAGGGAGAGAAATACTTCTAATTCAGAGAGACAGGCTGCGTTTCCGTGGCAACATGGTTTCCATCGAAACAGTCTTGCTAAAGATGCCATTAGTG
>NC_137675.1:75007479-75012479 GCF_963989245.1 Nansenia antarctica
TCCATCAGCCTCACCTACGTACGACCGCAGTTATTTGCCGGTCTACATAGGTCGCCTTGAGAATACGTAAAGTACAGTATAGCATCTATCTTCCCCAGACGATAACACGTCTCCAGCTCTTCACATGACTCGGCAACATTGATCAAGCCCTTCATCGACTTCATCTGTCAGGCTAGCAGGACAGGCGGTACTGACACTCACCGTGGACAGTGTCTGGCATGTCAGCCATGTTGGCCAGGCGACAGCCCTCCCCGCCAGTCGCTGGATGAATTCCCTCTCTCCGCTCATCCTGCTCTCTTCCATCTCACTCATTGATTAACAGATGTGAGCACTGCTGCTCTCTATCCATCTCTCTCCTCTCTCCTCTCCACTCCACTCCTCCTCCACCATCTCTCCCCCCCCCCTCCCCCCTCCTTCCCACCCTCTTTCATCAGTCATTCACCAAAGGAAGAGCACTGCATTTCATGCCAGAGTGGTGTATTAGACGAGAGCTTCAAATCATTTTTCATTTATTTCCTTTTATTTTCCCAAATTGACCCTCTTCAATGTTCCTTATAGGATACTCTGATGTTAGCTATGCTCGTCATAGCAGCGATATACAGTCCAGAAATAATTCCCTCAAATAGTCCCTGAAATAATATTCCTTCTCTTCTTTTTCTGTCCTCTATTGCTTCTTTTTACACCCCTCCATCTTTCATTCTACCCTTCAGTGGTGCAGTAATGCTTTCTCTTCCCACACTTATCTGTCACCCCTCTCTCCTCCATCTTCTTCATCAGGTACAGATGTGAGCACTCTGCTTCACTCTATCTATCTTTCTCTCCTTTCTTCCTTAAACATGTTTCCCTCCTTCCTTGGTGATGCTGTAACCACCTCGAGTCCCACCCTCTCTCTGACCTTTTTACCCCCCTCCCCTCCTCTTTCTCCATACCACATTTCTTCACTCTCAATCTGACAGCAGCTGGTGAAAGCAGGAACAAGTTGGCAACCGACCTCCACTACCTAGTTAGTGTAGAGTAGTGGGGATTACTCACTGAATCCATTGCCTTGCGATGTTTTGGCTTGACTAGCGAGTGTGCCATTGATGTTCAACGACAGGAAATGTATTTACATTTTTCAGAATAAAAGTCTGAACATTTTGATTGGTTGCTGACTTGTTCCCGCTTTCACCAGCTACTGTCACATATAGCGTAATACGTATGAGTTATGATCACTCCAGTTTCTTTGTCATGTCTGCAGAAAGGAAAATGTCTTATTCTCCCTTCCTTTCTCTGGATCTCCTGTTAGCCTACTGTGTAGGTGAGTGAAGGGTTGCCTTGCCAACTGCATCAGCAGCGTTTGGCCTTGGTACATGTGAGAGAGAGAGTGAGAGAGAGAGAGAGAGAGTTAGTGAGAGTGAGAGAGAGCGAGAGAGAGAGAGAGAGAAAAATAAACACTAATATTGCATCCCCAGAACACCATCTGTCTATCCATTTCCTAAAGCTTCTTAGGTTCCCTAAACGCCCCATTCCTCAGGCACTCTACCTTCAACCCTTCATTTTCTCATCCATCTCTCTGTGTCTCTGTCTCTCTCTCTTTCTCTCTCTCTTTCAGTCTGTGCTGTGTCTCTCACTCCATCTGCTAAGTGTCCTCAAGTTCTCTGTGTCCTCTAAACTCCACAGGCTGCTTGTCTGTCTGTGTGTCTGTCTGTCTGTGTGTCTGTCTGTGTGTCTGTGTGTCTGTCTGTCTGTCTGTTTTTGTCTGTCTCTGTCTCTCTGTGTGTGTGTGTGTGTGTGTGTGTGTGTTTGTGTGTGTCAGTCTGTGTGTTTGTCTGTCTGTCTGTCTGTCTGTCTGTCTGTCTGTCTGGCTAGCTGGCTGGCTCGCTGTCTGTCTATGCGTTTGTGTGTGTTAGTGTGTGTCTGTCTGTGTGTTTGTCTGTCTGTCTGCCAGTCTGTCTGTCTGTCCGTCCGTCTAGCTTCCGTCCTCCCCAACAACATAACCATATCTCTTCCAGGATGGGCGGGTGATCTTTCACACTCTCACTCTCTCATACTCCACCACATTTTCCAACCAACATTGTTTCAGTCCATTAAACAGACACAAATCCATTTGGAGACAGAGCCTAACATGGCCTTGGATGTGAGTCCATCTCTCTCTCCTGGGTCTGCCGGCTGTGAGAAAGGATTTCTCTGGAGGAACATGCTTTGGCTTGTGGCCTGGGAAATCCATTTACCAGCAGCAGCAGTAGCAGCAGCAGCAGCAGCTCCAGCGAGCAGCGACACAAGCCTGCCTGAGCTACAGCCTGCCTGACGCACTGAGGGCATGTGAATGATGGCTTCCATTGCCTCCTCTCCTGCACTTTGCACACACACACACACACACACACACACACAGACGCACACGCGCACACGGACACGCACACACACACGCGCGCCCTCACCCATCTACACATTTTTATTAGCAATAAAACACATAGATAAATGTTCACGTGTAAGCGTGTGTGTGGTGTATCATAAAGATTATTAACGGTTCCAAGATATACAGTCTGGTGAGGTCACTGACAACACGTACGGGCTGTGGTAGGGGGGAAGGGGGGGGGGGGGGGGGGGCAGCGGATGGTTGGACCAGGAGTGGAGTGAAGGAGTGAAAGAGTAAAATACGGTTTGACAGTTCCCTGACATTTCTTCTAACAGAGAGGGAGGCGAGGGCGGGGTGTGTGCGTGGCCCCTGGCCCTGCTGTGTCATACTATGTCATATCTCTGGTCACCGGTGGAACCTGCAGGGTCAGCTCCGGGTCAACGGTGCAATGGAGTGAGCAGAGACAGGGGTGATACAGATAGTAGCAACAGAACGATAGAGACAGAGATAGAGACAGAGATAGGCGGTGATATCGACCAGTATGCCAAGCGGAACTGCCACAGAAACGCCCCGTGGACAGGCCTCACCCTCATCCCATTCAGGGCAGCAGCGGTTCATTCCGGAATCGTTTGAAAATTCCAGGGCAATTTTGTTTTTCCCCTTCTTTCTCCAGAAGCACCCATGTTGTGCAGCTGAACTGTGTTAGTTTGTTCAGAGCTGAATACAAGTTGATTATCCTGCGAAAATAAACGGGTCCAGTCCAACAGCGCCAGCGAGGTCCAAACACGGATTCCAGGCGGCTAAGATAAAGCAGCAGCAGATTGCTCTATCCCATTAGTCATGGCTAAAGTTGAATACAATGAAAGAGGTGGCGGGAGAAATGTCATGGCGACAAGCCATAGACGGATATAGTCTCTCTCTCTGTCTCTCTCTCTCTCTCTGTCTCTCTCTCTCTCTCTCTCTCTCTCTCTCTCTCTCTCTCTCTCTCTCTCTCTCTCTCTTTCTCACACAGAGGTAGAACACTGTGTCTGTCTGTCTGTCTGGTGCCTTTATAGCTACCTCTGTCTCTCTCTCCGCACAACAATGGCATCCCAAGCCAAGTGTAGTTGAGTTATGCTTCCTCTCCCTCTCAGCTACGTACGTACGTCTGTCTCTCCTCTCCTCTCCTCTCCTCTCCTCTCCTCTCTCTCCCTGTTCTTCTGCTATCTCACAGCACGCTGATCTTGTCTCCAACTTCACCACTCTTTCCCTTTTTCTGCAAAGGTAACCACTCCTTCTCTCTCTGCCTCTTCCAACTTTATCTCTGTTTCCCTATTCTATTCTATTTCTGGAGACTATTGTCAATGCGTGTTTTCACGTGGTGTGACTTGAAATTATTATTAATTAATCCCCCTACTTCCCTGACACTTTTCGTCAATGATAGTGTTTCAGACAGAATTTCACACTCTGGAAATGTTATTATTATTTTTCAACCATTGTCGCTGCCAAAGCGTGAGATGGCGTGTTCTGCTCCCGTGTGTGTGAGCATGTGTGTGAGCGTGTGTGTGTGTGAGCGTGTGTGAGTGTGTGTGTGTGTGTGTGTGTGTGTGTGTGTGTGTGTGTGTGTGTGAGCGTAAAGGCGCGTAGGTGCAAAGGTGCCATCAAATCAGCTGATTACTTGTGTGTAAAGACTTGATACTGTCTTTACATTTATACTCCATTTCCAGATTTAACCATATACAGACAGAGATCATTTGTAACTTCATTGGAAAATGTCATTTGTGATAAACTGCTCAGAATGGACAATCGAAATGATATTGAAAGACACTAACACTTGTATTATCAACATAAGGACATGATTGAATTGAGAACAACTGTGTAATTATGTGAATAATGGCCAAATCAAATTAGTGAGTGTGTGAACGTGAGAGGCCGCTCCCTCAGCCTCGGGAGCCCAGCAGCTGCTGCAGTTACTAAAAGGCGCATATTTGTCCGTGCTTGTTTGAAGTGTACTTTTTAACTTTATTTTTATAAAACACATATGCTTTCAGCTCTTACTTGTACCTTATTCAAAATGTATTTAATTGATAAAAAATGTTGTTAGTTTTTTACTGTATGTAGCCTACAATGAAATCTACAGTATGAACAGTCTGAAAACCGTTGTCTTCTTCAACATATTTAAACATATGGACATTTGATCTTCCTTTTAACAATAATGAGAGATGGAGGTATAACTAAACAAATAAAGCTGAAAAAAAGATATTTGAGGAAAAAACTGTATTACTACTTAAAATGCCTAAAATTAGAATCAAGTGCACCACATCAGGTGCAAATGACTACAACATTGTTGGAGAGGATTTTGGAGGAGTCTGTCTTATTTAAACCTCAGATATTCAGTTTAGCTCTTGATTGTTGATGTGTGGTATGGTATCACCATGGCAAGATCAAAAGAGCTCTCTGAGGCCTTCAGAAAGAAGGTTGTAGATGCGTATGAGTGTGGGGAGGGATTTAAAAAGATCTCTAAACAATTAGAAATCAGCCATTCCACTGTCCGGAATATAATTTGTGGAGAACATTTAAAACAACTGCCAACATGGCCAGGTCAGGCTGTCCTAGCAAGTTCAGCCCAAGAGCAGACCACACAATGCTTAAAGAAGTCCCAAACAATCCTAAAATGTCATCATGG
>NC_137675.1:75017479-75019979 GCF_963989245.1 Nansenia antarctica
TCGATCCCCAGCTCCTCCTGTCCACATGTCAAAGAAAGTGTCCTTGGGCAAGACACTGAACCCCCAAATTGCTCCCAATGAGCGGGCCGGCGCCTTGCATGGTAGCTCGCCGCCATTGGTGTGTGAATGGGTGGATGAGAGGCCATTGTAAAACGCTTTGGAATAAGGCGCTATATAAGTGTAGTCCATTTACCATTTATTAAAGTCCTCTGTGGCTCTGTTGGTAGTGCATGGCGCTAACAATGTTTAGGTTGTGGGTTGGATGCCAACTGGGACCTTATATACTGAAAAATGTATGCACTCACTGCAATGTAAATCACTTTGGTTAAAAGTATCAGCTAAATGGTATATATATAATATATATATATATATATAATATATATATATACTGTATATAAAGGAATAAAGGTGTGTATTTGAACCTTTGTCAGATAAGAGGAATGCACTCTGTTAGCCCTATGGAAATGCGTGCGCATACCTTATACAGGCTGCTGTGAGGTCGGGTCTTCTAATTTAACCTCTGTCAAACTAGGAGAGGAGAGGAATGAACTGGGTTTGCCCTTAAGAAAACACACACACACGGCCTATATTGGCTTTTGAAGAGAACGGTTGTGTAGTTAAACCCATGAGTCAGATCTATGAGAGGAATGAAATGCGTTAGCTGCACACACATGGCCTATGCTGGTTGTTGAGGTGGAAAGCAATCCATTTCAACCTCTGTCGGGCTATAAGAGAAACTAACTGTGTTGCCCCTGATGGAGATATACATGCGCAGCCTATACTAGTTGTTGGGTATGAGGTTATTTAATCTAGACCCCTGTCAAAGCCATGAGAGGAATGAACTGTGTTATCCCTAATGGAAAAGCACACACACGCACTGTTCAGTACAGTATGTCTGTCCTGGCCGCTGAGTAGGAGGAGAGGGGAGGGGCGGGGGGGGGATGGGGATGGGGGTAGTTGGACCTTCTGTCTGTATGTGATGTTCTGAAGCAGCCACTCAGGCCTCTTATTACCATACCAGGCATACATTCACATTCACATGTTGACTGAGAGTCATCGAGTGGCATAATAGTGTCTATTTCAAGAGAAGGGGACTTTGGAGATCCAATCTCTCTCTCTCTCTACTTCTCTCTCTCTTTTTACCTTCATCGACCCTTCCCTTTCTATCTATCTATCCCTCTGTGCTTCTTTCTTTCCCTCTCCATCTCCCTCTTTCTCTCCCTCTCTCTCTGTCTCTCTTTCTACTTTTCTCTCTCTGTATCTCTCTGGATATCTTCCTTTCACCCTCTCTCTCTCTCTGTATCTCTCTCTATCTGTATCTCTCTTTTTACCTTTATCTACCTTTCTCTCTCCCTCTCTCTCTTTATCTTACCTTTCTATTTCTCTCCCTCTCCTCATTATGTGCAAAGGACTGGCAGTCATGCTATTTGCATGAATAGGAAGGACACAGGCAATGGGCGATCTTTCATTTTCATTGCCTGCTTTAATATTTAGGGGAGTGCGGTCGGATGCCAACAAGCGACTATCTCTCATCAACTCCAAACTGTTTATGGCGTGTGTTTATACATTATCTTTACTGCGACACAGGCATGCTACGCTGCTGTATATTCATTTTCTGTCCAATAAAACGGGTCCATAGGGGCTCGTACTTTAGGGGCAGCCGAACGAGTGATGTCTGAGATTCAAGAGAGTCTAAATATATGTTTTGTTAGTACATACAGTATATTAATCTATTTTCAGAAATGGAGAAGGATAAAAAATAAGGACAAAATAAATAAATAATACATTAGCCATGCTATTGTGCACACTAAAACCTGATGTCTGGTGGTGTGCCTTCGTATCTAAAAGTCTCTTTCTACGCAACAACAAAAAAAAAGTGGGTACTCTGGGGCTTGATGTTGACAAATGTGTTTTGACACAACCATGAAGATAAGAGCTTGGTCCTGTAATCACTCTTAGGGACAATTTTCTATACACACCTACTCTTTTTTATGGAAGGAAAATGTAATCTCCACCTTGACTTGTGGGTTCAATGGCCCTTATTCTTCCCAGTATGCTTGAGCAATCCTCCCGTAGCTATAGCCCCTCTTTCTTGTCAAAGTCCTTTACACAGGTGTGAGTGTTAGGAGCTTTGCAATGTTGCCTTTTGGAATGTAACCCTGTGAAGAGGAGACCAGAATGACCCCCGTGCCAATATCAGGCCTGTAATCATTTTAAATGTGTTTTATTGACAGCTTTTCACAGATTAGAGCTGCAATAATCTGTCCTCCACCATCCATCTCATTCCAAGCTGTTATTTTTGGAACCTGGAGCCTGCCTTGGATTAGTAGGTGTGCAGGGATTTTTTTCTTTCTTCTTTGTGTGCCTGTGTGTGTGTGTGTGTGTGTGTGTGTGTGTGTGTGTGTGTGTGTGTGTGTGTGTGTGTGTGTGTGTCTGTGTGTGTGTGTGTGTGTGCCTGTGTGTGTGTGTGTGTGCCTGTGTGTGTGTGTGTGTGTGTCTG
>NC_137675.1:75022479-75267479 GCF_963989245.1 Nansenia antarctica
GCTTGAGCAGCCCTGGTTGTTGTTGGAGCCCCCCTTTGGAGTTTGGGTGTACTGCAGGTCTGCGCGTTCTTTTGTCCTTCTCTTGTTGCCGTACTTACGGTGGTACCAGAACATGGCCGCCATCTTAATGGGTATGTGCGCTATGTAAAATGCTCCTCGTGTTTTGTTGTTTGTATGGAGAATCTTGTAATGTAGGGTGAAAATGTTGGTGTAGTACTGTGCTGTTTGTTTTTACATGTATTGTGATGATGTGAAACAGAACATTTATTGTATGTTATTTTGAACGCGCAGATTCACAAGAGTTGCAGATCAGAGAAGAATTGTGTTTTATATGTCTTCTCTGCAGGTATGTTGCTCCACGTGTTGTTTGTAATTGTTATTTGTAATGTTTGAGGGAAATTTGTGTTCTTTCTGTGAACAAATTATCCTGATGTGAAATATACATACACGGTGGTACCAGAACATGGCCGCCATCTTAATGGATTCACAAGAGTTGCAGATCAGAGAAGAATTGTGTTTTATATGTCTTCTCTGCAGGTCAAATAAAAGAATTGATTGAAAGAAGGTTGCCTGTTTGACCATCGTTACACTGGTGCCGTGACACGTCGATCTCAAGATCAGCTGAACGCCGATCTCCGTGGATGCTGCGTGGATGCCAGGTCTTAGTGTGATAGATCAAGTGTGGTCAGAGTATTATAGTAAATGGTCATTCAGTCTGAGGTCTGTGATTACATCAGTTTAAAAAGTGCTTTGATTGTTTTGGTTTTTATGTCCTGCTGTAACTTTATATTTTTTTTAAACATTATTATTATTATTATTTTTTTCATTCAGTAATATTACACAACGCAAGTCTGTACCACTATGGCTCAGAGGCCAGGTTTTAATGATGAGATTTTTGCCAGTCCAGTGTTGCCTATGGGGAGGGGTGCATGGGGGGCATGTCAGAGCAGAGCAGACAGTGCTGTCATCGGTGGGTTGAATAGTAGGGAGGTGGGGTGTTCCCAGTTGTTTACTGACAGTGGTAGAGGCACAGGGTCAGGTCAGGACCCAGGTTGTGCTGCTGTCGGACAGTTTACAGGGGAGGCTCCTCCCACATCCACACCTAGTGTTAATGACACTGAAGCTCTTCATCACCTTTCAGACATGATGGGTCAGCTAGGTGCTCAGATTGGCGAGTCCATTGTAACCAAGTTAATTTCAGCTGGTGTAGTTCACTCAAGTAGTATGAGCAGTGCACACCTCAACTGCACATCGCCTCCAGATCCTGTAACTGATCCTAATGTTGTTAGACAGGAGGTTCCGCGCGTTACTGTGAATGTAAAATCAGACAGGGAACCACCAATGTTCCGAGGTGATAGTTCTGATAAGTGTTCAGTCCAGGACTGGATTGACATGTCTAAAGCTTATCTGAGAAAGCAGAAATGTCCAATGCATGAACAGGCTGAGGAGACACTGGCAAGGCTGATGGGTAAGGCAAAGGATGTCGTGAGGGTTGGTTTGCGTAGCGATCAGACACTTGATGTGAAGCAGAACCCTGATCTCATCTATGATATCCTTCTCAAGTACTTCAGTGATGTGTCATCATGCCTCCCGTTGTCAGATTTCTATGCCACTCTACCCAGACCCAATGAGAACCCTGTAGACTACTGGTTGAGGATCAACAAAGCAGCTGATGTAGCTGGTGAGGGCCTTCGCAGACAAGGTAGGAGGATGGAGAACGTGGGTGAAGAGGTAGCACGGATGTTTGTCAGGCATTGCCCGGACTCTGGACTATCCCGTATTCTGGAATGCAAGGCTATTGAGGAGTGGAGCTCACGAGACATACAGTTGAAGATTGATAATTATCAGAGAGAGCTGAGAGCCTCTGGCAGGACCGGTAGTTCTGTGCCATTGAAGAGCCATGCCACCGCCCTCCACACTGTGCAGTCTCATCCAGAGCCTTCGATTCAGTCTGTGTCTGAGCAGTGTTCCACCCAGTACCCCCCTGCTCCTGCCCATAGTCCAGTGTACCACACACAGTGTCCGCCTTCTACCCTCATTCCTTCCCAGGACCATGCTTTAGGCCAGCTTCCGTGCCACTCCTCCGCGACTGCTGTGGCCCAGAACACTCAGCAATCTGAAGACAGGATTCTTGCTCGCATTATGGAGAGGCTGGAGCAGATGATGGGGAAAGTGCAGCAGCGTGACAGTGCTCCTCGTGGCGGAAGATACCAGGGTGGCGCCCGTGAGAAGGCCTGCCGAGTCTGTGATGACAGTAGACACACTACCATCTCACACTGCATGTCAGAGAGGCTGTGCTTTGTCTGTTTAGCCCCAGGTCACACAAAAGTTGAGTGTTCCACCAGGTCGTCCCGAGCACCTCAGCCTCAGGGAAACTAGGTGGCCTGTATTCAGAGGGAGAAAGTATAGGTCGCCAAGTAAACTCCCATTGTGAGGACGAATCTAGTGCTGAGACAGTGTATATAGCTCTCAAAAGCTCAAGTGATAACTCTGAAGATATTGTTTATCAGAATACGCATACAATTGGTGGTAGTGACAGCCTTTTCTACACACCTGTGACAGTTGGTAATACAGTGACTCTGAATGCTATGCTAGACAGTGGGTCTATGGCTTGTACAATGAGTAAGACGGCAGAGGGAAAGCTTAGAGAGGTTGGAGTTGCTACAGAACATAACCAGTTCAGTTCAAATGTGGTGCTTGTTGGCTGTGGTGGTCGCCGTGTCAAGCCTGAGTCAGCTTTCAACGTGGAAATGGAGGTGTATGGCTGTAGGATTATGGTTCCCACTCTGGTAGTTGAAGGCCAGCATGATGAGTTGATACTAGGCACCAATGTTATTAAATATATCCTCCGGCAGTATAAGCAATGTGATGGCTACTGGAAGGCTGTGTCTACGCCGTGTCCTGCTGGCGATCCAGAATCTGAACAGTTTCTCTCGATGCTCGCTGGTCTGAACCGTTGGCGAGGTGACGTCATACCTGACAAGATAGGCACAGTCAGGTGCAACTCAGCCGTGTGTCTTGAGCCTGGTCGGGAGTACCTGATGTGGGGCAAGCTACCTAAGTCCACTATTGTGTCTCCTGGTAGCGCTGTGATGACAGAGCCCACATCGTGTCGCTCAGCTCCAAGAGGGGTTCTGGTGGCCAGAGTTGTTACTCCTTTGTGGGGAGACGGATGGGTTCCATTGAAGCTGATCAACTCGTCCGACAGGCCCGTCTTGGTAAGACGCAATGCTAAATTGGCCGACGTCTTCTCCTGCATTGCGCTCGAGGACATGGATGAGACCGGACCTGCTGAGGTCCCACTACTCAGTTGCTGTCAAGTAACCCCGTCCAGTGAAAATGCGGCCCGCACTGTTGATGAGGAACTGAAGTACATGGGATTGAGTGGGCTCGACATACACTCCTGTGACGTGTCTGAACAGTGTAGAAGCAAGATGGCTGACCTGGTTGTGCGCTACAAGGACATCTTCTCACGCCATCACCTGGATTGTGGAGAGGCAAAGGGCTTCATACATCGCATTCACCTCTCAGATCACAGGCCATTCCGGCTCCCATTCAGACGAGTGCCCCCCAGTCAGTATCAGAAGTTGCGCCAAGTACTGAGTGAGATGGAGGAGAAAGATATAATCAGGAAGTCAACCAGTGAATATGCATCTCCGTTGGTTCTTGTATGGAAAAAGAACGGAGATCTCCGTATCTGTACAGACTTTCGCTGGCTGAACAAGAGGACCCTGAAGGATGCTCACCCTCTCCCTCACCAGGCCGACTGCTTAGCTGCACTTGGAGGTAACTCCTTGTTTAGTACTATGGATCTAACCTCAGGGTTTTATAACATGCCACTACACGAGGATGACAGAAAGTACTCTGCCTTTACAACACCTATGGGCTTGTATGAGTATAATCGCCTCCCGCAGGGCCTCTGTAATAGTCCTGGGAGCTTCATGCGTATGATGACTAGCATTTTCGGAGACCAGAACTATCTGAGCTTACTGGTTTATCTGGATGATTTATTGGTGTATGCCCCTGATGAGAGGACAGCTCTGGAACGCTTGGAGATGGTGTTCAGTAGACTGCGTGGTCATAACCTGAAATTGGCCCCCAAGAAGTGTTTTTTTCTCCGGAAATCCGTCAAATTCCTCGGCCACATAATTAATGACAACGGTGTGTTGACTGATCCCAGCAAAGTTGAGAGCATCGCAAAGATGACAAGTGCTGACCTGATGGAAGCGGACGGTGTAACCCCCTCACAGAAACGAATCAGATCTTTCTTGGGGATGATCAAATATTACCAGCACTTTGTGCCTAGCTTCTTCGCTATTGCAAAGCCTCTCTTCTCTCTGTTGACGGGCCAGAAGAGAAAAGGGAAGGTGAAACAGTCCAAACAAAGGTCACAAAGCAGGAAGTTGAATGTTACTGACTGGACCCCCGAAACGGAGCAGGCTTTCCAGAAGCTGAAAACGGCGCTGGTTGAGACGGCTGTCCTGGCTCACCCTGACTTCAGCCGTCCCTTCATGCTGTCAACGGACGCGTCCCTTGATGGCATCGGTGCTGTCCTGTCGCAGATCCAAGAGGGTGAAGACCGAGCGAGGCCAATCGCATTCGCCAGCAAGTCCCTCTCTCAGTCTCAGAGAAACTACCCAGCCCATCGGTTGGAATTCCTAGTCTTGAAGTGGAGTGTCTGTGACAAGTTCAGCCATTGGTTGAAGGGGCATGATTTCACTGTTTGGACGGACAATAATCCATTGACTCATATCATGACGAAGCCCAAGCTGGACTGCTGCGAGCAACGATGGGTGGCTAAGTTAGCGAGCTATAACTTCGACATCAAGTACGTGCCAGGCCCACAGAATGTTGTCGCTGATGCCTTGAGTCGTGTGCCTTTCGTCAAGCAGAGAGTCAGTCACAGATTACTTGAAGAGCCCTACAAGAATCTCCTCTCCGAAGTCCAGGATATGTCGAGTGCTTCTGTACAGGACGCCTTCCGGTCGTCCAATGATAGTGGTGACACTCCACGCCAGGCAGAGAGTTACGCTCAAAGTGTCCCATCACCTCTGCATGTCCACGCTCAGTCTATGGAGATGGATGAAGTGTCTGTTGTTCTACAGTCATATGACGATCTGTGGGAGGTCGGAGCAAGAACGCGTGCTGTAGCAGTCTTGCACCATTTGCCTCAGTTAGTCTCAGGTGGTCAGGACTCACTTCCTGCTTACAGTGAGAAGGAACTCCGGGATGAACAGCTCAGAGACAGAACTCTCTCTCGAGTCTTGTACTATGTGGAGAGACATCGGAGACCATCCAGGAGAGAGAGAGATAAGGAATCAGTCACAGTCATGAGGTACCTGAAGCACTGGGAGAAACTTGTTGTGAGCAATGGGATACTCTACAGAGTCTCGAGGGATCAAGTCGTGAAGTCAAAACGCCGCCAGTATGTGGTTCCTGAGTCTAAGAAAGTTGAAGTTCTGAGAGGTGTTTATGACCATGCCGGCCATCAAGGTCAGTTCAGGAGTCTTGGCTTGGCCAGACAGAGGTTCTTCTGGCTCAACCTCGACAGAGACGTAAGAGACTACGTCCGTAACTGCCAGCGGTGTATTGTCAGTAAGACTGTTGAACCTGCTGCGAGGGCGCCTTTGCAGAGTATCACATCAACCAGGCCACTTCAGCTGGTTTGCATTGATTTCTGGTCAGCGGAGGACTCAAGGAACAAGTCAGTTGATGTGTTAGTTGTTACTGACCATTTTACAAGAATGGCCCAGGCATTCCCCTGCAAAGATCAGTCAGCCAAACAGGTGGCGAGAGTTCTATGGGACAAGTTCTTCTGCGTCTTTGGGTTCCCAGAACGTATCCATAGCGACCAGGGAGCTAGCTTCGAGAGTCAACTAGTGAGTGAGCTGCTCAGAGTCTCCGGTGTCAGAAAGTCGCACACAACCCCGTATCACCCGATGGGTAACGGTAGTGTGGAACGTTTCAATAGAACTCTCGGTAACATGATCCGAGCGCTTGAACCAGAGGCAAAAATCAACTGGCCGAGGCGTTTGCAAACTCTGACGTTCATGTACAATAGCACAGCGCATGAGTCAACTGGCTATGCACCTTTCTATCTGATGTTTGGGCGTACTCCTCGTCTCCCTGTCGATATACTCTTCCGGACAGTCCTGAATGATCCAGCTGTGGTCAGCTACGACAAGTATGTGATGTCTCTCACGAAGGATCTGAGAGAAGCTATGGTCATAGCCCAGGAACATGTCATAAAAGAACAGCACCGTCACACAGAGCTCTACAACAGACGAGTGAAAGGGCCCACCATTGACGTCGGAGACCGTGTGCTGTTGGCGAGGGAGAGAGAGGAAAGAGAAAGGTGGCTGACCGTTGGGAGTCTACTGTATACACTGTGGTGGATAGGAACTCTGAGACTCACACATATAGGATACAAGACACTGTCACTGGACGAGAGAAGGTAGTCCACCGTAATCTATTGATGTTGGTGAACTTTCTGCCGGTGTATGATACGAGTGTGATCTCTGACCCAGTTTCATCCCTGTCTGCTGTTCATACATCAAATGAGCCAAGTGACATGTCCGTGTCGGAAGTGGAACAGGATTCCTTGCCTGAGGAAGTGAGTAGAGGAACCGCGTTCGAGTCGGAGAGAGTGGATTCCTGTCCTGGGAGTGAGGGAGGGGAGGTTGAAGACATGGAGTATGGGGGAAGAGCTGTTCGGGAGAGGGATGTTCCCTTGACTGTTCCAGAGCCCAAGGATCCCAAGGGAAGAACCCTGGAGTGGGTCACCCAGTTACCATTCCCTGACCACTCACGGACAGAGGCTACTAACACTGTAGTGTCTTCAGTCTCGTTTGCCCCTCAGAGGGTCCCCGAGCAGATGGCTGAGGAGCAAATGGTAGATCAGTCCATTAACTCTGATTCTAGATTTGTGGTTAGCGCTGATGATTGTACTGATGTTTCTGGTAACACGAATCAGACAGATGATGCTAGTGACACACAGCGTACTGACACTCTAGCTTCTGTTACACAGTGTGAACATCCTAGTACAGTCACACAGGTCAAGTCCAAGTTTGGTCGCCTTATCAAACCAGTTGACAGATTGATTTATACTATGTCAGGACAAGACATTATCCAAGACACTAAGTCAAACATTCGAGCTGTTTGTAGGTCAGTGTTCCAGGCTTTCCACAGTTAGATAAGCCGAAGCTCAGTTCAGTGCATGTATACACTGTGCACACTGACATCCTATGACATATAGGTTTGTTCGTTATTCTGATTGTTTCATAAGAGGTTGTGGCCTCTTGAAGGCTAGTAATACACAGTGAAAAAAAGGTCTTGTGGGGTGTAGAACGCATCCTACCGCCAGTAGTTGGTTGGAGAGATAGTTTACCTCTCTTTCCACTTCATCCTTATAGGATACTTTTCAAGTTGGCTGTCCTGTCCTTTGGCGGCCCTATGTAATAGTGTAAAAAGTTAAAAGTAGTATTTAAATGTATAGTTGCTGCTCAAGGTTGGCGAAATTCAGGGGAGGTGGGTGTAACAGAGTTGGGAATGTATGTTTAGTTGTGGTGAATGTAGATGAGTTTCGCCGTGCTTGAGCAGCCCTGGTTGTTGTTGGAGCCCCCCTTTGGAGTTTGGGTGTACTGCAGGTCTGCGCGTTCTTTTGTCCTTCTCTTGTTGCCGTACTTACGGTGGTACCAGAACATGGCCGCCATCTTAATGGGTATGTGCGCTATGTAAAATGCTCCTCGTGTTTTGTTGTTTGTATGGAGAATCTTGTAATGTAGGGTGAAAATATTGGTGTAGTACTGTGCTGTTTGTTTTTACATGTATTGTGATGATGTGAAACAGAACATTTATTGTATGTTATTTTGAACGCGCAGATTCACAAGAGTTGCAGATCAGAGAAGAATTGTGTTTTATATGTCTTCTCTGCAGGTATGTTGCTCCACGTGTTGTTTGTAATTGTTATTTGTAATGTTTGAGGGAAATTTGTGTTCTTTCTGTGAACAAATTATCCTGATGTGAAATATACATACACGGTGGTACCAGAACATGGCCGCCATCTTAATGGATTCACAAGAGTTGCAGATCAGAGAAGAATTGTGTTTTATATGTCTTCTCTGCAGGTCAAATAAAAGAATTGATTGAAAGAAGGTTGCCTGTTTGACCATCGTTACACTGGCAGCGTGCCGCCCGTTTAGCCCGGCAAATGTGTTTACAGAAGGCCCTTGTAGCTGTTTTGGGTAACATAATGGTGTTGACCCCAATGCCTCTTCCTATTGAGTTATTATATTTATGCAAGCACTAAGCTCCCAGACTCTCTCCCCACAACAACACTGTCAGACAGCCTTTAGCTGCCCGGCTAGCAAAATGACTTTCTGAGGTATTTTTTAAAAAATATATATTGAAGAGAAAGAGAGAGAGAGAGAGTGAGCCCTGCATGTTTTATTCAGTCATGGCAGAGTACAATTCATAATACAGGCGAACTGATTCACAGTTTTAATTAAAAAACTAGCCTTATAGCGCCGGTGGTAACATCCTGATTTATGGAGACCCGACCCCATCCACCATAGACAGAGAGTCCACAGTGGGTGAGGGGGAGGTGGGGGTAGATGAGGGAGAGGGGGGAGAAACTCTTAAGAAGGAGAAAAGTGCTGTGTGGTGGTAGCAAGGTGGTAGGCAACGCATAGAGTACAGTGTGTATGCGGTAACATTATATGACAGATGCCTTTGGCAAGTTTTGTTTTTAAAAAGAACAGTCTAAGGAAAAGAACAAAAACATGACATGCCTATGTACATACTGTATATAGACCAAGACAGGCAGCGATGGGGAAATGGACAGCACAGCACATTTCACATGACTTGATGGAATTTTCTTTTGGTCTGACAGTAATGTTGGGCTTATGTCACCCTCCTGTTTAAATCACAGCTACAACGGAATCCCTTGATACAGGGAGATTTTAATTAAAAACAAGGAGAGAGAGAGAAAGAGAGAGAGAGAGGGAGGGGGGGGGGTGGAGGACCAAAGTTAGATCTGAGAGGTGATACACAGAGGGGAGTGAGGGAATAGAGGAGAGGGAGAGGGGGGAGGAAGTTGAACAGAATGACGGCAGGGAGAGACAGAGAGAGATAAGCAGAGACTAAGAGAGCTCATTCGGCGGTAAAATGAAAACAGGAAAAAAGATAAGTACATTTGAACTTCCCTTATTTCTTATTTTACTCTCTATAGCTCGCCGCACAGTTCCTGGATGCATCTCACTCCGCTCGCCAGTTCAGTCCTGCTTACTGTGCATGTGGGATTGTCTGTCACTCTCACTGATTGATACATTAAAGGCCTGTGCTAGCCAGTTTTTGCTTCCTGGCTTTTCTTGGGAAAACGACGAACAACGAACAGATGCACCGAGTTATGGCGTTAGTCATTCATTAGATTACATGTGATTAGATTCAACTTTATTGTCATTGCAGAGTACAAGTACCAGACAACAAAATGCAGTTTAGCCTCTAACCAGAAGTGCAATGAGTGATATAGTGCAAAGACATGATAGTGTAGACATACAGTATAGTGCAGACAAAAAAAGATATGGACAGTTATGAAATAGTATGTATTTTTAGAGTTATTTTGGGCAAACAAAGATATAACATTACATTATTTACAAAAATGTAAATAAAATGTGTTGAAAGGTTGTTTGACTCTGCTGAAGGTGAGTTGTAATTTAGGAGGGTTATATTTGACTCTGGGTGCAACCTTACAAACAGGCTAGCAACGTCACACTTCAGAACTCTGTAGCTGTGTGAATTACCATACATCACGGCAAGTGGGAAATTGTTTTAGGAGGAGCTAAGACGCATCATAATACGCATAATAGCACGCATCACACAAAATACACATACTTTGACCTAAATGGCAATTTTCTCACTTGAATCATTGTGCAATAATGTTGTGCAGCACCAGGATGTCATATAGAAAATGTCAAAATGACTAATGTGGGCCTTTAAGGTTTGGAACACTCTTGTGATGCAGACAACAGCCTAACACACACACACACACACACACACACACACAGACACACATGGTATCTAGATCAGGGCTTGGCAGCTCATGCCCTACGGAGTCACGGGGGGATTGTGTTGCTTGTGTTACCCTGAGGGTGTTCCTGACTTCATAAGACGCATCACTTCTCCTCCTCCAAGAGGCCCAATCAATGGCAACATGAAAGATGCCTGGTGGCCCCGCCCCACCATCGCCAGCCCCCCCAGCCCAGCTGCAGAGCTCTATGGCCCCCTGACTCAGATCTGGAACAGCCCCAGTCTACCATCACCACCATCACCACCACCACCACCACCACCGCCACCGCCAGGGACCCACTCATCAGCTAACCCAGGGTAAAGCCTTGGTTGGACAACCTCCATGTGATGAAGGCGGGACCACCTGACCATGAGAGCAGTGTCTCAGTAAACCCAGGGTAAATCTTTTGTTGGTCATCCTCTGAGAGAATCAGTGCAGGGTAAGACCTTCAACACGTTGAAGTGATCTCTTTTCCTATTTCCTTCTGTTCTGTAGGGCTATGTGTTGCTTTCCATTGGCTATTCGTCTTATTAGACAGGTTGGGTAAAATAATTGTGTTAAAAGCAGCAGCCCTATCTAGCTAAAGTGTCTCTTTGGCGTTGAGCTGCAAAAAGCCACATACACCCTCTCTCACACTCTAACACACACATTGTTAATGAGTGTGCCATCAGGGTCTTTGCAGTGTGAACGTGTCCTAATTGTCTCATCTTTCGAGGTGGCACATTTTTGGGCCGTGGCTTAATTTAACAGCCTTGTCTTCCTCAAGGGGCTTTATTTACAGCACCCCCCCACACACACACACACACACACACACACACACACACACACACACACTCCCACTCCACCCCCTTTCCCCACTCCATCCAAGCTCGCCTCTCCACCACCATCCTTAACCCCCGCCTCTCCGCTCTCCCAATCCCCTCTGCCTCCCACCACTCCTTCCTGGTCATGGTTAATTAATAAGCAAGCTGTTCTCGGGCCATGCCAACTGTAACATAGACAAACACTCGTTGACATGTTGATACCCATACTTACATACATATATACATACATAAATACGTATACATGCATACATACATACATACATACATACATACATACACACATACACACATACACACATACACACATACACACATACACACATCCACAATTCTTCTACTAGGGGGAGAAAAGCCTGTGGTTCATATGGAACCACAATGAAGCTGAATATTGAAGCAGTGTGTGGAGGAGACCATGGAGCCGGTCGCCCACATCAACCCAGCTGTATTTAGGACACTTTAACACAGAGATGTTTAAACATGTTTACCGTTTGTGTTTGAAATTCACCGCTTGTCAGCTTGAGTGGCGTTTTTTTGTTTGGAGGAGAGATTCTAAATAGGTTCTGACAATTATTCAGTTTACTTCACAGGGAACAGTGTCAGGAGGGTGGAGACAAAAAGTAATCTTAATTAAATACGTGGAAAATATTGCATGTATTCAACCTGGGGTTTGAAACTGAGTTGCTGTGCAGTTAAGCAGTGGTTGTGACCAAATAGAAAATGACAAAAGAAGCAGAGTGTTCCTTGTAATACTGCGGTTAGATGACAACTGTGCAAATGAATAGGAGGGAATGAGGCATCCACAGAGCAAAGAGCTGATTTCAGGGCTGTAATGCTGTAAATGGATTTCAAACTCCAACATTTAAACAATATGCATTAGCCTTCTCTAACCCTGATGGTTTTGGGAATCAATGTGAGTTTCAAGGAAAATTTGATTTAGTACATTCAATTTCTAACACCAGAGAGCTTAAAATGACTGCACTGTATCACACTTTGACAAGCTATTTTTGGTTGGACCCCCGTTTCTTTCAAACAAACTCTATCTATGGTTTAGAGTTACAGCTTGAAAGTTAAAATGGTGTGTAAGTTCTAGGCCTACAGTATGTTAAAATATTTGTGTGTGTGTCATTGTAACATCTTTGATCTCTCTCTCTCTCTCTCTCTCTGTCTCTCTCTCTCTCTCTCTCTCTGTGTCTCTCTCTCTCTCTCTCTCTCTCTCTCTCTCTCTCTCTCTCTCTCTCTCTCTCTCTCTCTTTCAGATAAAGATAGAAATAGCCTGAACCATACTCCTCTTGCTGTTCTTCTCAGAGGTAAATATATATGCGGAGCACCGAACACCCACATCTCTCGCTAGCAGCCTTGCAACCACATATCACCGGTCCTGACAGTCTCTGGATGGAACTCCCATCAGGGGAGAATTAGCTTCCTCTTGGGAGTACCTCTGGATAAACTCCTGCAGGGCATTTTTCTCAACACAATCCAATCAATAACCCCCCCCCCCCCCCCGCCCCCCGATACTATCTACTCTGGGAATATTCAGTAGTCACATACACAACAGCTCCCCTAGCCGCCCTGACTCATTTCTCAAAGGCTCTGTGGTGGTGTGGGGAGGTGGTGTGGCGGAGAGGAGAGGAGAGGAGAGGAGAGGAGAGGAGCGGAGCGGAGAAGAGAGGAGAGGAGAGGAGAGGAGAGGAGAGGAGAGGAGAGGAGAGGAGAGGAGAAGAGAGGAGCGGAGAGGAGAGGAAAGCAGAGGAGAGGAGAGGAGAGGAGAGGAGAGGAGAGGAGAGGAGAGGAGAGGAGCGGAGAGGAGAGGAGAGGAGAGGAGAGGAGAGGAGAGGATCGGAGGGTGCTACACTAGCCTGGCGGAGACCACTGATGCGAGGTGTGCATTAGCTATGACATTTCAACACCAGTGGGCTAAGAGACTGTCCTGTGGTGGGGTTAGCCACTCAGAGGAGGCTTCGCTGCACTTAAGGATGGACAAGGGTCACTGGCTGTACTTGAGCCTTTCACCGTTGAGACATCCCAAACAAGCTTTTAGAATAATGTTTTGGTTCAGGCGATAGAGCGGGCTACCGATAATATCATGTACAACAACATGGAGAGGTCTGCCAGTGGAGGCTGGTGGAGGTAGAAGTCATGTGTTTGATACCGTTCCTTATTCCGTTCCATACATTACAATGAGCCTGTCATCCAATGTCTACCTCCACCAGCCTCCCCAGGACTCTACAGAATCCGGCACAGTATGTATGTGTAAGGCATCTATAGTCCATCATTTTGATAGAATGAATGGAACCAAAGTCTAAGTATCTCAAAGCATGAATTATCTACGAACCACAAGGTATTGAAGACCATTGCTCCAGTACTTAGGCAGCGGGGGGGAAAAAAACATTTGAATAACAATACTTTGTTGAAGCATTTAGAGAATAAGCAATTAATGCAAATGTAGAATAAGCGAATTCTGCAAATGTAACATTTATTCCAGGCTCTGACGCAGGTGCTTGGCATTTAAGCTGAGTGTGTACTTAGACAGAAACACAACAGAAACAGAATGTTCCCATTTGATACTGTAGAAAGACTACATCTCTGCTAATCACTGTTGGGGATAATACAACACAGAAGAGTCTGGTGGAGGTTGAAATCAGAAGACAGGCTGATTGTAATGCATGGGATGGAATGAGGAATGGTATCAATAGCCACAGATATCACATTTGTGTTGTTTCAACAACATACAGAGCATTTGTGACAGCAGCTGGTGAAAGCGGGAACAACCGACCAAATGTTCAGACTTTTATTCAGAAAAATGTATGTTGGTGTTGATTGGTTGCAGACTTGTTCCTGCTTTCACCAGTTGCTGTCACATTTGAACTAAACTCTAAACTGACTTTGGCTATGATTAAGTGCAGTGTATTGGCCTGTCTTTGAGACATTTTGGTGTCTGTCCAGCTAACCTTCAAGCTAACCTCAGAGGAAGGTTGACAAGGATTTGCAGCAATGCTGTGTACAATAAAGCACAGTTACTGTGTACTGTTAATGTACAGCAGGGGAGGCTGGTGTTAATAGAAATCAGAGGACGGGCTTATTGTAATGCATGGAACGGAATGAGGAATGGTATCAAACACACCATGCATTGCAATTACAACGGTATCAAACACACCAGGCACTACAATGAGCACTTCCTCCGATTTCTCCCTCCAACAGCCTCCCCCTGATATACGGCACAACAACACAGCTGTTGAAGCTATAGGAAGTGCAGTGGTTCCCATACATAGACGAGACTGTGGCGGACCACCATAGTCTAATTTGTCCTGACATAGTCTCATAATGAACCGAAAGTATTTTTAGCGCATTTGTTCAGCACTGCTCGCGCTGTTGAGGAAAGTGTGCAGTTGTGTGGCTGTGGCTCAGGCATCTAATGATCGCAAAGGTCGGTGGTTTGATTCCCGGCTTCTCCTGTCCACGTGTCGAGGTGTCCCTGGGCAAGACATTGAACCCCAAATTGTTCCCAATGAGCGGGCCAGCGCCTTGCATGGTAGCTTGCCGCCATCGCCAGTGCTTTGGAATAAGGCGCTATATAAGGCGCTATATAAGGCGCTATATAAGTGCAGTCCACCATTTACCAAAGTGTTGGAGCAGTTTACATTTTATTCCAGACTGTTTTTAATACGTGGTCCACCCGCCACAGTCTCACAAAATCCTATGGGAAACACTGAAGTGCATAGTGTCTTAGCGTCTACCATGGAAGGGGACATAGTGTGTAGTATGGAAGTGGATATAGAATGTAGTATGAAAGTGGATATAGTGTGTAGTATGAAAGTAGATATAGTGTGTAGTATGAAAGTGTACATAGCATGTAGTATGGAAGTGGATATAGTGTCCAGCGCAGAAGTGGGCATAGTGTTTACCATAGAAGTGGGCATAGTGTGTCGTATGGAGGCGCAGTATAGGCTTGGCCACCCAACAACTGGAGCAACATCAGTATCAGCCAGGCTTCAGCACCGCAGCGTCTGAAGACCCAGTGGCCTGGAGGTAACAGATGTCACCAAAGCAAATGTTGGAAATGCACCGCTCAGCTAATGATTGGCTCTCCAGGCAGTGTTTCCAGGTGACTTATGTTCGCCTGCTCCTGAAGACAAGGATGAGTGAAGGTGTATTGATTCCTGTTTGCAATCCAATCAATGCACCACCAGCACCACCATGTTTCACGTTCCATGTTCCAAGTTCCATGTTCCATGTTCCATATTCTAGGTCAACCACCGACCTCAAAACGTGATCTTGGGAGATCCAATTAATATCAGTTGATAGCATTACCATGGCAATAAAAAGCTATCCAGGTCTATAGGCCACCCATATTGGACAATGACCATTAATCGAGTGAATTAATCGAATATAAGCAGAAATGTAGATTCAGTAGATGATTCTACCCCTCAAAGTGGCATTGAAGTATAGTTTGAATAGCCTGGAGACAATTCACAGATACAACGCTTATAAGCTCACCATGAGCCACTGTGTTCTCTACCAACCCACATCAACAACAACTTGTAGAATAGTCTTCCACTTCTTCCTCTCCTCCATCCACCCCCCCCTCCCTCCATCCCTCCCTTACATGCTCACTAACTCCCAGACTCTTCCATTTTGCCCGATTATGGAAACATCCAAAGTAAAAAATTCTCTCTGTCTCTCTCTATCTCAATTATTGAGTATCCGACAGAAAAGAAGCAAACTGACTATTCAGCAAAGAGAAAGGGAAGGACGGTATATGAAACAGACACTATAGCAGGTGTCAAGATGGCATATAAACTTGGTGTTATTTTCCAGATATAAGGTTGCAGCTGTATTGTATTGTATTGTATACCCCCACTGTTTGTGTGTGTGATGACGTGTGCAGGGATCTATGCTTGTATGCGCCTTAGAAGAGTCTATTTTTAAAACAGCTTTGATGACTTAGTAAAAGAAAATGCAATTTTAAAAGTTTTTTTTTTACACCAGTTTCGATGTTGTTGTTACTCTCCATTGTTCTGCTCTCCGTCTGTTTAGAACCTTCTGTCCATCACTCAAAAGGAGAAATGACTGCCGTTTGCACCAAGCCGCATTTCATACATAAGAGCACTGGGCTACAGTAATACAATAAAGACAAGAAATCCATTTATAAAAGGTATACATACATGTGCTACATATAAGACTTTAAAAAGATCACTGCGCTATTTTTCTTATGTCACATGGCCTTATTTGAACCATTATCTCCTGTGTCCATTCTCTAAAGCTTTATACAAAGAAGAGAGAGTTAAAGTAATTGAATTTAGGCCTAATGGACTCGTTGGAAAAATTGTTTTTCTAATTAACAAGATTAAAATACGCTAAATGAAAAATTAGGTGGAGTTAAACTAGAGTAGTAGTATTGTTAATAGCATTCAATAGCTGTACAATAATGTGGTGGTACACAAATCTGCGTCATCAGCAGTTACTAGGCCTACAGCAGGAGGAATTATTATGATTTCAGTAAAAGCAAAGCAGGCGGTTGTAGCAGTGCGTGTGTGTGTTTGTGTGTGTGTGTGTGTGTGTGTGTGTGTGTGTGTTTGTGCGTACAGCAGTATAGTGGGTAAAATTAATAGGATAGGAGTAACAGTGTAACAACATTTGTACATTTGTAGTGTGCTCACATCAGAGGCCCCTAGGAGAAGAATTAAGTTTCCTCACTCTCCCTCTATACAGAGGCTGAGTCTCTTAAACGTCACGCCTGATTAACAGTGCATGGAGAGTGAGAGAAGATAGAGGGGTGGGAGAGGGAGAAGCGTACGTTCAAAGTCAAAATGATAGTGAGAGGCAGAGGGTGATTAAGAAAGAAGGAAAGAAAGAAAGAAAGAGTGAGAGAGTGAGAGAGAGAGGACGGGAGTATTGAGAGAGAGAGATGAGCAGAATGCATAGCAAAACCAAAGAGATTGAAACTATAGATATGATAATGGGTGTTTACGGGCCTTGTGACAAATACATTTGTTATTTGTTATTTCTATATTCATAAAGTGCATGTACTCAGACTCTGTTGAAAAATGAATAACAGATTTTTATCTTGTCACATACACTTGTAGTACAAGCAACACACACACACACACACACACACACACACACACACACACACACACACACACACACACACACACACACACACACACAACGTAACAATAGTACACACATTCTCTCTCTCTCTCTCTCTTTCTCTCTCTCACACACACACACACACACACACACACACACAACAACAACAACAACAACAACAACAACAACAGTACACACATACACAAACAGGCACGCTCTAATCGGCACCACCCTTTTGCCACAAAACTCATTCAACAAATCTTTTAATTACTTGATCAATACTCTGGAGCCACACAAATGAAACCAATACTCAATGGTGGCAGGGTCAGGTTGAATATCCACACACTGACGCACACCATTGATCAAAGTGCGCACCACGCTAAAATCCTCAGCGCTTCTAAAGAACGAGGCCTGCACGTTCCATCCTGCACGTGCTACCCAACCCCAGATTGACATACAACCATGCTGGACGGACAGTGCACTATTTTAAAGGAGTAATGTATTTTTGCACACCAAAAAAACCTTTGAGAGAGTACAACATGTAGAGTTCTGTACCCAATAACAACATCAAAACAGAGAAACAGGGTCATGGAAGAAACAGGGTCACAGAACTATAGAAGCATATAAACACTGAATGGAACAACATATCCCAACAGTATGACAACACAGCTAAACACACTCACACACACACACACACACACACACACACACACACACACACACACACACACACACACACACACACACATGCTCCTAGTGGGATGAGATGGGCCCTGAGACCTGTGAGTAGTTGCTAAAAGAGTATGACAGACTAGAAATAGCTCTAGCAGTCTACTACCGAAAGAGTCTATCAGTTTGTCCTACCTTGTGTATTGCCAGCCAAAATCTCATCCCTGCTTCTCAGTAGTAGCATGATGGTGTGGCCTGGGACTCCTCTCTCCCTCTCATAGCCTCAGACTGAGGGAGGGCGAACTGAGTCGCAAACAGACACAAGGAGAAAACACAATCCACAAGGAAGAAGATGAGTCACACTTTCATATAATATAAGCCCACATAGAAAATAACAAGGAGGCCTAGTATAACAACAATCTGAATGCACATTGTTGTGGAATGATAATACTGGTAAGAATATGTTATATTTATAAACCAGGACAAGTAGACTTATTACAGTCAAATTACATTTTGATGACATGGTGACACTACAGTGTATGTGGGTCTGAATAGCATTGATATTTGAGTGGAAATGGCAAGCCTAATAGCGCTAGTATTACGCCTCTCGTAAGGTTTGGGCCAAAATAAGATATCAGAAAGACGTTTGGTCTTGAATAATACATTTTACACAAATGTCTGGTCTTATCTGGGCTATATCGCATATTCACATCATTCTTTGGGATAGGCCTGGCTGTATTGTACTGTTGTATGTCTATGAAAGGGATAGTCAATAGCCAACGAGGCTCTTTCTCTGGAATTTGAACAAACATGCCAAATAAAAAGCCTATTATCCTATTAGCCTACTTTGTATCCACAGACATCTTATAGACCTAGAAAACCATTCAGGTTTACCGCTGTCACCCTTCCTATGATATTCCTCTCGCACACGTTTTCTCCCCTAGCAAACCTCGAAACCTTGACGTTAGTCTAAAAACAGAATGCAATATTATAGTAATAGCACCTGTTTGCCAGGACACATTCTGAGACTGAGCGGTTCTTAACGACTTTGACACAGCATAGATGCAGGAGAGAGATTAAAAATGAAGTGTCCTCTAATTTATCTAGTCGCTAAATCATAATCCTTTCTCTTAATTGATTTGTGCGGTTTTTGCGCGCCAAAAACTCACAGTGGTTTTAGGGAAAATTGCGCGAGCGCTAAATCCTTGTGAAGGGTCCAGGAGCAAAAGATTTGACGTTTTCCAGGTAATTGCTCTCCACTTTTCTTCAGTTTCCCCTTTCACCTCTGCTGTACGTGTGTCCCCTCCTTTGACTGCTTCTATCGGTTATTGATGAACAAGGAATAAAGAGGAAAGAAAGGTTAAAGATACATCATAAAATGATGGGCAACCATTGCACAGTGTGGTGAATTTGCCAATTGCTCTCGCGTTTGCTCAGAGGTCATAAATGTACTTCATGCACACGCAGCAAAAAAATATAGGCCTAGTCCACCCTTCACCCAATGATCTTGATGCGAAGTGAAATACAACGTCTTCCCATACAGTGGCTCCGGAATGTATTCAGACCCTTTCACTTCTCCCACATTTTGTTCTATCTCACATCCATAATTGTGTTTGCAACAATTAATTCAAGTGAAACAGCAAAGAAAGTGGCTGGAAATTTGTTTATATGGTTTTACTACAAAGCAATACGTTTAGTACAAATCCAGCACATGCAATGCAGTTTTTGCACCATCCCTTGTGTGAAGAATAGTGGTAGCTGCATCATGTTATGGGTATGTTTGTCACTGGTAGGGATTGCAGAGTTTGTCAGGATCAAGAGAAAATTATGAAATGTGTTGAGTTGGTAGTGACAGCCTAATCCACACAGTGTGTAATTGATTTCTATGCAAACCAGAGACTATAATAACAAAATATGTGAATTCCAAAATCACATGAACTATTATACTTGCACTCAGATGGACTCAGAGTGTCAGAGTGTCATAGCAAAGTGTCTGGATACTTAGGTAAATTAGGTATTTCTGTATTTCCGTTTTAATACATTTGCAAACAATTCTGAAAACTTGTTTTCGCTTTCTCATTATTGGGTATTGTGTGTGGATTGATGGCAAAAAATACATTTAATCCATTTTAAATTGAGTCTATAGCACAACATAATGTGGAAAAAGTGAAGTCTGAATACTTTCCGAAGCCACTGTTTGCATATTCATATTAGTGTAGTTTACACTAGGCTTAACTGTATCACTACTTCATAATTTGTCCATTATTCAAAGTTGATTGTTGCTCTACTCACAACTAAAACCCCCAAAAATGTGTGTGTGTGTGTGTGTGTGTATGTGTGTGTGTGTGTGTGTGTGTGTATGTGTGTGTGTGCAAGCATGTGCGTTCAATGGAAGTGCGTTCAATGTGTGTTCAATGGAGACCGAGAATGAAATGTGTGTGAGAATCATTTAACATGAGCTAACCAATGAGATGAATAATGATGTATTTTACCTAAATGTACTACAATGTTGTCTCTCTCCTCGATATCTGAGTTGAACAGTAGGGGTGCAATGAATAATTAACTTCTTAAATTCCTAATTATGCATATACATGGCTCAGTATATTAAATGTATATTACATAATGTTATCAATGCCTGGTTATGAGTTTGAGTTTGCCTTTTAGGGGGCAGGTTGCAATGGCCGTACTTTAGGTAAATAAATGATGAATTAAATATGCTGATAAATAATGAACGTGTGTCTCCCGGGCAACAGATTGCAGTTTCTATATTTAATAGATTGATAGGCCTCACACAAACTTATACACCATAGGCTAATCATAGACAAGGACACATAGAAGAAGAAGGAGGATGAGCATGATTTGAAACATCAAAGGAAAATAATAGAGAATATTCACATTGATTTCCACCACCATTTTTCTTTTTACCATCGGATACTTTACACTCAAAGTGGCATACATATTATATACATTTCCCTGTACTTTTATCCTTTCACACACATCATTGTGTCAATACACGTCTTCTTAATCAGCTATGATGAATTATTGAGGAGACTTTTTTATAGCAGATCATGACCCATTTTTTATACACTTGTAGTGAATAAACTGCCAATAAAGAGAGATCTACTTAAGTCTCATTGCCCCACATAGGCCCAATGTAGCTTAGGTCTTACAGTACCGTTTTGTGAAGAGGCCAGTTTCTCTAACTGTTAACTAGCAACTAGTAACTGAAACTAGTAGGCCAGTTCAAGGTCTGCAGGCGCCTTAACCAAGCTAATAGACAAACTACTCATATTAAAGTACAACAAAAGTTGACCATACAGTTTCCATAGTTTCATGTTCTGTGGCTGCATCTATAAGGTTCTCTATTTGATAAGGTTCTATGTTCTATGTTTGAAGGGTGATGTACGTGAAAACCTCATGAGGAAGTGTTTCAAGTAGAATTTGAGTTTCCATTGGTTTCGTAATCTGAGAGTCAAAGTAGTCCTCAGACAGAGCAGTTTAGATCCCTGTCTTGTTAGACTCCATGGTGAGTGAGAAGATTAGGCCTGGTTGAATGGAGCCTGTGAATATACACAATCCCTGCTGTCCCTTGGCCTTGTTTTTG
This sequence comes from Nansenia antarctica, assembly GCF_963989245.1. NCBI lineage: Eukaryota > Metazoa > Chordata > Actinopteri > Argentiniformes > Microstomatidae > Nansenia > Nansenia antarctica. Next base: position 75,043,733 of record NC_137675.1, read on the forward strand.
GGTCAGCCATGGCCGTAATACATCAAGCATGAAATGTAGGAACCACTGAACAGTGTTGTTTTTATTTTTATAAGCAGTTTCCTAGGAAGGTACGACACTGTAGAAGTATGTCTATGTCTTTACGAGCTCACACTGTGGCTTAGTTGGTAGAGCATTGTGCTAACAACGCGTAGGTTGTGGGTTCGATTCCTGCTGGGACCATATATACTGAAATAGGTAGGCACTCACTGCAATGTAAGTCGCTTTGGATAAAAGCGTCAGCTAAATGGCATATACAGTATACACTAAGTTTAAACAACCAAGGAAAAAAAAAAGAAGAAAACCCCACAAATTTCCAGTGGTACCAATATACAGATGGCCACCATTTTACATGATGTCCACCTGTCCACATCAACACATGGATGTAAATGGAAGATGTCATAAAATCACCATGATGACCTGAGGCCCAAATGGATCAGTCCACCTCAGACTGATACCTATACAAACTCATGCAATATCCAAGAGTGCAACACTTCATATCAAATCATATTATGTCCATTGGATTTACTGCAATTTCACTGTTAATTGGATTACAAGTATCCATCCCCCTAACCCTATTGTTAAGACTGTCCCATGGCACAACAGTCAGAGGTAACAATATATTACAATATAATCCACAGCAACATACGTAACCCCCCATAGTTGTTTTTTATATTATTTATTTTTTAGGAAAGACGGTCCGAGAGCCATGTTAGCCAGTCTGTGTGGTACAGCTTTTACACTCCAGACAACCACTTTCCCACATTGTAAGTCTGACAGGTGTGTGACAGGTTTGACAGACTACACAGCCTTAAGTGCCCATCTGTAGGTAGACTCGTTCTGAGGGGGTTACACGTGTGGTCAAAGCAGAGAGCACCATGGGTAAATGGCTGGGGTTGTGAGAGCAAGTCCCAGGTGGCGTTGACGGCATTCAGCTGTAACCTTGACCAAAGCAGAGCGCACACAGTATAAATCCGAAACCCTGACAGACAAATGATAGGAAAGTTAATCAGAAAAAAGGGGTCAAACGCACAGCACATATGATGGATGGACAGACAAGCGGCGTGTGTGTTGTTGCAGCCATACAGGATTGAAGCTATTGAACCAAGCCGAGAGACAGACTCCAGGAAAAGGTGCATATACTGTATTTTGCAACAGATTGACGTTTTTCTTTGAAATAATGATGTATTCACCGGATAAGCTGCTGGGAGAGGTGGGCGGAAAGGGCAATGGACTCTCTCACTCTCTCTCTCTCACACACTCTCTCTCACACACACACACACACACACACACACACACACACACACACACATACACATACACATACACACATACACACACACACACACACAGACACACACACACACACACACTCACACACACACATACACACACACACACACTCCCACGCGTACACATAGACACAGACACACACAAATACACACACACACAATGGTGTACATTATAAGGAGTGTCTAGAACTGCATTGAAGGGAGAGTGGGTGGTTAGAGGAGGTAATAAGTACAGATATTATAGAGGAAAGGCGAGAGCAGTGGGTTCATAAGGAGTGGAGATTTTTGTTAAATCTAAATGTATATAATATAGGGTGAGATAAGATTACATGGGTTGATGCACACATATAAGAGATCAGGGTATCAAAAGCTCAAGGAAAAATCAAAGGATAGATGGATGTGGAATTGTGAAGAAAATTACTGATCTTTGATAATCCACCATTCAACTCATTCAATATCCAAAGACAGGCACACAATACAGATATGAAATATGTAATCGTACATGTACATGGACAGAGAAATACACTGTACATGTACAGACAAATACTCTGTACATGTACAGACAAATACACTGTACATGTACATGGAGAGACAAATACACTGAACACACATACCGGCGATCAATGGCAGCGGGATGAAAAGCAATAGAGATAGCTTGTGTAAGAGAAGCTATGTACTCACCTAATTAACCCTTATTATTAAGAGACTCTAGATTTAATTGTATTTGTAGATTTGTAGACAATTTGTAGAAATTGTAACAATCATGAATGTGATATGGACTAAACGAGAGAGGTTTAATCCTTAATCCTTGATAGTAAAATCCCATTTAAGTTCAATAGTAGAAAAAAGTATTAAAATCAGCTTTAGTCCGTTAGAAAAAAGTCCTGAATTTCAGTGCTGTTTACAGTTAATTTGAGGGTCTCATTTTTTGTCCAATCCAAGACATAAAGAGTAATTCCTCAGGAAAACAGCTATATCCAGAATGCATCTATTATTGTGAAGATCATAGAAAAATACCATTCCCCAATATCTTCATATAATGTAGAGGAGAAGCATTAGATTCTCCATCAAGAAAAAAGAAAGAAAATATAAATAGAGAGATGGAGGGGAGAGAATGAATTACGTGGTTTGCGCTACTTATTTCAGTATCTGTCTATTGCTTGCTGTGTCTAATACGCTCTTTATCTCTCTCTCTCTCACACACACACACACACACACACACACACACACTCACACACACTCACCAAAAAAGTCCAAGTTTTTTTGCTTAGTTCGTAATCAACTAAATTCCCTACAACCTCCCACACTACCCTTTCATTCTCAACACATCCCTTCTCCTAACATTTGTTCTCAAATAATTAAGAAAAATAAATTGCCTCTTGAAATCGATAATAATAATAATCCTAGTAATGCCTTACAAAACGATTCCCTCTATAAGTAAGCATAACTACATAAAATAATATCAGAAACGCAAAATCACCACCCTCTAAAATGTAATGCTAATGAGTTGTGAGAAATGGGAAATAATTTTCTTATGGAAAATGAAAAAAAGATGGAACGACTAAATAAATCAATGACTGGATTGATTTAGAAGGGTGGGTGGGTGGTGGGGTGCGTTGGAAAAAAAGAGGGGATAAAAAGATGAAGGGAGCTTAAAGGAGAGTGACAGAGAATGAGAAAAGTATGGGGGGGGGGAGAAAAAAATCCTCTGAAAGGTAAAGAATTGCAGCAAGGGTTTAGTCCATTCTCTTTGAGTGCTTGTGTGTGTGTGTGTCAGAGAGAGTGCGAGTGAGAGCGAAAGAAAAGACAGAGAGAGGAGGGGGGGGGGGGGGGAGAGATGCGCGCACACACACACAGGTGACAGACCAGTGGAATGGATGGAGGGTGAGTGAGAATTAAGCTTCAGAGGCAGAGCTACAGTTCATGTGAGACTCTCTTCGCCACGCAGTGCTATTCTAATAAGAGGTACAGAATGACATAGGAATATAACAACCCTGTGGTTAATTCATTACTGCTAGAGAAACATATTGGGGGGAGGGAGGGGCGGTGGGTGGGAATACTTGTTAATGATCAGCATAGAACATGGAGTTAGACTTGGGACCTCACAGTCTCCCCCTGTGTATGTGCTGTATGAGTGAATGGTTCAATGTGGGAGAAAGGAGAGGAGACAGTTCCAACATTTAATGGGAAAAGAACAGATTGTTGTGCAACACTGTGGATGACAAAGTCAAAATGTGCTTCCCTGAAAAGAAGGAGGAAGGAAGGAAGGAGGAAGGAAGGAGGTGTTTGGAGGATGAGTCACTGTGGTTCTGATTGAGGTCAAACGCAGAAAGGTGATATTATGGAGTGGAGAATAAGTGTGTGTCATGGGGATGACATGGTATGAGACAAACATCAGCTGAATGATTGAATGAGAGGACCATTCCTACACCGAGCCATACTGTAAAATGTATGGAGGTGTAACACACACACATAAACAAACCGAGAGACAGACACTAAGAGACACTAAGAGACCTACCTATAAATACAAATAAGAGTCCCCCAAAATAGAGATGCATAGGATGGTGGGAGGAGAAAAGAGAGGGAAAAAATAGGAGAAGGTAAAAAAAAAAAAAAAATCTAATGGAAAAAGGTAAAATAGAGAGTAAGCAATAAGCTTGTGCCTATTTGAGGAGAAAATGCTGGATAATGCAAATATTGGTTTAAAAACTAAAAGTTAAGGGGTGGACAGTGAGTTGAGTGATGGGGGGCGGGGGAGGGGGGGTAACGGGTGCAGGGAGGGGGAAGCGTGGGTAGCACAGGGAGAGAGGGAAGTGGGAGTGATAGGAATGGTAAGGGAAGGGAGAATGGATAAAGGAAAATAAAATAAAAAGGTAAAAATGAAAGAAAAAAGAATCCCCCTCCTCTCTCTTTCTCTCTCTCTTTCCCTCCTTTTTCTCGCTCATAAATAGAAGAAATTGTAGACCAGGTAAATGGAGAAATAGATGAGGAGGCAGAGGACGGAGAGAGCAAGCAAATTAAAAGATAAAGCACCTCCCAGCAACACGATGAGGAAGAAGAAGAACAAAAAGCGAAAGAAAAAAACAAATACTCCAGTGTGCTCCGTTTTCTCCTTTCTTTACGTGAAAGAGGGGATTGGCAGTTATTCCCCCTCCCTTCTTCTTTCTTCTTTTCCACCCAAAAAAGACTTCCCATCCAGATGAAAAATAAATGTCCTTTTCCTTCTCAACTCTGGTACATTACATGCCATTCACACAGGTCAGACATGTTGCAGAGTAACACTCGTATTGCTCAGTGAAAAGCCATGGGTCTGGTAGACAAGCATTGCCTGCCTCATGAGAAAGGATACTGAACTGAAATTGCTATCTCTCTCCTCCTCTCCCGCCCATCCCTGAGAAAGCCGGGTGGGAGGGAGGTGGGTCCTCTCACAGCATTAGTATGCATTGAGAGAGAGTGAGAGGGAGAGCGAGGAGGAGGGAGAGGGGGGTGTCTTTCCAACAAATGTCGAGGAACCCGGTGTTGCTGTGTGTGTGTGTGTGTGTGTGTGTGTGTGTGTGTGTGTGTGTGTGTGTGTGTGTGAAACTGCTAAGAGACTGGCTCCCTCTAGAGTCAAGTATCAATACACATGTGGGTCCGTAGATTACAGAAATGTTGTGGGAATATAGCACTATTCTTTGATACTGTAGTGTAGGTACTGAACTTGTGCCTGGAGTCAACTCAAATGCAAGGGCTCTGCTTTTAAGACTAGAAGTTTACCCACTAGGTTCATAAGACAAATGTTCTATCGGAGTCTGTATACCATAATTGTATGGCCCTCATCTATAACAGGTATAGTTATTATACAAGTCACAACACAAGAATAAAGAAAAGAGTGCATAAAATACATACACACGGCTCTGGAAAAAATTAAGAGACCACTGCAAAATGAGAAATTTCTCTTGTTTTACTTTCTATTTATGTGTTTGACTAAAATTATTAAAACGTTTTATTTTTTTATTTTTTTTATTCTATAAACTACTGTTTTATTCTATAAACTACTACTGAATAATGCAAAGAAAACAAGTTCATATTACTTTTTAACACAACACAATACAACACAGAGCCCTTGTTTTAACTTTCAGAAATCAGAAATCAATATTTGGTGGAATAACCCTGATTTTCAATCACAGTTTTCATGCGTGGTATGCTCTCCACCAGTCTTTTACATTGCTGTTGGGTGACTTTATGTCACTCCTGGCGCAAAAAATAAAAATAAAAATCGATTGATGGCTTGGGATCATCCATCTTCCTGTTGATCACATTCCAGAGGTTTTCAATGGGGTTCAAAGTTTGGAGATTGGGCTGGCCATTACATGGTCTTGATCTGGTGGTCCTGCATCCACACCTTGATTGACCTGGCTGTGTGGTATGGAGCATCGTCCTGCTGGAAAAACCAATCCTCAGAGTTGGGGAACATTGTCAGAGCAGAAGGAAGCACATTTTCTTCCAGGACAACCTTGTACGTGGCTTGATTCATGTATCCTTCACAAAGACAAATCTGCCCAATTCCAGTCTTGCTGAAGCACCCCCAGATCATCACCGATCCTCCACCAAATTTCACAGTGGGTGCGAGACAATGTGGCTTGTAGGCCTCTCCAGGTCTCCGTCCTCTACGGTCCAATCCTTAGGGTCTTTTGCAAACCTCAGCTTGGCTCTTCTTTGCTTCTCATTGATGATGGCCTTTTTTGTAGCTTTGCACGACTTCAGCCCTAGGGAGCGTGTTTCGAACGATCCTCGCCGTGCATTTCACCCCAGCTGCTGTTTGCCATTCTTTTTGTAGGTCAGTTGATGTCATCCTACGGTTGTTGTGTGACATTTGGAGTTGGTGGTCATCCCGGATAGTGGAGTCATTTTCACCCTCTGCCGGTCCGTAGCACATGACAAACTTCAGAGCCAACAGGCTCACAGCCGCTGAGGGCGACCCCCTGCTGGCGGAAGAGCTGAACTCCTTCTACGCCCGGTTCGACGAGGGGCGAACGGAGGTAACCACAACACAAACACCACTCTCTCCAGCTCTCAGCAGCCTCACCCTCACAGAGCATGAAGTGAGACGCGTGCTGAAGGCGGTGGACCCCAGAAAAGCCTCAGGGCCGGATGGCGTCCTGGGACGGGTGCTGAGGGACTGCGCCGACCAGCTGGCCGGGGGTTTCACCAACATCTTCAACCAGTCCCTGTCCCAGGCCACCATCCCACCCTGCCTGAAAACCTCAACAATCATCCCAGTCCCGAAGAAAAGCACGGTGAGCTGCCTAAACGACAACCACCCGTTGGCACTCACACCAATCATCATGAAGTGCTTCGAGAAACTGGTCCGGGCCCACATAGTCACACGCCTCCCGCCCAACCTGGATCCATACCAGTTCGCCTACAGAGCCCACAGGTCCACAGAGGACGCCATCGTGACGACTCTCCACTCCACTCTATCCCACCTGGAGAGGGGGAACAGCTACGCGAGACTGCTCTTTGTGGACTTCAGCTCTGCCTTCAACACTATCCTTCCAGACAGGCTAGTGACCAAACTACTAGACCTGGGACTATCACACTCTATCTGTGCATGGATCAAGGACTTCCTGTCTGACCGCCCCCAGAGGGTGCGGGTGGGCTCCCACACCTCCACAGCCCTCAGACTCAGCACTGGGTCCCCCCAGGGCTGCGTGCTAAGGCCCATCCTCTACAACCTCTACACCTACGACTTCACCCCCGTCCACCCCAGCAACTCCATCATAAAGTTTGCAGACGACACCACCGTGGTGGGCTGCATCTCGGGAGGGGACGAGGCGGCGTACAGGGATGAGGTGGAGCAGCTGGGCAAGCTGTGCAAGGTTAACAACCTGCTGCTGAACCAGTCAAAGACCCAGGAAATCATCGTGGACTTCAGGAGGAAAAAATCTGAGGTCCAGCCCCTGCTAGTCGATGGAGGGAGCGTGGAGAGAGTCTCAACTCTCCGATTCCTGGGGGTGCACATACAGGATGACCTGTCCTGGAGGACCAACACAGCAGCCATCATCAAGAAGGCACAACAGCGGCTCTACTTCCTGAGAGTCCTCAGGAAATACCACCTCAGACAGGAGCTGCTTGTGACCTTCTACCGCTGCACAGTGGAGAGCATCCTCACCTACTGCATCTGCGTGTGGTTCTCCAGCTGCACAGCCGCAGAGAGGAAAGCGCTACAGAGAGTCGTGAGATCGGCCCAGAAGATCATCGGCGCCCCCCTCCCCTCTCTGGAAGAGCTGTACAACACACGCTGCCTCAGGAAGGCCTCCAAGATCTCCAGGGACCCATCCCACCCTGGGAACGAACACTTTGTTTGGCTGCCCTCAGGCAGGCGGTTCAGGACCATGTCCGCAAGGACAAATAGACTGAAGCTCAGCTTCTACCCTAGGGCCATTCAGGCCCTGAACACAGCAAAGACCTAGGTTCTAGGCCCTGGACAATCTAGACAATTTGATGGCAGCTACTAGATTGTAATCATAAGTGCAATACTGAAATACAACTGTGAACATTTCAAACCTGCAAACTGCGACACTTTAAATGAATGTGCAATAATACTATGTGCAATATGACAACCCTCGTGTACATAAGGTTCAGAGATAGGAAATGTTAGGATATTTATAGCATAGCATAGAGTACAGCACAGTGTTTTATTTGAGTAGTATAGTATAGTGGATAGTGTATATAGCCTTTATTTATGTAAACCAGCTCTTTTCCCTTCTTGTTTTTAGTAAAAAAAAAATCCTAGCACCAGGGGAGCCCCCCCTCCTAAATTTCGTTGTATGGTAATTAATGACAATAAAGACCATTCATTCATTCATTCATTCATAGCTTTGTTGTCCCCAATGTCTGCTGCTTGACCGAGCAAGCCATATGAACCGCCGTGAAATTGTAAGAATGGAAGCAACCTGACGCTTACTGTATCCCTCGGCCAGTAACGCCAGAATTCAACCCTTCTTTTCCTCACTCAAAACTTTTCTTTTCATCTCTTTCGGCATGGTCAAGTTATTTTTTGATTCCAATTACTTTGAGGTACTACTAGCACTGTTTTTGTTATCCAGCTGGTCCTATTGCAAGAGGATAGTGATGACCACAGCAGTGGTTTTTATACTTTTCCTTGTTAAATAAGATTCGGTTCAGGTGATCACCTAAGTAGAATGAGGTGTGCCTGTGTTGGAATTCAACAGACACTGGAATAGAATGGCTGCCATACATGTAGTATGGTGGTCTCTTAATTTTTTCCAGAGCTGTGTATGTATGTATATATATACAGTATATAACAATATCATGAAAGCAGTAATCTAGGAGGAAAGGCCAGCTGATAAAGATGCATATTAAAGCCTGCCTTAAATGCCCCAACAGTCTGACCAGCCCTTAGATTGTCAGGAAGTGAGTTCCAATTTCAATCTGGGGTGCAATTTTAAATGTTCATATCATCAAAGTAGCTGTCTGCTATAGACCACCCTCTGCCCCAGCCTGTACACTAATAGCCCTTAGTGAACTTCTGGCTCCATACATCTCCTCTGAGTTTGTCCTTTTGGGTGATTTAAACTGGGATATGGCCAACCCCCCAGACACAGTCATGCAACAATTTGATGCTTTAAACCTCTTTCAAATTATATCCAAGCCTGCTAGACACAATCTGAAATCTCCCTCATCTGCCACACTGATTGACATCATTCTTACTAACACTCCATCTAACTACCAATCTGGAGTCTTCAGTCAAGATCTGAGTGATCACTGTGCCATGTGTGTTGCATGCATTCATGTGTGTTGCATGCATTCGCTCTGGCTTCTCGGTTAAACGCCCACCAGTGATTGTGACCAAACGTTCTCTGAAGAAGTTTGATATGCAGGCCTTTCTACAAGACATTGCAGGTGTGAATTGGGACAGAACTAACTTCATCCCCTCCATTGATGATGCCTGCTCATTTCAAGAATACATTTAGCCTCATCCTTGATAAACATGCCCCACTGAGAAGATTTCAGACCAAGAACCGCTATAGCCCCTGGTTTTCTCATGACTTGGCTGACCTTATCCATAAAAAAAAAAGCCTTTTGGTGGAACGCCAGATCTTCTCAGTCTCCTGTTGACTGGCTGGCCTTTAGGCAATGCGGAAATAAAACCACGCAGGCGATTAGGAAAGCCAAAATCTCTCACTTTAAGGAGAAATTCACAACTTCAAGGCTCTGATGCAAAGAAGTTCTGGAAAACAGTCAAGTCCATGGAAAATAAGCTTACTTCTCATCTACCTGTCTCTATGGTATTTGGCAACATTGTTGTCACTACACTGGCTTCCCATCTCCTCTCGGATCATTTACAAAATCTCACTGTTAACTCATCAATGCATTCACGGCAACGCACCCCCTTACCTCAAGGACCTGGTCAAATCCCACAGCCCCTCCACTCGCACTCTCCGCTCATCAAATGCAAACCTCCTCAAACCCACCAAAACCCACCTCCGCTCCATGGGAGACCGGGCCTTCTGCTCCATCGCCCCCGAACTGTGGAACGCCCTCCCTGCCCACCTGAGAGCACCACAGTCGGTCGACTCTTTTAAGAGCGGACTTAAGACTCATCTTTTTAACAAAGCGTTCCAGTAGCCAGATTTGTATTTATTTTAGTTTTTTAGTTTTATGCCACAGTGTCTTTTTAACCTTTCTGCTTTTGATGTTTTTAGTGATCTTTATTGTGTTGTGCTGTTTTTGTTTCTTTTATTGACTGTAGCACTTTGAGATTCTTGAAATGTAAAGTGCTTTATAAATAAAATCCATTCTTATTAGTATTATTACTGATAAGCCTTGCATGGACTCGCTCTTCAATCACCACTTTGTGAACTCAACCCATATTATTCCTGCTCCGGCCCCCAATATTGCCTCACCACACACGCCTTCTTACCCATTCAGCGTCACCGGCTTCTCCTTACAACCAGTTTTGATCTCAGAAGTTCTAGATGAACTCACTAAGCTGGATCCAAACAAGTCTGCTGGGTTCAGGCCTGGCCATGGGTGTATTACAGCCACCCTGAAGGTCCTTGATGACATCATCACTGCTTTAGACAGTAAGCAGGTCTGTTTAGCTGCCTTTATTGACTTAGCCAAGGCTTTTGACTCAGTCGATCACAACATCCTCTTGCACAGGCTCTCCAGCATCGGCCTGTCCACTACTTGTTGCAATTGGTTTGTCAGCTATCTTACTAACCGTGTTCAGCAGGTGAAGACTGAAAACATCCTGTCGGAACCACTTACCATCTCTAAAGGGGTGCCTCAAGGCTCCATCTTGGGCCCAACCTTGTTCCCTATTTACATCAACGATGTAGCCAAGGCTGCTGGCAGTTCCCAGATACATCTGTATGCTGACGACACCATCTTATACTCAGCTGGCCCTTCTCTCCAATCTGCGGCATCCACTCTCCAACACAGTCACCTCTATCGAGCAGTCTTTCAATAACCTCCGTCTACTCCAAAAAGACCAAATGTATTCTGTTCAACCGGGGCAACAACGTCCCCAGCCCCCCCAAGATCTCCTGCGCCGATGGCTCAGAATTGGAGTTTGTCATGTCCTATAAATACCTAGGCCTCTGGCTGGACTCATCTCTTTCTTTCACGACTCACATCAATAACCTTCAGGCCAAAGTCAAAGCTAGATTGGGCTTCCTGTTTCACAACAAGGCATCCTTCACGCATTCCGCTAAACACACCCTTGTGAAAATGACCATACTTCCTATACTGGACTACGGTGATACAATCTATAAAATAGCATCAAAGTGTGCCCTTAGGAAACTTGACACACTCCACCACTCAGCTTTGCTTTGCCACTGGTGCACCCTTCACTACTCACCACTGCGATCTCTACAAACTGGTGGACTGGCCCTCACTCCATACCAGGCGGCTTCTTCACTGGCTTCAATTAATTTATAAAACAATCCTGGGAAAAACACCTCTCTGCCTCTCATCTCTCCTGCACCTCTCTCACAATAGTTACCACTCAAGGTCTAGGGATCTCATCAGGCTCACCATCCCAAAAGCCTGCACTGTTTTCGGCCGCAACTCCTTCAGTTTTGCTGCAGCAAACGATTGGACCACTTTGCAGAACACACTCAAACTCACATCACTTACCATTTTCAAAAATAAACTAAATAACCCCCCCCCCCCCCCTCTCTCTCTTTTCACACATAGGTTAGTTGACTTTGTTTTTATTTAGGGTCTTTGCTGTTCTCATGTATTGTATGTATTGTTTTGTGTTGACCCGGTGTATTTCTGTTTATACTTTTGTTTTTATTCTTGCCAGGGCCTCTTGGCCAGATCTTCATTGTAAATGAGAATTTGTTCTCAATTGATTTTATCTGGTAAAATTTACTTTGGCGTTGATTAATGTACTTTATATGACAGTTTAATGTACTATATATGAGAGACACTTGACACCATACATCAATCGGCTGGAATGTAATAAAGTGCTTATTATCACCTTTTCAGCATATCCATCAGGTCTGCCTGCCTATTTTACTAAAAAGGGATGAAGAGTTTTTAAATTATAGTTAAGCAACTTGGCACAGTATTAGGCCATTTCAGTGCATGTTTATGATACTATGAAGGTTAATATACACTAAAGAGGTCTTGTTCCCTGCCAAACCTACCTTTGACTGGTACAATGCTGCTCCCGTGTGGCTAATAACACAGAGCAGACCAACATGAAGTCTAGTCTACAGTAAATAATAACAATCAAATTATGTCACAATCATAAGCACATAGGTCTGAATAGCATCCACAATGAAAGGGACTGTGAAATACAGTACATAATCAAAGTGTTGAAATCCAAACAGTGCAACATCTTCCCCTTACAGGTTAAATTACAGCTGTTTAGTTTAGTAAGTGGCCGACCACAGGAAATGCATTGTTATACTAATAAACCAAATGCAAATATGTATTTCTTGTCAATAGCTTTAATGAACGTTTCACTCTGGCTTTGAGTTAAAATGCACTAAACATAATAAATTATAAAAAATAAAAAAATAAAAAATAATAACAAGATAACAAACAAACCATCCAAATCATCCAGGTAGATCATAATGCAGGTAGTTCATAATGCAGGTAGTTCATAATGTAGTAGATCATAATGTAGTTCATAATGCAGGTAGTTCAAAGCATAGGACAAACTAAATACGAACAGGAAAGTGTATTTGGTAAAAAAAAAAACGTAACCATTAAACCAACTCTTCCAACAATAACAAAAGTGAAAATAACGGTGGTCAAAATTGTCTGGTTTATTGCTTGTTTTTTGTTAATTCCACGTTCTGCACCAGAGCAGGAATTGACGTGACAACATCAGTACACCGGGGCTCACAGAACGGTCCGCAGCGTCCGTACACATCTCTGGCACACACCGCAAAGTAGTACGTTGACCCAGAAATAAACTGTGAGAGGGTGCAGGCCATCGGCAGGGGCAGAGCCTTCACCTCGCCGAGCTTCTTCCAGGGGCACGAGGGGGCCGAGGGGGCTGAGTCCTTGGAGGCCGAGGCAACCTGCTGGTAGGCATATAGGTAGTAGCAGTCCACAGCAGCACAGTTCTGGTCTATCTTGGCCAGAGACCAGGAAAGCGCAATACTGTTCTGATTCTCGTCCTGGACCCGGGCCAGCTTGAGTTGAGGCTGCTGGGGAAGGAGGGTGCCCTTTGCGTCTGGGGGCAGTGGCTTCAGAGCACAAGACAAGACAGGTAACTGGGGGACGTTAGACGGCAGGGAGAAAGGTTTAGAAGGCGATGTGGTGGTAGTCGGCGCTGTCGTCGTCGTCGTTGTTGAGGAGAGGTTTTTGGACGGCGAGCCCCCCTGTGAGATGAACAGATTAAACTAGTCTCTCTGAGACCTTTTTCACCTGAAGTCACCTTAAGCACTACTACTGTTTGCACACACCCCTGGTCACTGTGAACATTCAATTACACTTTCCACAACTGCTGTTTGCACTTACTACCTTCGCACATACCATATCTTTGCAGATTTGTACATGCCTCTTTTTTTATATAGCCTCTAATTTATATCTGTGGACAATTAAGTTGAATCTAATCTAAGTTGTTGTTATTATCTGGGCCTTTCTTTTGTCAATGTCGTTGATAGAGGTTAATACTATTTGTTTTTTTATCATGTCTCACCTGCAGAGGGCGATGATGAACAGTGTGCAAAGGTCCGCCAGCAGTGTTCATACCAGGAGATCTCACTGCAGAAGATAATCATGGAAGTATAAAATAGACAATGTGATCCAAAGGACTAAAAAACATTGTTGGCAGAAAATGCAGCTTACCAGTCTCTTTTCCAACTGCAGTCAAGGTGCCAGTTTGCACCGGTGCAGACGTGGTTCGCTGACCAGTCAATGGGGTAGAGGCTGCAGACAGAGTCACCGGAGCATTCTGTACACCAGTCACTGCACACAACAACACAGAGGATACTATCCAGTCTCAGAGGACACCATCCAGTTTCTGTACAGTTACATGTATTTGAATAGTATACACATTAAATACCACAAACTTTCTATCTCCAAAAAGAAGAGGAATGGATAGGGATATCAGTCTCACCTACGACATCGTCATCCTCTTCCTCCTCAGTCAAGTCTATAACTCTTGATCGTTTTACGGGCCCCTGGATCCACCAAACAAAAAACAACAAGTTTAGAACACCACAGCAGAAATCGTCCAGCTCCGACTGACAAATCAGTTAGGATTTCAGAACACTAGAAAGAACCTAGAACACTCAATTAGACTCATGATGACAATGAGGATACTCTGTACAAGTACAAGAGTGATTGGAATAAACATGGGGCAACCGCCTTACTGTAAAACTACAAATATAGGACAGTGACCTCACCGTGGGAATGAATTAACTGGATGAGGTTAGGCAAAATACAACTGGACTTGAAAAGCCAGCTAAATGACAGCACCACACCTATTGATTTGAAAGCTGCTTATAGAGGCCAAAGAGTGGATCATGTCCTAATAAAAGGATAGTACAGTATAGTGGCAGTGGAGACATTGTACATGCAGTAAATGGCATTGATTCCACAACATGTTGGAACCATTCCTTTGAGATTCTGGTCCATGATGACATGATTGCATCACACAATTCAGATTTATCAGGTGCACTTTCAAGCTGTGAATCTCCTGCTCTACCACATCCCAAATGTGTTCTATTGGATTCAGATCCTTTTACTGGAGAGACCACTGAAGAACACTTCAGTTTATTGTCCATGAAACCAGTTGGAGATGGCTTTTGCTGACATGACATGGTGCATTATCATGCTGGAAGTAGCCATTAAAAGATGGGTAAATCATGGCCATGAAGGGATGCACATAGTTAGCAACAATACTCAAATAGGAGGTGGCATTCAAGTGTGCCAAGAAAACATTCCCCACACCATTACACCACCTGAATGAATGAGAAGGTGTACTTTTTTCCTAATAAAGAGTATGTATATATATACACACACATCTATTTATTTATTATGTTTTCTTTTTTCGAGTTCTTCCACCACGTCTTCATCATGCCGAACCCCCCCCCACGCTGTACTCCACTGGCTCGCTAAACGGCATGAGGGCATGAGGATACACACCAGCTTCTCCATACAGAGGTATGCAGTATCTTCTACCATGAAGTACCCATCAGGAGAGTACTTTGCGTAAATTGAGGACTGTTTCAGGATGAAACTCTTGTGTACGGATCCATGGTCGCCAACAAAGGTGTGTATGAACTTGCCATCGCTTTCAAAGACGGCCTGCAGCTGGACAGAGGTGAACCCAGCAGTGGTGCTTTTGCATGCCCAGAAGCACACTCAGGGCCTCTCTGGAAATCCAAAAGTCTTTCATCAGGTCTTGACTTAAGTCATAATAGGTTTGCAGCAGTGGGGATCAATGTGATGGCATTTCAACGTTGTTGAAAATCAATGACACACTCGCTAGTCAACTAACACAGCTTGTTTTGTGAGCCTGCTAACAATGTAAAGTAGTACATTTTTCTGCTTGCAATATTTTGGCTTGACTTTCATGATTTTCAACAACGTTGACATTTATTAAACCTTTTTTAGATTTAAAGTCTGAACATTTGGATTGGTTGCCCACTTCCCCCTTTCACCAGCTGCCATCACAATGTGTTAATAAATGTAATGAATGTAGACAACATCTGAGAAAGCAACAGTGTCTTCTGTTTTTTTGTTGCTTCCTTTGGGTTTGCAAGTGATTCGGCACCAGAGAACAAGAAGGGAAAACCAGCAGACACTGTGTCTTATGATGAGGGCCGCAGCTATCTACCCCTCACCTATCATACTCCATCTACTGTAATAGCCAATGGAAAGTCTTCAGTATTCTACTTCAGAGTGAAATGTGAGGCACGGATGGACTGGTGGAGTGATGTCTTTACCTGTGTGGACACTTTAGAGGCTGGAGACTTTGCAGCTTGTTTTGAAGCTTGACTTCCTACGTGGTGCAAGGAGAGAGGAAGGGGGGCAGCTGGCCTTTCACTTGTTTTTGAGGAGGCAGCTGGTCTCACAGAGGGTGGAGTAGTGTAAGTGCCTACATAGGAGAGGATGAAAGAATGCACATGTCCTCAGTTTCATCAATCATGTTAATTGTCATTCTAGACAATAAGGTGAAATACCTCAGGTACCTTTCTCACCTGTAAATGGTGGAGGGGGAGAGAAAACACTGATTCTAACATTCAGTCTTATTCTGAGAATAGAATAGAAAAGAATAAGATCTACTTAATATAATTCATATTCTAAAAGGTGAAATATCTCAGGAACCTTTCTCACCTGACAGAAGGGCAGCTATGTACCCTGTAAATGGGTGAGGGGGCGACAGAAAAATGAAAAACACTTCACATCACGATGTCCCTATCTCTGAGATGTTACATTGTAATTACACTACAACATTTCAGGGACTTCTTCTGAACGAGGGGATAATACTTGACTACTACATGAAGCTGCTGTCTGGCCGTTGTTTCATCTCTGGTTGACAAGGCAGGACTGAGGGTGACTTTCCTTATGCGTATGCTGCACACGTGTGTGTGTGTGTGTGTGTAATTTCTTTCCTCTTTCCTATTTGACAAGTAATATATTTAATATATTCCATCCTCTCTCACCTGTTTTTGAGGGCCCTGTAGGTGCTGATACAGGGAGAGCTGTACGTTTCACAAAAGGCTGATTGACCTCAGTGCCTATATGGGAGAGGATGAAAGAACTCGTCCGATTCAATAATTTACGAGACAGGCTAGTCTCTATTAAGTTGAAGTGAAATATGTGACGGCAACTGGTGAACCCGGGAACCAATCAAATTGTTCAGACTTTTATTCCGAATTTAAAAAATACATTTCAACGTTGTTGAAAATCAATAACACACTCGCCAACGTATTGCAATGCAATGGATTCGGTGAGTAATCCCCACTACTCCCTAGTTAACTATAACACTACTTTACATTGTTAACAGGCTCACAAAACAAGCTGTGTTAGTTGACTAGCGAGTGTCATTAATTTTCAACAACTGCTGCTGACTTGTTCCCGTTTTCACCAGCTGCGGTCACATATTTCAGGTGTTTGTCTCACCTGTTTTTGAGGGCCCTGCTGGTGCTGTGATAGGAGCAGCTGGTTTCACAAAGGGCTGATTGACCGGAGCGCCTATATGGGAGAGGGTGAAAGATTACACATATTCTCACTTCTCAGTTCCACTCCTACAGGAGTGAGTGTGTGTGTGTGTGTGTGTGTGTGTAATTTCTTTCCTCGGGTGATAGCTGTTTGACAAGTAATATATTTAATATACTCCATCCTCTCTCACCTGTTTTTGAGGGCCCTGTAGGTGCTGATACAGGGAGAGCTGTACGTTTCACAAAAGGCTGATTGACCTCAGTGCCTATATGGGAGAGGATGAAAGAACTCGTCCGATTCAATAATTTACGAGACAGGCTAGTCTCTATTAAGTTGAAGTGAAATATGTGACGGCAACTGGTGAACCCGGGAACCAATCAAATTGTTCTGACTTTTATTCCGAATTTAAAAAATAAATTTCAACGTTGTTGAAAATCAATAACACACTCGCTAGTCAAGCCAACATATTGCAATGCAATGGATTCGGTGAGTAATCCCCACTACTCCCTAGTTAACTATAACACTACTTTACATTGTTAACAGGCTCACAAAACAAGCTGTGTTAGTTGACTAGCGAGTGTCATTAATTTTCAACAACTGCTGCTGACTTGTTCCTGTTTTCACCAGCTGCTGTCACATATTTCAGGTGTTTGTCTCACCTGTTTTTGAGGGCCCTGCTGGTGCTGTGACAGGAGCAGCTGGTTTCACAAAGGGCTGATTGACCTGAGCGCCTATATGGGAGAGGGTGAAAGATTACACATATTCTCACTTCTCAGTTCCAATGTCATGTTCATTGACATTCTCTACACTAAGGTGAAAATATCACGAGCCTTTCTCACCTGTTTTTGTGGGGGAAGCTAGTCTCACAGGAGGTGGAGTAAGTGTGCAAGTGCCTACAAAGGAGAGGATGAAATAATGCACATCCTCAATTTCAGTCTTATTCTGAGAATAGAATAGAAAAGAATAAGATCTACTTAATATAATTCATATTCTAAAAGGTGAAATATCTCAGGAACCTTTCTCACCTGACAGAAGGGCAGCTATGTACCCTGTAAATGGGTGAGGGGGCGACAGAAAAATGAAAAACACTTCACATCACGATGTCCCTATCTCTGAGATGTTACATTGTAATTACACTAGTAGCAACATGGTATATACTGACAATCATACCATGTTATATGAAAACGATATGAAATTGTGTTATTACTTCGTCCAGGGTAATAGAACCCTGGTATCACATCTCAGGCATGCACCTTAAGTGAGCTACACCAACCAGGTGCCCCACACATCTCAGGTATTTCTCACCGGTTGAGGAAGGCAGTGCAGGCGCAGGCGCCGGCACCGGAGTAGCTTGTTGAAAAGACGGTCGAGTAGCTTTAACAAACCCCGTTGACAATCTTGGTGATGACGTAGAGACGGTGGTCTGATTGGACGTTTGAGCGATGCCAGCCTGCTGCTGCTGCGGTCTGCTGACGACCCCTGTAGTAGCGAGTTGGGGTGACAGGATGGCCAGTGTGGAAGGCGTGGTGGGTGTGGTGGGTGTGGCAGGTAAAGCAGGTGGGATAGCAGAGGTGGGAGCAAGAGACCTCTGCAGGCACACATAGGTAGACGTGGGTGTCGGGGTGGGGGTGTGCGCCGTACCGAAGGCCTTCAAGCTGGTAAAGGCGGACATGGGGATGAGCTGGTTGTTGGTCAGGAAGGCCGTCCCAGGCAGCTGGATGAGGAAAGGTTGGAGGGCCATGCCGGCCTGTAAAGTCATGGGGGCCTGGGTGTGGACTGGCAGGGTGGGCGTAGCAGTGGTGGTTTGGGAGGTCCTCAGCATCAGGGTAGTGTTGGGCTGAGATGTGGGTGAGCTGCTGGTGGTGGTGGTGGTGGTGGTGAAAGAGAGAACAGGGGCACTGGTGGAAGAGGAGGACGTGGAGGAGGGGGGGGTGTGTGGCAGCGGGGGGAGTCCTGGGGGTGAGAGATATGGAAATGTGTGAAGCATTTGATTTGATTCGATTAGATTTATAGAAGCAGGAGGAATAACAACTGATTGATCACAAATAAGGGAAAGACAGAGAGCCAATGAGCTGAGGAGAACACTGCACATGGTGTTATGGGGAGCCTCCCTCCTACAGAACGCAGAGTCTCAACTGACCTGTTCTGTAGGACATCAAACCAATCTTAGAAACTGAAGATTAGAAAACTTCTGCCATATATTAGCTCCTAATTTGGGATAGTACTGCACCATCCCATTCCATGGACTGCTATATATTGTTACAAAACCATGAAAACTCAAACTGTTAGGCACTGTTGTTTGAAGTCACTTCTAGAAGCATTTATATGCACTGTTACGTTTGCAAAGCTGCGGGTAAAGGATTTGACTGGCTCACTGAACAATCTATGCTAGTTTTCTATGGACATCTCCAAACTAAAACAATGCAACCACAAAACCACCACTAGTTTCAAGGTAATAAATTATTACCTGAATAACAAATATATTTGCTGAAGAAAAACTTGAAAATTATTGACACATTTGTTGTTTCAGTTACGAGTTAACCAAGGTAACTACGGGTTACTTTTCATCCCATCAGTGTCTTACAAGATACCAGACAGATCAGTGCAGACAGTCAGGCTATCTGACGTGACGTGAGACAATGGCCATTGCACAAACTCAGTCCTGCTCACCTGTGGGTGTAGGAGTGGGGGTTTGACTGCTCTGGTTAATCTTTCGGGAAGCGGATAAGGATGCTGTTCCACGGGGAATAATACTGAAATAATATATGACATCACTGTTAAGTCAAAAGCATTTGATCCTATCTTGTAGAATTCTCAATTGCAATTTGATATTAAATGCATCAAGATACGTTGTTATTGTAGTAATTCCCCTTTAGCTTCAACACGTGCCTGATCAATTGAGAAGTACCACTACAACTCAATCTGATGACTGACCTATGGCTGGGATTGTCGTTTCCCTTTGGGGTAGTCGTAGTGACATTCGTGGAAGCAGGAGTCAAAGTTGTTGCTTTAGCAGGCGGCACAGGCACCTATTGAATAAAGAGGAGACCATCAGGGGAATATTCTGTCAACATCGCTTAACGAAGTCTCATGAGACTTGTCAAAATAGGCCTGGATTTCCCTTTAGCGACGTTGATGGAATACCACCCAGGTTTTTGAGTTCCAACAGTACAATTATCCTTTGGAATTATTGGAATCATTGAAGGATTATTTGTCTTCATTGTCACACACCTTTGGGGGTTTCCTGACATTCTCCATGGCCTGGTTGACAGCTGCAAACTTGTTGGAGATGCAGGCAATCTTTTTCTGAGAGGATACAAATGTAACATAGATAATTGTAATCTACATAATATTCCAATTATCCTAGTCAAGTCAAGTAATTTTTATTTGTAAAGCACTATAAAACAACTTGCGCTGACCAATTGCTGTACATCGATTTAAAATCACAATAAAGGCAATAAAAACACAATATATAAAATCACAATAACATAAGCATAAAGACATGCATAGAAGGTACACAAAGAACAACAAATCAAAAACCACATTAAGGAAACATAAAGAATATAAGTATGTTTTAAGCCTAGATTTAAAGAAGTCGATAGAGGGGACAAATCTGATTGAGAGGGGGATGCTATTCTACAGTCTACTCTAGGGTCTGGCACGGTTACCCCTGAGCTTGAGCCTTGATTTCAGGACAGCTTAGGGAGCCCTAAGCTAGGTGAACTGAGGCACCTGGAGGTGGAGTAAGGGGTTAAAAGGGCAAACAGGAGGACCTTAAAGTCAATCCTGAACCGCACTGGAAGCCAATGAAGAGAGGCCAGAATTGGGGTAATATGGTCTCTCTTCCGGGGACCTGTCAGGAGCCTGGCAGCAGCGTTCTGGACAAGTTGCAGGCTGGACAGGGATGCCCGACTAATCCCTGTCTAAAGGGAGTTGCAGTAGTCTAGTCGTGAGGTTATGAAGGCATGGGTGACCCTCTCAAGGTCTTTGAATCAGAGAAAGGGCTTGATTTTTGCAATTGTCCGTAGCTGAAAGAAACTGGCTTCCACTACTGTATTAACCTGCTTGTCAAACTTAAAGGCGGGGTTGAATGTCACACTAAGGTTTTTGATATGGGGTTTGACAAAAGGGGCCAGACTGCCTAGGCTGTTGGTGATTAGATTGGTGGAGTCGGGGGAACCAAATAGGACCACTTCAGACTTCTGCCATCCAACATTGATGTCCTCAAGTCCTCAAGGGAGTGTGTGTGTGTGTGTGTGTGTGTGTGTGATCTGCAACACAACTAACCTGCAGGCGGACTACACTCTCGTGTTTGGAATAGTCCATTTTGTCCACCCTGTCCACCCTGTCACGGAGCTCCTGAAGGCTCTTATCAAAGATTGTGAACTGCAGCAGCTGCAACTGTTCCGCTACCAGATGCTGCACCACCTACACAGTAGGAAAGAACAGGAATAGAATACAATTCTTTATTATCCGTTCTGATGTTTTCTCTCCATCATATGATCACAGCAAATGGAGAAGAAGGAAAGGTAGAGGACTTTAATGAGTCAGTGACAACAAGAGGGCTCTTGAAAATGCCGAAATCTAACCATATTATTCCAAGTCTCACAACACAGGAAATTTGCTGTACTTTTGACAATGATTTGGGATGCTTTGAGATGCTGTTTATGTATTTAGACCAGTGGTTCTCAAACCTCTCCTTGGGGACCCCCAGCCGCTCCACATATTTGATCTGTTCCACCACCAGCACACCTGATTCAACTTATCAAGTACAAATCATAATTGCGTTGTACTTGATTAGTTGAATCAGGTGTGCTGGTGGTGGAACAGATCAAATATGTGGAACGGCTGGGGGTCCCCGAGGAGAAGTTTGAGAACCACTGATTTAGACAAATAAATATTACGTGAATCATGGATTTCATATCAAGGGAATCATGGATTTCATATCAAGGGAATCATGGATTTCATATCAAGGGAATCATACATTTCACCAACCTTCTCCAACCTGTGTTGGCTATTCTGGCTCCCACAGATCTGTAGCTCCAGATGTGCCTCCAGCTCTTCCCCATCCACTGTCGTTGGCATCTTCTCCTCCCTCTCCACCTCCTCTCCATCCTCCTCTCCATCCTCCTCTCCAACTGGTTTGATCCACTTCTTCCTCATCAGCCACTCCACCTCCCCTTCATCCCTTACTTCATCCCTTACTTCATCTACTTTGGGCTTCTCAGCCGCTTCTCCTTCCCTTGCTCCCTCTACTGTTGACCTATACTCAAGTCCATCCACCTCCCCATCCTCCTCTTCTCTATCTAGTCTGGCCTTCTTCCGACTCTTTAACTCCTCTTCATCCCTCACGCTTCCAGACAGGTCTCTTTTCCTTTGTGGGGCAGGCTCCTCCCCCCAATGTTCTTTTCCTTGGTGAGAAAGAACAGCAAACATGCAGTAAACATATAGCTCAGAGGTCAGTTGGTTATTAAAAGTCTATAACG
Organism: Nansenia antarctica; assembly: GCF_963989245.1. NCBI lineage: Eukaryota > Metazoa > Chordata > Actinopteri > Argentiniformes > Microstomatidae > Nansenia > Nansenia antarctica. The sequence continues at coordinate 75,066,177 of NC_137675.1, forward strand.
ATTAATCGACTGAAAATATATAAATAAGAAAGTGTATACTCAAAGAGTGGTTTTCTTTCTACCCCCCTATACTGTTTCTCTTGAGACATCTACTACCTCCCTGTACTGTTTCTCCTGTGTCATATTAAAAAAAATGTTTTATTATTATTATTATTTATTTATTTAATCTTCCTTCTTCTAGCACGACAACTGACAATGGCCCCTGGATTGAGCTTAGATTACTTTTTCCTACTAAGACTGATGGATAGATGATTCACTTACTTAGTCAAATGTATTTGTTGTAAGTCGCTTTGGAATAAGGCGTCTGCTAAATGCCAAACATTTAAATGTAAAAATGTAAATGTTTAAGATGTGAGTGATTTCATCCCTCAAAAACACATCTGAACAGACTTTGCCATACGGTTGGCGTACATTTGTCAAGGTTGATGAAGAGAAGAGCTAGAGTATGGTTTACCTTCATCAGCCAGAGGGAGTGTTGCACAAGGTGGAGGAGGATCAACTAGAGCAGAACTGTGAAAACTTTTCATCGTTTCCACCTCTCCTTCTGTACTTTCTCTGTGTTCATCCTCTTTATTACTTCCCTTGTGTTCCTTCTCTTTCTCTTCTTGACTTTTTCCATCTTCACCCTCTTTCTCTATGTCACTTTCTATGGGTTCCATCTCTGTCCCTTCTTCACATTCTACCTGGTCCTGCTCCTCACCCCTCTCCTCATCCCTTCCCACCAGGCTCTCTTCATCCTCACTAAGCATCAGGAACCCCGGCCTGACATCCTGGTCTGACTCAGCTGTGTGTGACGAGGAAGGGCAGGGGGAGTTCATGGTCAGTTCTTCCAGAATCAATCCAGTGCCAATAAGTGAAAGCAGCTGGGGGGGTCCCCCATCAAGCCCTCCCTCTGCCATCCCTTCATTTTCTTCACCCACCTCCATGGGCGCTTCATCGTCAGTGTGCTTGCCATTTTCCAGTGGTAGGAGCTGGGGTGGGGATGGCGCAGAGCACCGGGGGGAGAGAGTAGTGTGGAGAAACCCCAGTTGCTGTCGATCACTGTTTTTAATTGTCTTTCTGGCCCTGAACACCTTCCTCTGGGGTTCCTCCACCACAGCATCATCCATGCTTGGCCTGAGAGGTGGGGGAGGGAGAGAAAGAGAATACAAATAAGAGCTTGTACTGAGCTGGGCAAAAAAGCGTTTAAGTACGCTGCCCCCTCTGCCTGGAATACTCTCCAGAAAGAGTTAAAATTAAAAGAACTAATCAGTTATGATGCTTTCATAATGATTTTAAAGGTCTTAGGAGGTGAAAGTATTGGAAATGGTCATTGCTTTTAATTCAGTATCTGTGCCCGCCCAAACCTGCTTTTAATGTATTGTTGTTTTGTATTATGTCTATCTGTGTATTGAATGTATGCCTGTGTCCCTCTGCTACCCCTCTTGGCCAGGTCCCTCTTGGAAAAGAGATTCCTTATCTCAATGAGGGCACCTGGTTAAATACAGGTTTAATAAAATAACATATTTTTAAAAAGAGGTGGGGGGGGAAAAGGAGGAGAGAGAGAGAAAGCAGGAGGATGATAATTGATATTAGTAACATTGAGAAACAAAGTACTGGTGTCAGAACTCTCAAAACTATGACAAACGCCAGAGGGTGCAGCTGTTACACTGACATGGGCTCTGTTTTTATGTCGTCCATCATGCTTCTGTTGTGTTGCGTGTTATACTGGTACTTGTATGTTTTTATTTATTTTACATCTAATCATCTGTTCATGGCAGAACAGCCTGCAGAGATCTTCCAACAAGTTATGTGAGCGAGCACTCTCTTAGGGTTTAAATGATAAAGATCCAATGCACACTGACAATACTGTCTTTAACAGTCGAGCAATAGCAAAAATGCTGACTCTTCTTTCCAAACATGTAAAAGGCTAGCCTAAACAAAGCAGTCACATAACAAAACGACATTATTGTGGATAAATTAATATTCTGAATATGCTATTCAGCCCACCCTATGTTGAATGGGAAGTAGCTGCAGTTGTTGTAAGCCAACATTAGAGGGTGCTGTCAGACTGACGTTTTCTTTGAGGAAGAAAAGGGGGTGGAGCATGTGGACTAGAATCCATTCCGGAACAGTGTAATTCCACCTCAGTGTTTGTATAGGAACCAGGATACGATACAATCCAGAGTCCCAGCTAATGACAACCTACATGTGAGATCATTTTCAAACACAAACCACCTCCCACCAGACACATGAGACAGTAACACATTTAATTAACTTTGTTTGAAGTCCAAGTGGGCCTAAAATTGTGCAAACTGAAAACTGCATTCAAAACATAAAAATCATACAGGCTATATTGTTTCATTCAATTCAGACCTTAATCAATCAATCTCCCTTTACAAACCGTTGAAATCCAAGAAAGGACACACCCACAACAAGCAGCCCCTCCTCCTTTACACTGTGGTAACTTTCATTGGTTGAATGCAAAGCCTGCCTGGCAACACAATGGTGGTGTGACATTTTCACCATGACCAAGTACAATTACAAGGACTTTCAAGTCAATATTATTAGAACGTAGCTGAAATAACTAGACAGTAATGTGACAGTAATTTGCACACTACCATAAAAACCCAATAACAAAGAAGCTGAGTTTACTAAAACAAAAAGCCTAAACAAAGCCTACTCTGGTTCATAGTTAGGATATAGCCACCCTGTGGCCTACATTATTGTACAATATCAGGCAAGTTAACAAAAATAACATGCAGTCATTCCGTCTGATGAATCATCCACATTACAGTACCACTCCTCCACATTAACCTAATGCCTCATATCAATCTCTAAATAGAAACAGCAATCCTCAGAGAAAATCCTCATAATCCACATAAACAACAATCCTCATAGAGAATTACAGCTCAGCATTGGCCATACCACTAACATAGTTGCAGTGTGGGAGAGGGAAAAAATATAAACACTGCATAAAGTGCCAGGCTAACAATTCATATACCCATAAACTATTGACAAATTATGAATTTTAAATAGGGATGCACGATATGCATTTTTTCCCAACCGATACCGATGTTTACCCGCTTCTCGTGGCCGATAACCGATATGAGAACCGATATGAGAACAGATATAATTTCACAGTTGATAACCTGTAGTTCATGCACACCTGAAGGTAAGAAAGGCTATGTAGTGAGCAAAGATTGATGATTTAATATTCCATAGTGATCTCACCAAATCTAACTTACATACCTATTAGGGGTGTAACGGATCACGGATAATCCGTGATCCGTTCGGATCGCCCTCCACGGTTCGGAACGCATGTGTACCGCGGATCAATAGCAACATCGTTTTTTTTTTCGTTTTTTTTTTTCCTAACACCAGGGGAGCCACCCCTCCTAAATGTCGTTGTTTGGTACCTGTACTGTAGCAATGACAATAAAGACCATTCATTCATTCAAATGTAACCGGTAGAAAAACAATCATGTGCGCTTTATTCTCACTCTCTGCATGCATACTGAGTTGACAACAACATTCATTCACTCATCTCTGTCCCACTTATATCACGTCATATCACCCGCTAAGCAGCCTGGGTGACTGTGTAAACACACAAAAAAAGTACTCTGTTACGTACTCACTCCACGTGAAGCTGGGAATCCACAGCAACAAGTATCATGGCGAGTGCTACGTTGGCGAACTGGAAAGGCCTCCCTCGTCATTGAAATCACATGTATGGGAGCACTTTGGCTTCCCTGTTACTTATAATAATGATGGAAGGAGGGAGGTCGATAAGAAAGTTACGGTGTGTAGGCATATATATGTTGTTATATATAGATGTTATATATATGTGATATATATATCAGTTTTGACATCTTGAATGTTGTTTTTTTGTTTCACACATTAAAAGTGGTGTTTTTACAGAATTCAAGGAAAATGTTGTTTTTATTAAAAAATATATATGTTTTGTGTTGATCCGAAAAATGATCCGATCCGTGACTCAAAATCCGTGACACGATCCGATCCGTGAGTTAGGTGATCCGTTACACCCCTAATCACTATTGTTAACACAACAAAGAGAACACTTCTGACTCTTCAAATGTTCATTTATTATTTCCTCTAACAAACAGAATCTGTTATAGACAGTGCACAATGCTTTTTTTAGCCAAGATCTGGCCTCCTTTTATGAAAACAAAAAAGGCTCACCTAAGAGTAATTAGATCAAAAAAGTGTCAAAAATAAAGTGCATCTTGTCTATCCCTGTAAATTGAAAATGCATAATTAAAATATCAAAAAATAAATAAATAAAGTGCATCAGTCAATACAAAAATAAAGACTTTTATAGAACCAAAAGTTTTATAGAACTTTTACAGAAACTAGTGCCAAATGGCTGCTTAGTCTGCAGATAAACAGAATATCACAAGGCACATAGTAGGCTACACTAGTATGCTTAATAAAGCAACTGAAAAGGGCTGGGCTATGCTACTTTTAGTGCATGAGGATGAGGTAGGTTGTGATAAAACTTATCTGGCTTACGCTAGTATCGATCAGACTATGGATGTGTGTGGCGACTGTATCATACAGAGCAGGCAGGCACACGTCTGCAAAATAGCGGCGGCTTGGGAGTGTATACCGGGGCTCTAAATGTGAAATTAGCTGGCGAAATCCTTTATCTTCTACTACAGAGAAAGGCTGGTCGTCGAGGGCCATAAACTCCATTATTTTTTCATTGATTGCTTGAGCCTTTGAGCTGTCTCGAGTAAACTTCCTGCAGTTTTCAAATGCGTGTTCAATAGGCACAGCAGCTTTTTTTTTTCGCGGCTAGGCTACCTTCTCCTACTAGTGCTTGATATTCCTTTCATACAGCGTGCTTGCAATGGTGAATCTTAAGGTGACTTATGAGATTTGTTGTGTTGTAACTCGTAGACCTTTGCCCTCCTCTCCGAACTTTTGTCGAACATGTGTAGCAAATTGCAAACGCACTATCTGCCTCAGAAACTGTGAAGAATGTCCACACCGGGGAAGACATGTTTCGCTCTCGTCTCTACACTGCGTGGCTGTACGCAGGCGCAGCATCATGAGCGCGGAAACCGGAAGCAGAAATATTTCCGGCTTCATATTATCGGCTCTATATCGGCTAAAATGTTATAAAACCGATAAATATTTAATAACATTAATTTCCCATTATCGGGCCGATAAATATCGGTGCCGATAATATCGTGCATCCCTAATTTTAAAGTTTCTTACTTCATCAATGATGCTGACAATGTAATAACCTCCGGTCGTTAAAGAGGATGGGATGACAATCCTTGGTCAATGAGAGCAGCTGTAGAGAAGGCTACACTGATCCTGAAGAGGCAGTATGCAGGTGTTTGTTCCAGAATTTCATCCACATATTAATTGATCTACTCATTATTGTCACCTGATTGAGGACATAGGCTTAATTATATAGTTGGTTGCACTTGCAAAGGTTTTTCTTTTTTTAGTGCAGGTCAAGAATAAATACTAGCATGTAGATGTTAAGTGGGATTCTTGGGAAGATGGGATTCTACCATTAACCCTAACCCTTACCTAACCCTAATCTGAAACTTTAAATGTCAACTTTAATGGGGTGACGTCAGAGTCAGGCCGTCCCAAAGATCTGTTTCACATTATGCCACTGTTATCCTGGAAAAATTATAGTAGATAGATGCTCAGTTTAGTCATTGCCTAAACTGAACACCCCAGTTAGTTTAGCATTTGAATCAGGTGTGTGCCGAAACCTGCAATCTAACATTGACGCAAACGATGTCCCCTTGGATATTTCAACTATGAAGATAGAATATTTCTGCATTAACTTCAGCCCTTGGCCGGTAACAAGGAAAAGTGAGTATCGTCAATGCATACAATAGATTCCTGTGTGTGACCACTGTGGGCCTTTCTAAAAATAAATCACTTGCTTCTTCTCAAAAGGGCATTGAAGGAAAATACACTCACTGAACACTTAATTAGGAACACCTGTACACCTTCTCATTCATTCAGGTGGTGTAATGGTGGGGGGAATGTTTTCTTGGCACACTTTGGGCCTGTTAATACCAATCAATCATCGCTTGAATGCCACCACCTGTTTGAGTATTGTTGCTGACCATGTGCATCCCTTCATGGCCACAATGTACCCATCGTCTAATAGCTAATTCCAGCATGATAATGCACCATGTCACAAAGCAAAATAAGGCCTTGTCCACACCAATAGGTTTTTTTGATAAACGTATATAAAAATATCACCACACCAGCATGTTTATAAACAATGTCTGTATCCACATGCATACGCTGTCATTGAGCATTCCACACCAGTAGTCGGCGATATAATTTTAACCCCATAGCCCCGCTGGCCAATCAGACGCCTCTGTCTCTTAATGTTCTCGATCATTAACTGTGCATTTATCTGTAAACAGGTTAAAAGTCCAATTAACAGTGAAAGAACTAGAAGCACTTTGTACACATCCATTTTCCTCGCTTGTGTAGCCTCGACCACCGTTGCCTGTTGTAAACAAAGTAGTTACTGGTGCCAGAATATGAAGTTGGAGGGAACAGAAAACAGCTGCAGTGCGCATGATCATAGAAATCTACACGCATGACGACGTGTCGAATACAAAAAACTCTGTCTATCTCGTCCACACATCAAAAATATACAGCGAATATACAGCGTTTTTAAAAATCTTCACTCTGGACGGAGTTTTCAAAATGTCAGTTTTCACGGGGCAAAAACTCGTTTGCGTGTGGACGAACCCCCCAAAACGAATATAAAAATCCACGTGTATCAAAAAAACGTCATTGGTGTGGACATTGGACTAATGGACTAATTCTCAAACTGGTTTCTTCAGTGGCCTTCCCAGTCACCAATTGCGTGATGCAATCATGTCATCATGGACTAGAATCTCAAAGGAATGCTTCTAACATCTTGAGGGATCAATATCACGAAGAATTGAAGCTGTTTTGAGGGCAAAAGGAGGCCCTACCCAGTATTAATATAGTGTTCCTAATAAAGTGTTCGGTGAGTGGATCTAAGTGGAGGAACCTACAACATCTTCTCCTCCAATATCCTTTGAGTAAGTAGCGAGGAGGTGTGAGGAATAATGTTTCTAACAATTGAGAAAGGGCTGTTATTGTTGGGTACTGAATTATTATTATTTTTTATTCTGTGCAGGTAAAGGGGTGTGGATGGCAATGCTAAACTCATAAAAATCCAATTTTCTTGGGAAAGTGTTGCTTCAATCCTCACTTTCTGCAGTCAAACCTCACGCACATCAAGCACATCATGCTTACTGTGATGAAAGCAAAGACGGATCATACACAGTCAAATACATTTGATCAGAAACACAGTTAGCCTGAGACTAAAATTGTGGATCTACAAACACTAGCCAACTAAAATACCCTAGCCTTTTCCTCACCAATAGCACTTGCAGAGAACACAAGGTAACAACTCAGTGAAGTGTATAACCCGCGTGTTAAGTCGTGACGTGTTTCCGGGTCCAACGTTGGCTGAGGCGCTGTCTTCGAAATGCCGAAATAATAATACTAATTAATTATATTTATATAGCGCTTTTCCGAGGCTCAAATACCCTGACAATATGGAGAAAACGGGAAAGTGCTGTGTCCCTTGTTGTATGAATAGATCCGAGTCTAAAAAACGATTAAACTGTCATTCTACCGCTGTGGTTCACTGGTACTCTGGTGCAGGGGAATTTCTGGTTTAGACTCGGAAATGGCTAAACGTCACGTTTGACGTCAGACTTAACAAGCACTGATCAACTCAAACCACATGTGAAACCAGGAATGGTGATGATGACCACAGTTAGGCTAAACAAATGGTAGATCACTCACCCGTATCAGTTTCCAAAGTGTTGTCTGGTAGGTGGCACTTTAGCAATTACAAAACTAGCTTTTGTTACTGTTAGCCAGTGTGTTGCGCCAAACAATGGTATCACAAGGAAAGAATGACAGTTCAAGGATTTGACTACCGACACTCAAGGCCAGCTTCTTGCTTGCACGAGGACACAGCTTTCTCAGTTTGACAATTCTCTCTTTTTATTTCCCTCTCTTCAAAACAAAGCCGGAAGTGTGTTGGGGGCCGGGCTAAAAGAGGGGGTGGGGGAAAGGGAATATCTTTGGCTACTGACTCCACCTCTCGAAAAAACAGGGTGCACTTTAGGCTCCTCCTAGACATCTCGTGAGCTTAGAATTAAAGGGCCGGTTTCACAGACAAGGCTTAAACCTAGTCCTGGACTAAATCACACTTTCAATGTAAAATCTCCATTGAAGATGCTTTTTAGTCCAGGATTAGGCTTAAGCCTTGTCTGTGAAACTGGCCCATAAGGTTCTATCGCCGTTTCGGGTAGTTCAGAGATATTGAGCGTCAAAGTGTTTACATTCCATTATGTTTTGTGAGATGGAACCTTTGTATTTTATGAATTACTAACTCAAAAATTTCAACATTTTAAAAAGAACACCACACAGGCATTAATAAACACCTAATGGATCAGATTATGTAAAAAAAACTAAATTTTGACAAAAATAGAGATAGAACCTTATAATTCTAACGTCACGATCTGTCTCCTGCCCTATTGCACTCTAGTAAATTATTAAAAGAGTTAGAAGGGGAAGAAATGATGATGTGTACTTGCCATGTAGCCTATTCTCTGCTTTTTCACTAACACTTAGGAGGAGCAGAGAGAACATTGAGGGAAGTAAACTTCTCTTATCTACCTGCTTCATGGTCAGAGGAGGCAGGGCCTCCACTTTTAACTTTGTTGAAGATCAGTGGCAATCCTGGGATAAAATCCACTCCACATGTTAGATACTACCAAGTTTGCAAATGCAGAGGGAGCGGGGAGGGTGGAGAAAGCAAGAGATAAGAAGAATGGAAGCACGTTGTACAACAATTTAGATGGGTAGGTTCACAGGTGGGTGTGGCTTATTCAGAAGAACAACTTTTATGATGTCTGAAGAAACGGCAGGAATTCAGGAATACAATGGGATTGAATACAATTCTGAACTCTGTTACAAATATGTCATAGGTCTGCAATCACAGGTGTCTTTTCTAGACTGTCAATAGTTTCAGCTTTTTTTTTCTTTTTGTGGGGGGGTTTCCATACTTTTCCTGGTGTGGAAATTGTCAATATTTTATACCAGACTTTTCCAGACTTTCCAGACCTGACAGATTTGAATTTAAATTATTTTCCACAATTATGTTTGGCAGAGACTTTCGGCTCTGGCAGAGACTTTATATTTTCTTGATGGCAAAATCTATATAATATTGATAATCTGACTCCAATGTAATTATCACTATGTGCAAAGAATTGTTAAGTATTTAGTGCAAGAAAGGTAGAGAGAATAGAGAGAGAGAGAGAGAGAGAGAGAGATGTATGGGGGGGGGGGGGAAATGACACATGCATGCTGCCTTCTCTATACTTCACTGCCGACTCTGTGTCACAGTTCTCTACACTTTATATCTAACTCATTGTCCCGTAGTACATCACTGTGTACTCTATGATCTGGTTTCCTGGCCTACCTTAAGCCTTAGGAGACAGCATCACCGGTACATCTTTATTTACAAAGCCATAGCCTACAGCAGGGGTCGGCAATAGGCGGCCCGCGGGCCATTGCTGGCCCATCACCAATAATATTTGGCCCAGCAGAATATTTGGAGAATCCACTTTTTTTTTTTTTTTTTTTTTTACAATATCCGACCGACAGTCCCACATATAGCGCCTATAATGTCCGAATAGAGAATCTACCTCCACCTGAATAGTGCTTATTGTACTTTTATCCATGTTGAGAGTGAATGACACAGGGACAGATAATCAGGCAGCGGGGTGCACCGAAGCGCACTGACGCTGAACCCCTCATAGTGAATCATAAGTAGGTGGACAACGTGTAGTGCTGAAATAGCCGTGTGTGGTTTGAAAAAAACAACACCAGCTCAGTAAATAATTCAAACGTAATGTTTACGTATATGTGACTGCAACACACATATGAACAGTAACAAAGCAAATTCAGTTTAATATTCTGAAAAACATTGACAACAAAATCGGTGAAAAAAAGAAAAGAAAGAAAAGTAATCCGCTTATGCGAGGGGTGGTGGTGCATAGGCCTATGCTCCTGAAAAGACAGAGCAAACACGCTATTAGGGATAATAATTACAATGAGCCATTCATTCAAAATATACAAAATACAATTAGGTTATTAAATACAATAACGACAGGCTTGGTACTCACTTAATGTGAAAAGTGGCATCTCCCATCGGTCAGTATTTGCTTGATATCTGGTTATATGGACGTCACTTTAATCCGCAGGCAGTTCTCAAGGTTTTTTTTGCATCAATCGATTCCTCTCGTGCGTCTTTATCACATTCATTGAGGAAAAGGACGACTCGCATGTAAAGAAAGGGAACATTGTGAGCACGGAAGATGTGAGTCTCACAACGGCTTTGCGTTGATGAAACCAGGTAGGATGAACATTATAGTTCGCTGTCCATTCCTCTTTAAATGCCCTGTTTTCACCGTCAACTTTCCTCTTTACACCTTTGGAGAGTGACATGATGTTTCTCTTGCTAGTTAGCAGGTTAAATGTTTAGCTAACTTCACCCGGCAGGCAAACAACCAATCCAATAATAATGTGACCTTGTCTGGGAGGAGGGGGGAATCATTCAGAATGAAAGTATGTTAAATAATTATTAGAATAAGCTAGGCTGCGCTACATCGTCAGTCCACACATTTATTATTCAAAACTATGGAAAAGGGTGAAACTACGTTTCAACGTTGTTGAGAATCACAACACAAACTTGCTAGTCAAGCCAAAATACTGCAACGTAATGGATTGGACTGCTACCTAGTTAACTACAACACTACTTTACATTGTTACCTAGTTAACTACAACACTACTTTACATTGTTACCTAGTTAACTACAACACTACTTTACATTGTTACCTAGTTAACTACAACACTACTTTACATTGTTACCTAGTTAACTAGAACACTACTTTACATTGTTACCTAGTTAACTACAACACTACTTTACATTGTTACCTAGTTAACTACAACACTACTTTACATTGTTAGCAGGCTCACAAAACAAGCTGTGTTAGTTGACTAGCGATGTGTACATTTTTCGAAAGAAAAGTCAAAGCATTAGAATGTGTCACATTTTTTAACAATCAATTACTTATGAATGAATTAATGGAATGAATGAATGGTCTTTATTGTCATTGCTACAGTACAGGTACCCAACAACGAAATTTAGGAGGGGTGGCTCCCCTGGTGTTAGGAAAAATAAAAATAAAAATAAAAAAAAAAGTTCGGGCCCGCCATCTAGTGGCTCAAAAAAAATTTGGCCCGAGGCCAAACCTAATTGCCGACCCCTGGCCTACAGGGCAAACTCCTCTCTTATCTAATCTTATTTTTATTTTTTTATTTAACCTTTATTTATACAGGTAAAAACACATTGAGCCCCAAGGGCTCATTTTCAAGTGTGACCTGTTCACAGGCATACAACAACAACATCCACCACTAACAATACAAAACCTGGCCTACATAGTCTAAAACTAAACTAAAACTACATAAACTAAAACTAGTCTAAAACAGTCTAAGATAGTCTAACTACAAAACCTAAAACTAGACAGCTAAAGAGCTAGGGACAGGGAGGGGTCAGTGTTACGTCCCTGTCTGTTTTTGCTTTGTGTTTGTGTCTGTGTCTCTCTCTCTCTCCCAGGTGTTCGTGGTCCCTTGATTGTCTCCCTGTTAATCATCCATCATCAAGTCCACCTGTGTTCCTGTCCTGTCAACCAATCACCTGTCTACCTGTTCCCTATATATTTGGCTGGTTGTTACTTGTGTAGGTTAGAGGTTAGAGGGAAGAGGGGTGAGGTTATGTTTGTTTCATTTGTGTCATTCTAGTTTGAGTAATTCTGTTTCATTCTGTTTTGTTAGTATATTAGTATATTAGTTGGTTGCTACATTTGTCTGTCTAGTGTTTGTTTGGTTACCTATGGTCCCCGGTTGCCTTATCCTGGGAGAGGGCTAGGTAAGATACCCTGGGGTTTACATCACATCATGTAGGTAACTGTTTGTCTAAACACACTAGGTAAGAACGAGCGGATGTCACTCATCCTTTGTAGCAGTTAGATTTAGGTTCCGGGTAGATTAGTTAGCAGTTCTGTACTCCAGTAGATATGCTAGATTAGAGGTGTAGGGAAGCATAGGGCTGTGGTTTTATTGTGACACCGTTCGCAGCCTTCTCCCTCCCTTCCTACCCTCTGTTTATTTTCGCCGGTTTAGTTTTTGTATTATCCTCCCCCCCCCCCTGTTTCATGTATATTTGTATGTCCATGGATGTCCATGTTTTTCACTATTATTATTATTATTTAGTGGCAAAATAAATCATTTTCTTTAATGAATGAATGAATGGTCTTTGTCATTGCTACAGTACATGTACCAAACAACGAAATTTAGGAGGGGTGGCTCCCCTGGTGTTAGGAAAGAAAACATTTAAAAAATCACAAAGAGGGAAGGAGCTGGTTTACATAAATAAAGGCTATGTACACTATCCACTATACTATACTGTACAGATAGACGACTAGGGTTGTCATATTGCACAATAGTGTTATTGCACATTTATTTAAAGTGTCGCAGTTTGCAGGCTTGAAATGTACATATTTGTGCCTCAGCACTACACCTGATTTTTTCAGTCCAGCAGCTGCCATCAATCCGTCCAGACTGTCCAGGGCCCAGAACCTAGGTCTTTGCTGTGTTCAGGGCCTGGAAGGCCCTGTGGTAGAAGCTGTTCTTCAGTCTGTTTGTCCTTGCGGCCAAGGTCCTGAACCGCCTTTTCGAGGGCAGCCGGGTAAAGTGTTCGTACCCAGGGTGGGTTGGGTCCCTGGAGATCTTGGAGGCCTTCCTGAGACAGCGTGTGTTGTACAGCTCTTCCAGAGAGGGGAGGGGGGCGCCGGTGATCTTCTGTGCTGTTCTCACGACTCTCTGTAGCGCATTTCTCTCCGCGGTTGTGCAGCTGGAGAACCAGTTGCAGATGCCGTAGGTGAGGATGCTCTCCACTGCGCCGCGGTAGAAGGTCACCAGTATCTCCTGCTTGCTGTGTTCCTTCCTGAGGACTCTCAGGATGTATAGCCGCTGTTGTGCCTTCTTGATGGTGGCTTTTGTGTTGTCCTTCCAGGTCAGGTCATCCCGCATGTGCATCCCCAGGAATCGGAGGGTTGAGACTCTCTCCACGCTCTCTCCGTCGATGAGCAGGGGCTGGATCTCGGACTTTTTCCTCCTGAAGTCTACGATGATTTCCTGGGTCTTTGACTTGTTCAGCAGCAGGTTGTTAACCTTGCACAGCTTGCTCAGTTGCTCTACCTCATCCCTGTACGCCGCCTCGTCCCCCCCCCGAGATGCATCCCACCACGGTGGTGTCGTCTGCACACTTTACGATGGAGTTGCTGGGGTGGACGAGGGTGAAGTCGTAGGTGTAGAGGTTGTAGAGGATGGGGCTTAGCACGCAGCCCTGGGGGGACCCAGTGCTGAGTCTGAGGGCTGTGGAGGTGTGGGGGCCCACCCGCACCCTCTGGGGGCGGTCGGTCAGGAAGTCCTTGATCCATGCACATATAGAGTGTGATAGACCCAGGTCTAGTAGTTTGGTCACTAGCCTGTCTGGAAGGATGGTGTTGAAGGCGGAGCTGAAGTCCACAAAGAGCAGTCTCGCATAGCTGTTTCCCCTCTCCAGGTGGGATAGAGTGGCGTGGAGAGTCGTCGCGATGGCGTCCTCTGTGGACCAGTGGGCTCTGTAGGCGAACTGGTATGGATCCAGGTTGGGCGGGAGGCGTGTGAGTATGTGGGCCCGGACTAGTTTCTCGAAGCACTTCATGATGATTGGTGTGAGTGCCACCGGGCGGTAGTCGTTTAGGCAGCTCACCGTGCTTTTCTTCGGGACTGGGATGATAGTTGAGGTTTTCAGGCAGGGTGGGATGGTGGCCTGGGACAGGGACTGGTTGAAGATGTTGGTGAAAACCCCGGCCAGCTGGTCGGCGCAGTCCCTCAGCACCCGTCCCAGGACGCCATCCGGCCCGAGGCTTTCCTGGGGTCCACCGCCTTCAGCACGCGTCTCACTTCATGCTCTGTGAGGGTGAGGCTGCTGAGAGCTGGAGAGAGTGGTGTTTGTGTTGTGGTTACCTCTGTTCGCCCCTCGTCGAACCGGGCGTAGAAGGTGTTCAGCTTTCCCGCCAGCAGGGGGTCGTCCTCTGCGGCTGTGAGCCTGTTGGCTCTGAAGTTTGTCATGTGCTGAACCCCCTGCCACATCCGCCTGGAGTCGTTGCTCAGGAAGCATTCCTCAATCTTCTCTCTGTGGTCTGCCTTGGCCGCTTTGATTCCGCGCTTTAGGTTAGCCCTGGTGGTGCTGTACACGGTGTGCTCTTCCCTGCGAAGAAGGCGTTGTCCTTCTCGTTGATCAGTTTTTGGACCTTCCCAGTCATCCATGGCTTCGTGTTGGGGTAGACCCGGACCCGTTTGTCCACGGTGACTGAGTTGGTGCAGTTCACTATGTGGTTCAGAACCGACGACGTGTACTGTTCCAGGTCCTCATGCTCATATTCCTGCCATGGGGTGTCATTTAGGCAGATCTGCAGTGGAGCGGACCCTTCTGGCCAGGTTCTGACAGTCTTAGTGGTGATGGGAGCACTTTTCCCCATGGTAGTGTATGCTGGGATCAGGAGGATTGACACATGGTCAGACATGCCTAGATGAGCTAGCGGACTAGCCTTGTAAGCACGTTTGATGTTGGTGTATACCTTGTCCAGTGTTTTTTCTCCTCTTGTTGCACATTTAACATGCTGATAGAACTTGGGTAGTACTGCCTTCAGGTCGACATGATTGAAATCTCCTGCTATAATGTGAATTGCCTGTGGATCTGTGCTTTGTTGACCACTGATGACATCATATAGCCGCGCCAATGCTAGGCTACCATCCGCGCTAGGCGCAATGTAAACAGATGTTATGTACACCGCGTTGAATTCCCTCCGGAGGTATGTGGGTCGGCATTTAACAGTCAAGTATTCCAGGTCTGGGGAGCAGTGGCTACTTACAGTTTTCGTGTTTAAGCACCAGCTATCCTTCGTCGATATGAGCTGCGTGCGGTCTGCCCGGTGAAGGGTCCGTCCCTCCAAGCTAATCGCGGAGTCCACGATAGTTTCATTTAGCCAGGTTTCAGTGAGAATAATCACACAGCTATCTCCCACGATGTTATTTTTGGCAACTTGTAGTCTCAGTTCATCCATCTTATTCGTCAGGGACCTGACGTTGGATAGGAAAATACTCGGCAAAGCAGGTTTGTCTGGGCTTCTCCTCAGCCTAGCTAGCAGGCCTCCCCTTGCTCCTCGGCGTTGTTTACGGTCTCGCCTCCGCCGCTTGCGCCTTAGTGTTGGGATAGCGTAGTACTGTTCACCCGGCGACCTAGCGGTTTCGAATGGGATTCCCTGTTGTTCCAAGAATTCCGTTGTTACAGTCCTCTCATTTTGCGCACCAACTTCTAGTAAGTCTAGTCTGCTGTAGGTACTATTTACACAACCGTTCCCTATAAGTACTAAAATAAAAATGTACATACAAATGTACTTAAAAACACAAAAAAACACCAGCGTTGAAGCCACTCCAGCCGCTGCGTCTATGCGCGCCGCCATCTTGAAGCAAGGTTACCTTGTTGTCGGTCTGAGAGTGTTTGAGCACCACACACGCGGTCAGTTGCTTCACCAGTGCTTGTACACAGGCTATGTTGCAGTCCTCCTTCCTCCCTAGTCTTACATCTGAGGGAGGACGTAACAAATGGGGGCTCGTCCGGGATATTATTTCCTGTGAGCTTGTGTATAGGCATTGGTTGGGTAATTGTATTGTGTGTGTGGTGTTTGTTTTTGTGATTTTGGCATTTAGTGAAATGGCTGAGTCCTTGGGACAGTTATTCATTTCGTATCCCTCTCTAGAGCTGTTAGACCAGTGTAGAGTAGTAGATTTAAGTGCTATAGCTGAGTATTATACCATATCTTATCCCTCAGGGCTCCATCCTCGGTCCCATCTTGTTCTCCCTCTACATGCTCCCCCTCTGTCTAATCCCTCAACGCTACCAGATCTCATTCCACTGCTATGCGGACGACACCCAGCTTTACTTATCAATCAACACTGACGACCCCGCCGATCTGATGCGCCTGATGGACTGCCTCCACGATGTGAAGGAGTGGATGGCCCAGAACTTCCTACAGCTGAATGAGAGCAAGGGGGAAATCCTCCTCATCGGCAACACCACCGCCATCACTCAGCTCAGCACCAACATGGGAAGCCTGTCCACCCTTGTCAGACCACATGTCAAGAACCTCGGTGTCATCTTTGACTCCGAGCTCAACCTTAACCGACAAGTGAGCTCCGTCGTGAAGTCATGTTTCTACCAACTACGTATCATAGCCAAGATCAAGTCCTTCCTTACCCCCAGTGACCTGAGGAGGGTCGTCCTCATGCTAATTTCATCTAGGCTCGACTACTGCAACTCACTCTATGCTGGACTTCCTGATAAGACCATCTACCGCCTGCAGCTAGTCCAAAATGCCGCTGCCAGGCTGGTGTCAGGCACTAAAATGAGGGACTTTTTTTTAGAGAGGCTGAGGTTGACTCCTATTTTGGTGTGTTCGAGCGCATAGCCACCTCTCTAAAATGGCCTAAAGACAGACCCGTCACCAGGGCCCAGTCTTAGGGTGGGCCAATGAACTGCATGGGGGGGCACAATTATTATTAACTATTTTATATAATCCGATATGCTATGGTATTCGTCATGCAACACTGACATGCATAGTAGGTTGCAGAGGCTAAATTGGACACGTAGCCTACCGATGAAGACTAGACCTAAAATTATCAGAATGCAGCAAATAACATAACAATAAACACAGGCGAAGCTGGTTTATTACAAGGCCTTGTCGACCCGAGTAGGCCTAAGCTAAAATTATTTGAATGCAAGTTACTTTATAGCGTGGAGAGGCCAAGTTGTGCATTACAATGCGCACAGGTCAATAATTGGCACCAACCCGGCACACTTACAAGAACAAGAATTAAATAAATGCCAGGGATAGCCTACGTAACAAAAATTAGGAGACTGGCACGCAATCAGTGCACTTCCAAAAGGGATACAGTATGACCGACCGATCGTGTGATCATCACATTAAAACCACCCATCTACAGCAAATAGGATCAGCCAGATCCTCATCATTGAACACGTTATACACAAAGCACATTAAATATAGCATAACCGTGCAAACAGCTCATCTCTCCAGTTGAAAAAGCTGTCGAGAATACAACTAGCAAAACATCACCACGGCGTGTGCTCACACGGACACACACACACACACACACACACACACACACACACACCCGGCTCAGAAAAGAAGGAGGCGGCGTTTTTCAGTGCTGAATCTCCTCATCAGTAAGTCCTTCCACTCATCCTTGAACTTGTGGGTGAGGTCCTTTTCGAAGGCAAGCTGAATCAGTTGAGCCTTGCGCTTGTGCAACATGCTGCGCCGATGCTCAGAGAAAACATTTTTAAGTGTTGAAAAATACTTTTCACAAGTCGCGGTAGACGCTCCCAAAGTTAGGGCGAGTGTATAAGCTTGGATGACAGTTGGCATGGCCTGGAGTGCTGAGTGGAATGTATACTGAGAATATTGGCTATTGTCCATTGTCCATCTTTGGGGGGAAACGAGGTGTCCTCCATCTTCTTTACCAGGAACCCACCACGAGCCACAGCATATTCAGATTCAACCACTTCAGTTCGAGCTAATCTTAGGAGAGGAGTGACCTTCGATGGATCCATGAAATCCTCGGCCTCTGGGTTTAAAGCAGCCAGCGCACCAATGAGCTTGCAGCTGCGCTCTCCAAAACGCGCATCCATCTCTCCTTGCACAGCATCAATAACACTGTAAAACACTCTCAGGAACTCTGTCTTTTCGCCAGTGTCCCTCTGTGACTGTCCAACCGTTCCTTCAACTACAAATGCACCAAAGCTCTTGTTAATTGTGCGTCTTCTCTTAGTTGGACAGCTGGGACCAGCCTCGTCAGTGGCTGAGGCTGGAGGAGAGCAGAGGTCCCAGAGCGCAGTAAACTCATCCTCTGTGCGCAGTGATTTTATGCATTCAGATGCACTGTTCACAAGAGTAACCGCAGTGAACAGGTCCATGTTCTCGCTTTGTAGCAGTCTGTTTGGTGGCTCGAAAAGTAACAAAACTTTCATCGGGGGGCTAGCAAGGCTAGTAGTAGCCCTAGCCCTAACAGTTGGGCTAGTAGGACTTACCTCACTAGTGGTAGCCGTCGGGGTGCTAGTGTCAGGCTGCCCACAGTCGCTAATGCTGGTGCTACGTATGTCCATCGGGGTTGGGTGCAGCTGCACCTTTCGAGGATTTACCGGTAATCCACTTTCTTATATCCATCTTTATTCAAAAAGCTTTATCCATCAAAAAGCGCAGATTTCACTCAACTGCTCAGTGCTCGCCTCACACAACTGAAATGGCGGGAGCAGCAGCGTGCGTAACGTGCAACTTTCAACTTTCAACTTTCAAATGATTGGTTGTCACTAGAATCCCGTCCAACAAAATGAAAAACACACTATTGTTTCTCAATTTTAATGTCTTCATTTAACATAAAATATTTTTTTTTTTTTTTTTTTTTTTTTTTAATATCTGGCTGCCAGTTGGGGGGGCACCAGCACGTCTGTGGGGGGGCCTGGCCCCCTGAGGCCCGCCCATAGTGACGGGCCTGCCTAAAGATATGTGGCCGCTATTGCTTCAATGCAAATTAGTCGGTAAAGCCCAGGAGGCTGTGGCTGTGTTGTCCCTCGAAGATGGCCTAAAATATGATTGCGCTAAGTCAGCTGTACTCCATGCGTACGAGTTGGTCCCTGAAGCATACCGACAAAGGTTTAGAACCCACAAGAAAGGTTCCAACAAGACTTTTGTCGAGTTCGCACGAGAAAAAGAGATCATGTTTGACCGATGGTGTGCAGCCAGTAAGG
This sequence comes from Nansenia antarctica, assembly GCF_963989245.1. NCBI lineage: Eukaryota > Metazoa > Chordata > Actinopteri > Argentiniformes > Microstomatidae > Nansenia > Nansenia antarctica. The sequence continues at coordinate 75,085,219 of NC_137675.1, forward strand.
GTACTGACTTTCAGTCTTTGCGTGAGCTAGTTATGCTAGAGGAGTTCAAGAATAGTCTACCTGAGCGGTTAGTAGTGTACTTGAATGAACAGAAAGTGGCGACCTTGTCTCACGCTGCAGTATTTGCTGATGAATTTATGCTAGCTCATAAAACAACATTTACGGTGTCTCGTACAGATCGTACAGAGCCCCGGAGAGTTTTTCTAGCACCTGACTCATTACCAAATCGTCCCACTGTTGCTTCTAGCTTTAAGCCCAAAGAAGGGCATGAATGCTTCTATTGTCACAGCCCTGGCCACTTAATAGCTGAGTGTAGGAAGCTGCAAGGTCGATCAGCTCCTCCTCCTAAACCTAAATCGATGGGATTAGTTAATATGGTGCCTATTGTGTTAGAGCAGCCAGCCGATGTACCCTGTCTGTTGTCTGATCCTAGTTATGCTCCCTTCATTTTCTCTGGATCCGTCTCTCTAGCAGACAGTGATGAGGGGTCCCTGTTCGTATCCTGAGACACCGGAGCCGCACAGTCAGTGATTCTTTCAAGTGTGTTGCCCTGGTCGGATATTTCATCTTGTGATTACAGTGTTCTATTACAAGGTATTGCGATGGGATATGTGTCTGTGCCTGTGCACTCTGTTTACCTGCGTTCTGACTTGATCAGTGGTCCATTTAATGTTGCTCTACAGCCTTCACTCCCTGTGAAGGGCGTTACTTTGATTATGGGAAATGATATTGCAGGAGGTTTAGTGCGACCGGTGTTGGAGATACGCAACACTCCTGAACTCCCTTCTGTTGCACAGGAGTCTGATAAAGACTTGTTGTCTGTTTTTCCAGCCTGCGTAGTGACGCGGGCCCAATCTCGTCGACTGGGCGATGGAGTTGGTCTAGCTGATACAGTATTAGCCCCACTGTTTAGTTCTGATGACATGCCCGATGTACCTTCTGAGTGTTCAGACCCAGTTCATGACAAAGTAAATGCTGTTGACCTTACAAGTGAGTTTGAGTGGCCAGTTACTCGTGAGAAGTTGATTGCTACCCAGAAGGAAGATCAGAGTCTAGTCAAGTGTTTTTCTGGTATCGTAGTTCGTGAGGAAGTGGATAAGGAATCCACAGCTTATTTCCTTGAGCATGGGCTGTTGTTACTAGGGGTGGGCATCGACGATCGATAATTGATCGATAAGGATCTTGGTCGATCACAAAATAAAACATTTGGTCGATCACAAAAAAAAATTTTTTTTTTTTTTTTTTTTTTGTGATCGACCAAATGTTTTATTTTGTGATCGACCAAGATCCTTATCGATCAATTATCGATCGTCGATGCCCACCCCTAGAAGTGGATGTCCCGTAGGGGGTCGGATGGAGTTTGGGGTGCAGTGTTCCAGATCGTTGTCCCAAAGCCATTCCGAGCCCAGTGTTGTCCTTAGCTCATGACATCCCGTGGTCCGGTCATTTAGGAGTGACAAAAACGTATGACCGTGTCCTGCAACATTTCTTTTGGCCTGGGTTAAAGAGTGATGTGGCTGGGTATTGTAGAACTTGCCATTCCTGTCAGATCACAGGGAAACCTAACCAGGTTATCCCTCCAGCTCCCCTTTATCCAATCCCTGTGATGGGGGAGCCATTTGAAAGGGTTATAGTGGATTGTGTGGGTCCCTTACCTAAATCAAAGTCAGGCCATCAGTTCCTCCTCACTATAATGTGTGCTGCTACCCGTTATCCGGAGGCCATTCCTCTGCGGAAAATCACCTCCAAGGCAGTTCTGTCAGCTTTAACTACGTTTTTTGCAACCTTTGGCATGCCTAAGGTGATACAGACCGACCAAGGTTCCAATTTTCTGTCAAAACTGTTCGCTCAGGTCCTTAAGACCCTCAGCATAGAGCACAAAATCTCCAGTGCGTACCACCCAGAGAGTCAGGGTGCATTGGAGGGTTGGCACCAAACTCTGAAGTCCATGCTCCGTAAATACTGCATGGACACCAGCAAGGACTGGGATGAGGGAGTGCCTTTTGTTCTGTTTGCCATTCGTGAGACAGTTCAAGAGTCCTTGAAGTTCAGTCCAGCTGAGTTAGTATTCGGTCACACTGTGCGTGGGCCGCTAAAGATCTTAAAAGATCAGATGATGTCCACTAGTTCTGGTCCCATAAACGTGCTAGACTATGTGAGTAAAGTGAGACAGCGCCTACATGATGCATGCGCTCTGGCGAGAGAAGCTCTTGGTTCAGCTCAACAGTCAATGAAGTCCCACTTTGATAAGAAGGCTGTCCTGAGGTCTTTCCAGCCAGGTGACAAGGTTTTAGTGTTGTTGCCCATACTAGGTTCTTCTCTTTCAGCTCGCTTTTCCGGTCCTTATGTTATTGAGAAGAAACTAACTGACACTGACTATGTGGTTCAGACTCCCGACCGTAGACGGCGGTCTCGTGTTTGTCATGTTAACATGTTGAAGTTATACCATCAGAGAAAGGTTACTCCCCTTGCTGTTGTCTCCGTCGCCCCGGTGGTTAACTTCACCTCAGTGTTTAGTGGTGGTGTGGATGAGGATGGTTTTGTCCTGCGCAACCTGCCCCAGCAATGCGCTCGGCTCGGTAACTCAGAGATGCTGAGTTCCCTGCCCTCTCATCTAACCCATTTAGATCAGACCCAAAAAGCAGATATTGTGAATTTAGTACATGCTTTTCCAAGTCTGTTTTCTGATGTTCCTTCACGTACCTCTGTGTTACAGCAGGACATAGATGTTAGAGATGCAGCCCCAATTAAGCAGCACGCCTACCGGGTTAACATGTCAAAACGGCAGGCCATGAAGGAGGAAGTTGCTTATTTGTTCGAGAACAACCTTGCCACCCGCAGTTCTAGCCCATGGAGCTCGCCCTGTCTGTTAATTCCCAAACCTGACGGAACATTTAGATTCTGCACTGATTATCGTAGGGTGAATGCCATTACTGTGGCAGACTCATTCCCCCTACCCCGTATTGATGATTGCGTGGACACTATTGGTGCTGCTAAATTTGTGACCAAACTAGATTTGTTGAAGGGGTACTGGCAGGTTCCGCTCACACCTCGGGCCTCTGAGATCTCCGCCTTTGCTACCCCGGATACTTTTCTACAGTACACTGTCATGCCATTCGGTTTACGTAACGCCCCTGCCACCTTCCAGCGACTTGTTAACCAGGTTTTAGATGATGTTCACAACTGTACAGCCTATTTGGATGACCTGGTAATCCACTCTTCCAAATGGGTTGATCATCTTAGATCGTTGGAGGTGGTGTTTGAGCGTCTAGCCAATGCTCAGTTGACATTGAACTTGGCAAAATGTGAGTTCGGAAAGGCGACCGTGACATACCTCGGTAAAGAGGTTGGGTGCGGTGTAGTGCGCCCTGTGGCGACCAAAGTATCTGAAATAGCTGCGTTTCCAGCCCCTATCACTCGGCGTGAGTTGCGCCGGTTCTTGGAAATGGTTGGGTATTATCGGGGTTTCTGCCGCAATTTTTCCACTGTGATTGCGCCATTGACCAGTCTACTAAGTCCTAAAATGTCGTTCCTTTGGTCTGCTGAATGCCACTGTGCATTTGAGTCAGCCAAAGTATTACTGTGTAGTTCACCTGTTCTCTCTGCTCCAAACTTTGAGAAGCCCTTCAAGCTGGAGGTTGATGCCAGTGCCGTTGGTGCGGGTGCTGTGCTGATACAGGAGGATGCAGATGGAGTGGATCATCCCGTCTGTTATTTCTCCCGTAAATTCCATCAAGCTCAGACCAGGTACTCGACCATCGAGCAGGAGACATTAGCCTTACTATTGGCCTTACAATATTTTGAAGTTTATGTGGGGTCTAGTACTTACCCCGTGGAGGTGTTTACAGACCATAACCCTCTGTTTTTTCTCGACCGCATGTACAACCATAATCACCGCCTTATGCGTTGGGCCTTGCTGGTTCAAGGTTTCAACTTGGTTGTACGCCATAAGAAGGGGACAGAGAATGTAATAGCTGATGCACTTTCTCGTGCAGAGATGCAGAGATTTGTTTGATTGGCAGACCTTTTTTTTTCCTGAATTTGATGTAACTTGTTTTTCTTTGTTGTGTTAGTGGCTTCATGATTTTTGGGTTGTTGATAGTGGGTAAGTGCACTACCCCTATTGGCCTTTAATATCACAAACCCTGGGTTTGCTCTTTATGGGTGGGAGTGTTACGTCCCTGTCTGTTTTTGCTTTGTGTTTGTGTCTGTGTCTCTCTCTCTCTCCCAGGTGTTCGTGATCCCTTGATTGTCTCCCTGTTAATCATCCATCATCAAGTGTCAGATAGGGTTAAATACTATATTCTGATTCAACCTGGTTGTAAGACAGGTGATGCTAACCCAGCGCTAGTTCAAACAGACCGTAGTAGACTTCAAACAACAAAGAGACACGGACGAGCTCATTTTCTTGCGCAAGGAGAGTGAATCCAAGAGACCCCGAATTCAGTCTGAATCTTTCACTCTCTTTGCCAGTATTTTATTGAAACACAAAGAGGCACACATGGGTAGGGGGAGGCGGTTTGATGAACAAGAACAGCGTCTAGCAAAATCAGATTTATGAGAGGGCCCCCAGGAATGGAGCCTAGCCTGAGACACGAGATAAGATTTGTACAATGGGCAGCTTGTGAGTTTGTGCTACAGCAAAGAGCACGGGATGTACGGAATTCACAGAACAGAACAGAACAAATTGTACAGTGTCCTCTATAAAACATTTATAACATTATAACATTATGAAAACATCGTTCAACTCTAACATTTCCCTGCTGTTTTTCATATTTTATCACGATACAAACATTCGTCTCTTTATTCAGGTAGAGCTATCTTGCTTTCACATTTTCTAGTTCAACCGTCATTCAACGTCGCCGTACAGATCACAGACATGAATATTCATCTTTCTCAACTTGGGTTAGAGGTTGGTACTTAGGTTCCATCATAATTTCTCGAGTCAACATTTGTTGTACAAATATTCCTGAAATCAGTTTGTTAGTCATAGCTTTGAAGCAGGGGAAGACACAACAAACGAGCACAGCCAGAAATATCATTACAACAAAGAAAATCATTAGTCCTTTTACTAATAGTTGTTTCATGCCTCCCAGGTTCAGCCAATCCAACCATCCCCACGCATTCTGATCAGTGTGGGATGTTGTCAGGATGTGTTGCAAGTCGCGGAGTCGGTTCATAGCGTCAGTCACATTGGGCGAGTGTAAGTTGTCGGTGATGTAAGTGCAGCATGTGGTGTTAAGCATCACACATGTTCCTCCTGCCACTGCAGTCAATAGGTCAAGAGCCATTCGGTTCTGGAGTACCATCAGTCTGATCTGATCGATTTCGCGGTTCTGGGCTTCGTTTATCGTAAGGGATGCATTTACAAATGTCTCTAATTGATAGTTCAGGGTTTCTAGGCGCAGGGAATGCTTCCCTATCCCTATCCAGGGGAATAATGCATGTACAATCTTTTGACTAGTAGTCCAGAGTTTCTTGTCATCTGGGACATCACTGCCCCAGACTGGGTCGTGTGCCTGGACTTGGGCGTCTCGTTTGGGTCGTCGGGAGGAGATGTCATGGGTCATGATGTAAGGGTGTTCTGATAGAGCAACGGGGGCACACACCCCGGTCCAGTTACCTGGGAGATGGGTGTATGCTTTGTTCCCACAGACCCAATATATCCCCTGTACTGGCTGAGTGCCATTTCTAGGGAAATCTTTCATTCTTGACCAACTTCCTATCGGGATACGGATAGAGCTGTGCTCTGTCATTTCCTGCAATGTACTCTGGTATTGTCCAAGTAATTTGGCATCTTATCTTAGGGAGTTCCCTAGAGGAATTGTTCCTTTCTTTGTAAAGCAGTTAGAGAGCTCGACCCCAGGTTCGAGTCTGACTAGAGGGGTCAAGAGTGGTTTGGGCAAATGGAGATGCAAGGGGAGCGTTTCTCCGCATGGGGGCATAAGTTTCCAGAAATATGGGGGTTTGTCATTTCCATTTATTTTGCTTATGAGGCACTCTATTTGTCGTCTTGAGAGCGGAACCACCCACAGAGTGGGGTGGCTGGCTGAGACAGGCAAATGAGAGCAAACATAACAGTCAGTCATATTCCTATTCTGCGCCTGTCTGTGAACATATTTGTACCATGTGTTAGTCAGAAAAGGGTGTGTATTGGTGTCTTTGTCTTGTGTTAGGTTAGCCAGATATCGTCGTGTTCGTGTATCAATATCAGTATCTTGCTCTGGAGTCTGTCCTATGAATAACAGAGTGAGGCCTAAAGCCAGGAGCACCATTGTCCAAAAAAGATGTGGTCCCCTCATTCTAAGAGGTAGTGGATCTGGAGAATTCTTCACCGGGTTTGAGACGTACCACTCACTATAAGAATAGACCCCTTTGTAGCCGGGCTTCCACCACTACCCGTCGTTCGAGGGAAACAATGTCACTTTCTTACAATGGCTTTGGTGTATCCACGTATCTCGTTCTGCGATCTTGACAGCAGTTGGGGTGCTCAGCAGCACCTCAAATGGCCCAACCCACCACGGGCTGTGCCAATGTTTTCTTTTTATTTCTTTGATGAGGATCTGGTCACCAGGTTGTAGTCTGGAATCCTGTAGGGAAACAGAGAGGTCTGGCAGATTATTTGTTCTGGCTATTTCCTGTTTCCTAAATAGCTGGGCCATCCACGTGGCCAGTGTTTTTTCCGTTTCTGCCAAATCTACTTCCCTAATGTCGTCTACTATGGGTAGTCTAAACCTTCTCCCATTTACTATTTCAAATGGGGACAAACCCATAGGTGTCGGTGTTATTCTCATGTGTGTTTCCACTAGAGAAACACACTCTTCCCACCTTCGCCCCGTTTCTTCCATTGCTTTCTTAAGTCTTAGTTTGATTGTGCCGTTCGTTCTCTCTATCAACCCTGCACTTTGAGGGTGATAGGAACAGTGATTCTTTAGTTCAATGTCCAGGTGTTTGGACACGTGTTTGATCAATTCGTTCACGAAATGTGAGCCATTATCACTATATATTTTTTCTGGGATGCCGTGGTTTGGAATGATGCGGTTACATATGGCTTTGGCCACTCACTGTAAGTGCATCATTCGTTTTTGAGGGTACTATTTCAACCCATTTTGACATTGGACAGATGAGGGTCAAACAGTATCTGTACTTGTTTTTGCCCAGAGCTGTGGAGTTCGATAAAATCCATATGCATGTGTTGAAATGGATGTTCTGCAGAGGGGAACTTGCCCCTCTTTGGTCTTTCATTTCCTTGTGAATTATGTTTGCAGCAGGTCATACACGATCTACAAAAGTTTTTTGAAAATTGTGTGTAATTATATGTGTGAAAATGTGCATTAATTCTGTCAATCATCCCTGCTGTTGATACGTGGCAAACCCCATGTATCAAATGAGCCGCTGTTTTGTAGAGGCTTTGTGGTAAAACAATTTTCCCATTTATTCTATAAACTTTGTCAGTCCCTAGGACTGCGTTGTCTCTAGCCCATTTAGTTTTTTCTTTGTCTGATGCATTGTCCTGCATGTCTATAATAGCTTCAAATGGTATTGGCTGCGGAAGTGGTTTCGTGCTGACGAGAATCTCAGTTCCGTATTTACCCGCAGCCGCTTCTTTTGCTGTTCTGTCTGCAAAATCATTTCCTTTCGATGTTCTGTCTGTTCCTTTGGTGTGTGCAGCGCATTTGCATATAGCTAGGGAGCGAGGTAGCAGAACTGCTTCCAGTAATTTGGTCAGCAGTTCTGAGTGTGTTATGGATTTCCCTGTAGAGGTTTTCATTCCTCTCCTAGCCCATTGTGCAGCGAAGGTGTGTGTCGCTGAATATGCATATTGGCTATCGGTGTATAATGTGATGTCTATTCCTTTGGCTGCTACACATGCTTTTGTTAATGCTACTAATTCAGCTGCTTGAGCTGAATGTGAGTGTGGTAGTTTGCCAGCTTCGATGATTGATGTGTCTGATACTACAGCGTATCCTGTCATGTTCTGTCCTGTCAGTGACTTTGAGCAAGACCCATCCACATACCACACTTCTCCTTTCCCTAGTGCAGTATCTTTTAGGTCTCGCTGTGGTTTGCAAGTTTTTTCTGTTTGCTCTTTACACGAATGGGGGTTTCCATCATCTGGGGTGGGCATCAGTGTAGCGGGGTTTAACACTGTGCACCGTTCTATGCTGATGTGAGGTTGTGACAGTAGCGTGGCTGTCAGAGCGAGGAAACGAGCTGGTGAGAGGAACGCCATTTTTTTTTCATTCAGCAACATGGAGACAGCGTGCGGTACTAATAACCTCAACGGGTGGAACAGGACTATTTCTGCCGTGCACTGTACTGCCATTGCTGCCGCGCAGACAGCCTGAACACACGGTGGAAGTGCCAATGATACTGGGTCTAATCGTTTAGAGTAGAACCCAATGGGTTGCTGTTTTTCTCCATGTTTTTGAGTCAATACTGAGGTCATAAATCCTTGTTTGCAATCTACCATCTGAGTAAATGGTTTCCCATAGTCTGGTAATGCGAGTACGGAGGAGCTCACTAGACTTTGTTTTAGTGTATTAATGCGTCTAATGCTTCCGTGTTCCAATCGAGTTTATCGCTCATTTTTAATGTGTCTGTGTATATCAGATTCAGCAGGGGTTGGGTGATGGCAGCATATTCCGCCACCCAAGCCCTGCAGTAGTTTGTCATTCCTAAGAACTGCATCATTTGTTTCTTAGTCTGTGGTTGTGGTGTTGCCGTCATTGATGTTTTTCTGTCTGGGTTAATGCGACGCCCTTCTTTGTTTAATGTGTGTCCTAAGAACACAACTGCTTCTTGACATATTTGGAGTTTCGATTTCGATACTTTACTTCCTGTTTTTTCCAGATGCTGTAGCAACTGGATCGTGACGGCCATACATTCCTGTTTGGTGGGGGCGGCCACCAGCAGGTCGTCTACATATTGCAGAATCTGTGAGGACTCTGGAATAGGAAGGTCCGCCAGGCAATTTTGCATTGCCTGGTGGAAAATCATTGGACTTTCAGACCACCCTTGTGGCATGCGTGTGTATGTGTATTTTTTGTGTTCGTATGTAAATGCGAACCACCCATGTGAATCTTTATCCACTGGGATGGAGAAGAACGCATTGCTAAGGTCTATAACAGAGAAGTATGTTTGTCCTGCAAATAAACTGTTTAGTAGAATGTGAGGATCTGCTACGACTGCAGCCGCGCCCTGTGTGGCTTGGTTTACAGCTCGGAGATCCTGCACCATTCTCCATGACGTTTGGTCTGCCTTCTTTACAGGAAATATTGGTGTATTGCATTCTGCGTCGGGGCATTCTCTAAGAATGCCTGCTTTTATCATGTCCTGTATAACTGGTTTGATACCTATGCGAGCGTCGTCTTTTAATGGGTATTGTCTGACATTGGGTCGATAGGTTGATTTGGCTTTGACCCGTACTGGTTTTACTTAAAAAATTAATCCCACATCGGTCTTTCCTTTGGACCAGAGGCTATCTGGAATCACTTTAAGTGCATTCTCAGCCTCTGCACTTAATAGTATTATTTGTCATTCGTCCAAATTCGTGTGTGGTGTCATTGTTATAACCCATGCTAGGCTTTTTCATTCTATATTTTGGTATCGCTGCCAGCCCGGTTTCTCACTCATGTCCTCCCACCCCTGACATATGCTCGCTACCTGCCGAGTGAAACTACCCAGCTGCTTCCACTCGGTACCTGGACCAATAGCAAGTGAGAGGTGGGGATACTGAGTCGGGCCCAGCAGTTTCGCTGCCTCTGGGGTTAGCGAGGTTGAAACTGTTGCGTTTCCTAGCTCGTCTTGGTAGAGGTAGCTAAGAACTGTTTTCTGTGGCCCCATTCTATCGAATAGGGCTTGATAGGGCGGGTCAGGCCCTGGCTTTTTAGCATATCTAAGGGTGATATGCAGTTCTGTTGGTTTCATTCTGGTCTGTCCCTCTCGTGGGGATACATAACTAATCAACGTTTTGGCCGTTTTAGTTGGGTCTGGATGTGGTAGTTTGAGGGACCAGAAATAGTGCGGTTGTCCTAACCCATGTCGCACCATTAACTGGTCTTCTGCTCTTTCAGTTGGTCCTACTGCACGTACTCCTCCAGCTACTGGTATGAGTCTAAGTTTTAGTAGGCATATGCCATCTCTCCCTAGGAGATTTACTGGACAGTCTGGAATAAGTGAGAACGATAATTTACCCCCTATACCGGAGAGAGAGTCGATTATGTCTAAGGGTTGTGATACTTGATGTCTGCTAATTTGACCATTTGCTGATTTAACGCAGTGTTCTGTTATTGCTGGCCACATATTTGCCAATTCTACTGTAACCACAGAGGAGTCTGCCCCTGTGTCACATAAGAATACGATGCTTTTTCCTTCTATTTTTATTCTTCTCATTGGTTTAATTTTGTTATTTGAGAGCGACCAATTTGTCATTACTTCTGAAATGTCCAATAGGGGTGTGTCGCCTGTCTTTTCAGGTTGTAAGCCTGTGTCTGACCAGTCTGAGTCTGATCCCTGACCGTCTAGTCAGTGTTGTTGTTGGTGGACAAAATGTCCCTCATTGTTGTTGTATCCCTGTCCCCCCTGGTTGCCCCCCTGTTGGTTCTGTTGTTGATATCCCCCTTGGTTACCCCCCCCCCGTCTGTCTTGTCTGTGGTTTTGACACTCTCTGGCCATGTGGCCTTCTTGTCCACAATTATAACAGAGGAATTTCCCATCTTTATTTAAGCCTGTTCTTTTTTGATTTCCCCCCCCCTCTCTGTTTTGCCCCTTGTGTCCTTTGTACTGATTGTTTCCCCCCCCCACCCTGGTTGTGATTCCCTTTATTTTGATTTCCTTTATTATTCTTATTTCCCCCTGAATTCCCTCCCACATAACAACATATTTCTGTCCCGTCCTCTGTCTCTAGCATCAGCTGACTGCTTTTTTTCTCTTTCTTTCGTCTGAGATCCTCAACTGCATGTTTAAATTTAAAATTAAATAAATACATACTAATACATCAAACTTCTCTTCCGACCGTGACGGAAACCCTTTCTTGAACAGTGAGCAGTGAGGTGTCGTCAACAGTGAGGTGTCGTTGTGAACAGTGAGGTGTCGTCGTGAACAGTGAGGTGTCGTCAACACCTCACAATTACACAGTTTAAATAAACAAAATAAACAATAATTGTACAACAATAACATATACATTTCTATAAAGAATCTTTTTACATTAAACAAAATAAGAAAAGTGATTCTTGTCTATGACAGTTACACTGCCACCAAAATTACAAAGATTTTCTTAACCAAATGTTTTACCTTATCACTAAATCCTGTAATTTTCCTATAAGATGGAAATTAACATTCAAATAACCAACCCATTATTTCTAAATGTTTACGGCTTCCGTTTTGTTACAATTTCAATGATAGTTTAGGAACTCTCCACTAGTACCACTAATTTTTGAACTGGACGCTCAAGAAAAGATGGTTGCGTCAAGCGTTCACCTTTCTTTCCTAAGTTACTTTGGCCTACTTGGATTTTTTTTTTTAATATAAATTTATTTTTGATTTTATCCCTTTTTCACCCAATTTAGTATCCAATTATACTCAACCTAGTGTCCAATTATCCCCTGTCGCCTATTGCGTAGGATCGGCCGCACGCGCACCCCGTGGCCGGCAGCCCAGATGAGAGAGCCGATAGACTAGCTAGATCCTACACACACACACACACAAACACACACACACACACACACACACACGCCAGGCGTACCACACACACACACACACACACACACACGCAAACACATTGTGTAAGAGGTATACTTCTCTAAACCTTTGTTGTATCAACACAAAACACTCAACAGCTAGAAAGTGGAACACGCACATCTGGTAAGGGGTTCCTCACGTCACAGTTGATCCCTCCCACCAGCACCATATTAGGCATTAGGGGGCGGGGAAACTCCAGGGTGAAGTCAAATCTGTATAAACAAAATATCTCAGTTATGGTAACGCTGTGTGTGTGTGTGTGTGTGTGTGTGAGTGTGTTATTGTGTGTTATTGTGTGTGTGTGTGTGTGGCACACCCGGCGTGTGTGTGTGTATCAAGCCTCATCAACCAGATGTCGGAGTCTGCCAGCACATCGGCCACGCCCACATCTTCTCCCAGGAAGTTACTGGCTATCGTGTCGAACTGCCAGAACAGAACTTTGCACATCAACGGTTCCAGCAGACTCACCTATAGGACCAGTCAGATTTAATTTATTTACCCACACTGAGAGTTACATTTGGTCTATGTTGTGACCTATTGTGCTGTGAGTTTAAGCCTACTGTATGCTCTAATTGTATGTGCCAGTGTGTGTGTGTGTGTGTGTGTGTGTGTGTGTGTGTGTGTGTGTGTGTTTGGGGCTAACAGAGTTTTTGTCCTTACCAGTACATTAATAACTCTCTGTTTGAAGTTCATTTTGTCTGTGTCTAGTGTGAAAAAGCGAGGCACATAGGAGGGAGGGGAGGGGCAGGCAGCAGACTTCATATCTAATCCACAAGGGATCGCTCTCAGTATATTCACAGATGGGAGACCTAGACGGTGAGAGGAGAACAGAGGAGAGAGGAGATCTCAGCCCAAGCATGCATGCAAGCATACACACACACACACACACACACACACACACACACACACACACACACAGAAACACTGACCTAATCGTCGGGCTATCAGGGAACCTGTAGGGATCATAGGGTCCGTCAGCACTGCATCAAAACCCTGCAGATAGAGAGAGAGGAGAGATGGAGGGTGATGAATAGAACCGTAGCAGTGATGAATATGACACACACACACACACCAACACACTGACCTGCTGTGATAGATGTTCGATGAGTGTCGTGTTGAACAGCAGGCTTTCAGCTGTAGTGGTGAAGAAGCCAGATATCTTCTGAAACCTTGCAAAGCCTTGGGTGATCTTCTCCAGCAGTGGGAGTCCGGCCAGAAGCATCGGGCTGGTTTGGTTTTCCAAGTCGTTAATAAACTCCCGCCCGTAAGGGACAGGAAATGACACGGTGGTGTAATGCTTGCTGGGACCCATCCGCATGCTGACCTCAGGGATCACCACAGTAACCTGGTGTCCACGGCGACCCATCTCCTCGGCAACAAATTTTACATCCACCCAGTGACTACCATCCATGGGGACCACCAGCAGACGACCAAGGAAGCCAGTAGGACCAAGTACACCAGCAGTTTCATCAGATTTACCAGTATCATCATTACCACCAGATTTACCAGTATCATCATTACTACCAGATTTAATAGTATCATCATTACTACCAGATTTAATAGTATCATCATTACTACCAGATTTACTTGCATCAGCATTACCAACAGTATCAGATTTACCACCAGACACACCAGTAACATCAACACCTTTACCAGTATGACCAGTTACATCCTGACTCTCAACAGATTTATCAAAGAAACCAGTTTCAGGTTTCAGACCTGTGTCCCCAGTCTCCCTAGTACCTTTCCTCCCAGTATGCCCAGTCTCCCCAGTCTCCATAGTACCTTTCCTCCCAGTATGCCCAGTCTCCCCAGTCTCCCTAGTACCTTTCCTCCCAGTATGCCCAGTCTCCCCAGTCTCCCTAGTACCTTTCTTCCCAGTATGCCCAGTCTCTCCAGTCTCCCTAGTACCTTTCCTCCCAGTATGCCCAGTCTCCCCAGTCTCCCTAGTACCTTTCCTCCCAGTATGCCCAGTCTCTCCAATCTCCATAGTACCTTTCCTCCCAGTATGCCCAGTCTCTCCAGTCTCCATAGTACCTTTCCTCCCAGTATGCCCAGTCTCTCCAGTCTCCCTAGTACCTTTCCTCCCAGTATGCCCAGTCTCTCCCCAGTCTCCCTAGTACCTTTCCTCCCAGTATGCCCAGTCTCCCCAGTCTCCCTAGTACCTTTCCTCCCAGTATGCCCAGTCTCACCAGTCTCCCTAGTACCTTTCTTCCCAGTATGCCCAGTCTCTCCAGTCTCCCTAGTACCTTTCTTCCCAGTATGTCCAGTCTCTCCAGTCTCCCTAGTACCTTTCCTCCCAGTATGCCCAGTCTCCCCAGTCTCCCTAGTACCTTTCCTCCCAGTATGCCCAGTCTCCCCAGTCTCCCTAGTACCTTTCCTCCCAGTATGCCCAGTCTCCCCAGTCTCCCTAGTACCTTTCCTCCCAGTATGCCCAGTCTCCCCAGTCTCCATAGTACCTTTCCTCCCAGTATGCCCAGTCTCCCCAGTCTCCCTAGTACCTTTCCTCCCAGTATGCCCAGTCTCCCCAGTCTCCCTAGTACCTTTCCTCCCAGTATGCCCAGTCTCCCCAGTCTCCATAGTACCTTTCCTCCCAGTATGCCCAGTCTCTCCCGTCTCCATAGTACCTTTCCTCCCAGTATGCCCAGTCTCTCCCGTCTCCATAGTACCTTTCCTCCCAGTATGCCCAGTCTCACCAGCTGCCCCAGTCTCTCTGGCTCCAGTCAGCACCAGGGACATGCTCAACAAGAGGAGCACACACACTGCTGCTACACCCATCTTTCTCTCTGTCTGACACACAGACACACAGACACACACACACACACACACACACACACACACACACACACACACACTCACGCTCTCTCTCTCGCATTTGCAGTCCAAATTGAATAGGAGTGAATGCTGCGGCTTTCTGTAAAATCTGAATTCTCCTTATCTCTCACGTTTCTTCACTAACTTAAGGTCCAACACTCCAACTGTCCTGGTAGTCCTTTATATTAGCTGAAACCTGTTGTGTGTGTCGGGCAAAAGGCAGGCAGGAGGCAGGACATGTGGTATGTGTTTCAAAGGTCACAGAGCACACACATTTGGCAACTCTCCACATATGGCAGCTCTCAGATAATCAATACTCAAATTAAAGCAGAATTTGAGGTTGTTGAGTTTAGTGGATACACCCCCCCCCCCCCCCCCCCCCCCCACACACACACACACACACACACACACACACACACACACACACACAGGCACATCCAATCATGACATTCAGTAAGCTTAAACACAGTACACATTGCATTTGTAACGATGGTCAAACAGCCAAACTTCTTTCAATCAATTCTTTTATTTGACCTGCAGAGAAGACATATAGAACACAATTCTTCTCTGGTCTGCTTGTGAATCCATTAAGATGGCGGCCATGTTCTGGCACCACCGTCTATGTACATTTCACATCAGGACAATTTGTTCACAGAAAGAACACAAACTTCCCTCAAACATTACAAATAACAATTACAAACAACATGTGAAGCAACATACCTGCAGAGAAGACATATAGAACACAATTCTTCTCTGGTCTGCTTGTGAATCTGCACGTTCAAAACAACATACAATAAATGTTCTGTTTCACATCATCACAATACATCACATCATCACAATACATGTAAAAACAAACAGCACAGTACTACACCAACACCTTCACCCTACATTACAAGATTCTCCATACAAACAACAAAACACGAGGAGCATTTCACATCACGCACATACCCATTAAGATGGCGGCCATGTTCTGGCACCACCGCAAGTACGGCAACAAGAGAAGGACAAAGAACGTGCAGACCTGCAGTACACCCAAACTCCAAAGGGGGGCTCCAACAACAACCAGGGCTGCTCAAAGCACGGCGAAACTCATCTACATTCACCACAACTAAACATACATTCCCAACTCTGTTACACCCACCTCCCCTGAATTTCGCCAACCTTGAGCAGCAACTATACATTTAAATACTACTTTTTACTTTTTACACTATTACATAGGGCCGCCAAAGGACAGGACAGCCAACTTGAAAAGTATCCTATAAGGATGAAGTGGAAAGAGAGGTAAACTATCTCTCCAACCAACTACTGGCGGTAGGATGCGTTCTACACCCCACAAGACCCTTTTTTCACTGTGTATTACTAGCCTTCAAGAGGCCACAACCTCTTATGAAACAATCAGAATAACGAACAAACCTATATGTCATAGGATGTCAGTGTGCACAGTGTATACATGCACTGAACTGAGCTTCGGCTTATCTAACTGTGGAAAGCCTGGAACACTGACCTACAAACAGCTCGAATGTTTGACTTAGTGTCTTGGATAATGTCTTGTCCTGACATAGTATAAATCAATCTGTCAACTGGTTTGATAAGGCGACCAAACTTGGACTTGACCTGTGTGACTGTACTAGGATGTTCACACTGTGTGACAGAAGCTAAAGTGTCAGTACGCTGTGTGTCACTAGCATCATCTGTCTGATTTGTGTTACCAGAAACATCAGTACAATCATCAGCGCTAACCACAAATCTAGAATCAGAGTTAATGGACTGATCTACCATTTGCTCCTCAGCCATCTGCTCGGGGACCCTCTGAGGGGCAAACGAGACTGAAGACACTACAGTGTTAGTAGCCTCTGTCCGTGAGTGGTCAGGGAATGGTAACTGGGTGACCCACTCCAGGGTTCTTCCCTTGGGATCCTTGGGCTCTGGAACAGTCAAGGGAACATCCCTCTCCCGAACAGCTCTTCCCCCATACTCCATGTCTTCAACCTCCCCTCCCTCACTCCCAGGACAGGAATCCACTCTCTCCGACTCGAACGCGGTTCCTCTACTCACTTCCCCAGGCAAGGAATCCTGTTCCACTTCCGACACGGACATGTCACTTGGCTCATTTGATGTATGAACAGCAGACAGGGATGAAACTGGGTCAGAGATCACACTCGTATCATACACCGGCAGAAAGTTCACCAACAACAATAGATTACGGTGGACTACCTTCTCTCGTCCAGTGACAGTGTCTTGTATCCTATATGTGTGAGTCTCAGAGTTCCTATCCACCACAGTGTATACAGTAGACTCCCAACGATCAGCCACCTTTCTCTTTCCTCTCTCTCTCTTGTTCGCCAACAGCACACGGTCTCCGACGTCAATGGTGGGCCCTTTTACTCGTCTGTTGTAGAGCTCTGTGTGACGGTGCTGTTCTTTTATGACATGTTCCTGGGCTATGACCATAGCTTCTCTCAGATCCTTCGTGAGAGACATCACATACTTGTCGTAGCTGACCACAGCTGGATCATTCAGGACTGTCCGGAAGAGTATATCGACAGGGAGACGAGGAGTACGCCCGAACATCAGATAGAAAGGTGCATAGCCAGTTGACTCATGCGCTGTGCTATTGTACATGAACGTCAGAGTTTGCAAACGCCCCGGCCAGTTGATTTTTGCCTCTGGTTCAAGCGCTCGGATCATGTTACCGAGAGTTCTATTGAAACGTTCCACACTACCGTTACCCATCGGGTGATACGGGGTTGTGTGCGACTTTCTGACACCGGAGACTCTGAGCAGCTCACTCACTAGTTGACTCTCGAAGCTAGCTCCCTGGTCGCTATGGATACGTTCTGGGAACCCAAAGACGCAGAAGAACTTGTCCCATAGAACTCTCGCCACCTGTTTGGCTGACTGATCTTTGCAGGGGAATGCCTGGGCCATTCTTGTAAAATGGTCAGTAACAACTAACACATCAACTGACTTGTTCCTTGAGTCCTCCGCTGACCAGAAATCAATGCAAACCAGCTGAAGTGGCCTGGTTGATGTGATACTCTGCAAAGGCGCCCTCGCAGCAGGTTCAACAGTCTTACTGACAATACACCGCTGGCAGTTACGGACGTAGTCTCTTACGTCTCTGTCGAGGTTGAGCCAGAAGAACCTCTGTCTGGCCAAGCCAAGACTCCTGAACTGACCTTGATGGCCGGCATGGTCATGAACACCTCTCAGAACTTCAACTTTCTTAGACTCAGGGACCACATACTGGCGGCGTTTTGACTTCACGACTTGGTCCCTCGAGACTCTGTAGAGTACCCCATTGCTCACAACAAGTTTCTCCCAGTGCTTCAGGTACCTCATGACTGTGACTGATTCCTTATCTCTCTCTCTCCTGGAGGGTCTCCGATGTCTCTCCACATAGTACAAGACTCGAGAGAGAGTCCTGTCTCTGAGCTGTTCATCCCGAAGTTCCTTCTCACTGTAAGCAGGAAGTGAGTCCTGACCACCTGGGACTAACTGAGGCAAATGGTGCAAGACTGCTACAGCGCGCGTTCTTGCTCCGACCTCCCACAGATCGTCATATGACTGTAGAACAACAGACACTTCATCCATCTCCATAGACTGAGCGTGGACATGCAGAGGTGATGGGACACTTTGAGCGTAACTCTCTGCCTGGCGTGGAGTGTCACCACTATCATTGGACGACCGGAAGGCGTCCTGTACAGAAGCACTCGACACAACCTGGACTTCGGAGAGGAGATTCTTGTAGGGCTCTTCAAGTAATCTGTGACCGACTCTCTGCTTAACGAAAGGCACACGACTCAAGGCATCAGCGACAACATTCTGTGGGCCTGGCACGTACTTGATGTCGAAGTTATAGCTCGCTAACTTAGCCACCCATCGTTGCTCGCAGCAGTCCAGCTTGGGCTTCGTCATGATATGAGTCAATGGATTATTGTCCGTCCAAACAGTGAAATCATGCCCCTTCAACCAATGGCTGAACTTGTCACAGACACTCCACTTCAAGGCTAGGAATTCCAACCGATGGGCTGGGTAGTTTCTCTGAGACTGAGAGAGGGACTTGCTGGCGAATGCGATTGGCCTCGCTCGGTCTTCACCCTCTTGGATCTGCGACAGGACAGCACCGATGCCATCAAGGGACGCGTCCGTTGACAGCATGAAGGGACGGCTAAAGTCAGGGTGAGCCAGGACAGCCGTCTCAACCAGCGCCGTTTTCAGCTTCTGGAAAGCCTGCTCCGTTTCGGGGGTCCAGTCAGTAACATTCAACTTCCTGCTTTGTGACCTTTGTTTGGACTGTTTCACCTTCCCTTTTCTCTTCTGGCCCGTCAACAGAGAGAAGAGAGGCTTTGCAATAGCGGAGAAGCTAGGCACAAAGTGCTGGTAATAATTGATCATCCCCAAGAAAGATCTGATTCGTTTCTGTGAGGGGGTTACACCGTCCGCTTCCATCAGGTCAGCACTTGTCATCTTTGCGATGCTCTCAACTTTGCTGGGATCAGTCAACACACCGTTGTCATTAATTATGTGGCCGAGGAATTTGACGGATTTCCGGAGAAAAAAACACTTCTTGGGGGCCAATTTGAGGTTATGACCACGCAGTCTACTGAACACCATCTCCAAGCGTTCCAGAGCTGTCCTCTCATCAGGGGCATACACCAATAAATCATCCAGATAAACCAGTAAGCTCAGATAGTTCTGGTCTCCGAAAATGCTAGTCATCATACGCATGAAGCTCCCAGGACTATTACAGAGGCCCTGCGGGAGGCGATTATACTCATACAAGCCCATAGGTGTTGTAAAGGCAGAGTACTTTCTGTCATCCTCGTGTAGTGGCATGTTATAAAACCCTGAGGTTAGATCCATAGTACTAAACAAGGAGTTACCTCCAAGTGCAGCTAAGCAGTCGGCCTGGTGAGGGAGAGGGTGAGCATCCTTCAGGGTCCTCTTGTTCAGCCAGCGAAAGTCTGTACAGATACGGAGATCTCCGTTCTTTTTCCATACAAGAACCAACGGAGATGCATATTCACTGGTTGACTTCCTGATTATATCTTTCTCCTCCATCTCACTCAGTACTTGGCGCAACTTCTGATACTGACTGGGGGGCACTCGTCTGAATGGGAGCCGGAATGGCCTGTGATCTGAGAGGTGAATGCGATGTATGAAGCCCTTTGCCTCTCCACAATCCAGGTGATGGCGTGAGAAGATGTCCTTGTAGCGCACAACCAGGTCAGCCATCTTGCTTCTACACTGTTCAGACACATCACAGGAGTGTATGTCGAGCCCACTCAATCCCATGTACTTCAGTTCCTCATCAACAGTGCGGGCCGCATTTTCACTGGACGGGGTTACTTGACAGCAACTGAGTAGTGGGACCTCAGCAGGTCCGGTCTCATCCATGTCCTCGAGCGCAATGCAGGAAAAGACGTCGGCCAATTTAGCATTGCGTCTTACCAAGACGGGCCTGTCGGACGAGTTGATCAGCTTCAATGGAACCCATCCGTCTCCCCACAAAGGAGTAACAACTCTGGCCACCAGAACCCCTCTTGGAGCTGAGCGACACGATGTGGGCTCTGTCATCACAGCGCTACCAGGAGACACAATAGTGGACTTGGGTAGCTTGCCCCACATCAGGTACTCCCGACCAGGCTCAAGACACACGGCTGAGTTGCACCTGACTGTGCCTATCTTGTCAGGTATGACGTCACCTCGCCAACGGTTCAGACCAGCGAGCATCGAGAGAAACTGTTCAGATTCTGGATCGCCAGCAGGACAGGGCGTAGACACAGCCTTCCAGTAGCCATCACATTGCTTATACTGCCGGAGGATATATTTAATAACATTGGTGCCTAGTATCAACTCATCATGCTGGCCTTCAACTACCAGAGTGGGAACCATAATCCTACAGCCATACACCTCCATTTCCACGTTGAAAGCTGACTCAGGCTTGACACGGCGACCACCACAGCCAACAAGCACCACATTTGAACTGAACTGGTTATGCTCTGTAGCAACTCCAACCTCTCTAAGCTTTCCCTCTGCCGTCTTACTCATTGTACAAGCCATAGACCCACTGTCTAGCATAGCATTTAGAGTCACTGTATTACCAACTGTCACAGGTGTGTAGAAAAGGCTGTCACTACCACTAATTGTATGCGTATTCTGATAAACAATATCTTCAGAGTTATCACTTGAGCTTTTGAGAGCTATATACACTGTCTCAGCACTAGATTCGTCCTCACAATGGGAGTTTACTTGGCGACCTATACTTTCTCCCTCTGAATACAGGCCACCTAGTTTCCCTGAGGCTGAGGTGCTCGGGACGACCTGGTGGGACACTCAACTTTTGTGTGACCTGGGGCTAAACAGACAAAGCACAGCTTCTCTGACATGCAGTGTGAGATGGTAGTGTGTCTACTGTCATCACAGACTCGGCAGGCCTTCTCACGGGCGCCACCCTGGTATCTTCCGCCACGAGGAGCACTGTCACGCTGCTGCGCTTTCCCCATCATCTGCTCCAGCCTCTCCATAATGCGAGCAAGAATCCTGTCTTCAGATTGCTGAGTGTTCTGGGCCACAGCAGTCGCTGAGGAGTGGCACGGAAGCTGGCCTAAAGCATGGTCCTGGGAAGGAATGAGGGTAGAAGGCGGACACTGTGTGTGGTACACTGGACTATGGGCAGGAGCAGGGGGGTACTGGGTGGAACACTGCTCAGACACAGACTGAATCGAAGGCTCTGGATGAGACTGCACAGTGTGGAGGGCGGTGGCATGGCTCTTCAATGGCACAGAACTACCGGTCCTGCCAGAGGCTCTCAGCTCTCTCTGATAATTATCAATCTTCAACTGTATGTCTCGTGAGCTCCACTCCTCAATAGCCTTGCATTCCAGAATACGGGATAGTCCAGAGTCCGGGCAATGCCTGACAAACATCCGTGCTACCTCTTCACCTATGTTCTCCATCCTCCTACCTTGTCTGCGAAGGCCCTCACCAGCTACATCAGCTGCTTTGTTGATCCTCAACCAGTAGTCTACAGGGTTCTCATTGGGTCTGGGTAGAGTGGCATAGAAATCTGACAACGGGAGGCATGATGACACATCACTGAAGTACTTGAGAAGGATATCATAGATGAGATCAGGGTTCTGCTTCACATCAAGTGTCTGATCGCTACGCAAACCAACCCTCACGACATCCTTTGCCTTACCCATCAGCCTTGCCAGTATCTCCTCAGCCTGTTCATGCATTGGACATTTCTGCTTTCTCAGATAAGCTTTAGACATGTCAATCCAGTCCTGGACTGAACACTTATCAGAACTATCACCTCGGAACATTGGTGGTTCCCTGTCTGATTTTACATTCACAGTAACGCGCGGAACCTCCTGTCTAACAACATTAGGATCAGTTACAGGATCTGGAGGCGATGTGCAGTTGAGGTGTGCACTGCTCATACTGCTTGAGTGAACTACACCAGCTGAAATTAACTTGGTTACAATGGACTCGCCAATCTGAGCACCTAGCTGACCCATCATGTCTGAAAGGTGATGAAGAGCTTCAGTGTCATTAACACTGGGTGTGGATGTGGGAGGAGCCTCCCCTGTAAACTGTCCGACAGCAGCACAACCTGGGTCCTGACCTGACCCTGTGCCTCTACCACTGTCAGTAAACAACTGGGAACACCCCACCTCCCTACTATTGACAGCACTGTCAATGTCAATGTCACTGTCACTGTCAATGTCTATGACAGCACTGTCTGCTCTGCTCTGACATGCCCCCCATGCACCCCTCCCCATAGGCAACACTGGACTGGCAAAAATCTCATCATTAAAACCTGGCCTCTGAGCCATAGTGGTACAGACTTGCGTTGTGTAATATTACTGAATGAAAAAAATAATAATAATAATAATGTTTAAAAAAAAATATAAAGTTACAGCAGGACATAAAAACCAAAACAATCAAAGCACTTTTTAAACTGATATAATCACAGACCTCAGACTGAATGACCATTTACTATAATACTCTGACCACACTTGATCTATCACACTAAGACCTGGCATCCACGCAGCATCCACGGAGATCGGCGTTCAGCTGATCTTGAGATCGACGTGTCACGGCACCAGTGTAACGATGGTCAAACAGCCAAACTTCTTTCAATCAATTCTTTTATTTGACCTG
The DNA here is from genome assembly GCF_963989245.1 of Nansenia antarctica. Lineage (NCBI taxonomy): Eukaryota > Metazoa > Chordata > Actinopteri > Argentiniformes > Microstomatidae > Nansenia > Nansenia antarctica. The sequence goes on from NC_137675.1 coordinate 75,107,947, forward strand.
CAGAGAAGACATATAGAACACAATTCTTCTCTGGTCTGCTTGTGAATCCATTAAGATGGCGGCCATGTTCTGGCACCACCGTCTATGTACATTTCACATCAGGACAATTTGTTCACAGAAAGAACACAAACTTCCCTCAAACATTACAAATAACAATTACAAACAACATGTGAAGCAACATACCTGCAGAGAAGACATATAGAACACAATTCTTCTCTGGTCTGCTTGTGAATCTGCACGTTCAAAACAACATACAATAAATGTTCTGTTTCACATCATCACAATACATCACATCATCACAATACATGTAAAAACAAACAGCACAGTACTACACCAACACCTTCACCCTACATTACAAGATTCTCCATACAAACAACAAAACACGAGGAGCATTTCACATCACGCACATACCCATTAAGATGGCGGCCATGTTCTGGCACCACCGCAAGTACGGCAACAAGAGAAGGACAAAGAACGTGCAGACCTGCAGTACACCCAAACTCCAAAGGGGGGCTCCAACAACAACCAGGGCTGCTCAAAGCACGGCGAAACTCATCTACATTCACCACAACTAAACATACATTCCCAACTCTGTTACACATTAACAGTAAACAATGCCTTACAATCAGAAACGGAACACTTGTAAATTAAATCATGAGATTACTGCATGTTGTAGGTCAAAGGCCACATATCTCAGTTAATCCTGTCTCAGGAGTGCCAATGGTTACATACCATTTTCTACTTCAAGATGTCAGCCACTATAGCCATAGAAAAGCATAATTATGCAGTAATGAAATGTATTTGAATTATATTTGATGTGTGGAGGTATTAAGTGGTATTCTTTATTCCGTTGGGCAGGGGTACATCTGGAGTCAGATAATCAATAGATACATGTGTTGTTAATACTGTAATGTCATTCTACTAGTGTGCCCTTGAGTAAGGCACTTAGCCCTCAGTTACTCCAGGGGGAATGTCCCTGTAATTCGTAATTGTAAATCGCTTTGGATTAAAAGCGTCTGCTAAATGGCAAAATTATTAAATTAAAAATTAATTCTGAGATTAGGGTTCCCATTTTTTAATAATGGGTTTTCCAATGGTTTCAGAGTCAGGAAGATTATTTCTATGGTCTGGAATACATTGATGTCATAAAGGAGCACATGAGAACTCCAGTCTCCTAGAACATAGGAACATTATGACATCACATATTTAACAGTTTGGACATATGGGAATATGTAGGCATATTTTCTATGTTTATAGCACTTAAGATATATTCTTAACTAAGGGTTTGGTTTAGGGCTAGGAGATATGTCCAGTGGTTAAGAAGATAAAGAAAAGGCTAATGAGGTATTTGTGAGAAAGGATTGTACATCCTCTCTAGCATAGTAATCATTTCAGCTTTCTCAAAGTTCAGGTTATGACCTTGTCAACCTGCATTATGACATCAAAGGGAGGTCACAGTGGAGTGTGTTTGTAGAATATCTGTATCAGTGTGTGGGCTGCAGTCATTGGCTCCTCGGCTCTGTCACTTACTGGCGCAGAGAGATGGACGTGAAGGGTGATGTTGCCACAGGCCAACCCTGTGAAGGCAAGATACTACTCCTTGAGCTACTCTTCTCTCTCTCTTTTTCCCCTTCCATCTCTTTCTCCCCCTCTTCTTCCATCTTCCAATACTGTTTACCAGTAGCTGTAGAGGCAGTATGTTGTATGTAGGTAGTGCAGTGGTAATTAGGAGCTAGTAGTAGTAACTATGTTGTTACTATAATCCTGGCGATCATGATTTTTTAAATGTTTTCTCTCATTTCTAGTCACTTATGAAAGAAGCAGTGTTCTTCCTTTACGTGTTGGGACATTCTCTCTCATGAACTGCTATTCTTTGACTCACTAAATCTCAGGGACATAGGAGTTAAGTTATACAGGATTAGGGCTTTTCGTGTAATTATTTGGTGTGGAAATCTTTCAGATTGTATTAGTTTTTTTAATCCATGTAAGTGAGACAGATACTGTTATATAGAATTGGTAAAGCTGATCATGTATTGATTGTAGGGCACCAACAAATCAAACATTCTGTTTTCTAGAGGCCCCGCCAATAGGTCCCAACCCCTGTTTGATCTCAGCCAATGAGGAAGGAGGACAGGAGGGGCAGGAGAAGGATGGGGGTGAAAAGAGAAAAAGAGAGTCATCTGGTGAGGTTGGGAAAGAGGGAGGAAGGAGAGAATCTAGGGGAGTCCCTAAGAAGAGAGGAGGAAAGCGGAGGGAGGGGGTTGGCCTAAACCAACGCCACATGCCAGTCAAACAGTTGGACAGTGACAAGACAACCAATCGCAGAGGGCGAGGAAAGGCAGTGGCAGGATTTTGCATTGAGCTGGAACGCTACAGGAGGCTGGTGTATGGTCCCGGCCTGGGAACACGGAGCATGACGAGATGGAGAGACACATCACAGACTGTCGCTCAGCATCCTAATATACCCAACATACACTACAAACACAGACAGACACCGGCCCCAGCACCCACAGACACAAACACCACTGCACGCACACAGGTCCCCATTAACACACACACACTAATGTAGACACACAGGTCCCCATTAACACACACACTAATGTAGACACACAGGTCTCTACCAAGCCACACACTAATGTACACACACCGGTCCCCACAAACACACACACTAATGTAGAAACACAGGACCCTCCCAGCAAACACAAGGAGACCCCTGCAAACAAACGTACAGACACCCCCGCACCCGAGAATGCTAAGACACATGCCCAGCCAGAGAAATTGACATACATGAACACACGCAGCAGAGATGCACGCGCACTCCAAACTCAAACTCTGATCAACACGGAGAAACCCAAACGCACACAAAAGGGTATGTATTTATGTCTGTGTGGTGTGCATAATGTCAATATTCTTAAGTTTAAAAATGTATTTGATGGGGGAGCTCTGTGTGTTGGTGTGTGTGCGCGCGTGCGTGGGTTATAGAGAGGTTTGAGGAGATGTATGTGAAGGGGGAGCTGATAGGACATGGAGGCTATGGAGACGTCTACGCCGGATTCAGGAGGTCAGACAGCCAACCGGTATGCATTTCCTCTTTACCTTCTGTTGGCTAGCGAGAATACGGCAGCATGTGATTGGTAAATAAATCCTCTGTATGCAGGCAGGGGCCTAGTATGTAGAACAGATGTGAGTGTCTGGCATGTAGGTAGAGTAGGGAATCATGTCAGCTCTGTTCATTACATATCTAGGGGCGGCTGTGGTGCAGGAGGTAGAGCCGCCGTCTAATGATCGCAAGGTTGGCAGATCGGCGGTTCGAGCCCCAGCTGGCCACATGTCGAGGTGTCCTTCGGCAAGACACTGAACCCCAAATTGCTCCCAGTGAGCGGGCTTGCCGCCATTGGTGTGTGAAGGTGTGTGTGAATGGGTGAATTTAAGGCCGTTGTAAAGCGCTTTGGATAAAGGCGCTATATAAGTGCAGTCCATTATATCTACCCACATGTCTCACTTCACTAAATACACTGCAGGTGGCGCTGAAGTTTGTAAACCAGAAGAACATCAAGAAGTGGGCCAAGATGGTGAGAATAGCAGAGGAGCCAAAGATGAAGAAAACTATTCGAGATAAAGATCTCTCCTTTTAGACTTGACATGTTAAGTGTGTTCAGTAAAGTTGTCATTTGTTTAGGCTTGATTTGTGTGTGTGTGTGTGTGTGTGTGTGTGTGTGTGTGTGTGTGTGTGTGTGTGTGTGAAGTCCGAGTCTGAGGATGCGTTGCCGTTGGAGATCGCTCTGCTGCGCCAGGTGTGTTCCTCGCCCAGGTGCAAGGGTGTGGCTCAGTTGCTGGACTACTACCGCCTCCTGGAGTCCGAGGGTGAAGTCCTCTACCTAATGGTCTTAGAGCGCCCAACCCCCTGCATCGATCTCTTTGGTTATATGCAGAACACCGAGGGCTACCTGGATGAAGGGATGGCACGGCACATGATGCAGCAGGTCAGTCTCTCTCTCTCTCTCTCTCTCACTCTCTCACAAACACACATACACACACACACACACACACAGAATGTCTTTCCTAATCATTATACTACTCAACCTCTGGCCTCAGGTGGTAATTGCGTTGCTACACTGTCACTCGAGGGGCGTGGTCCACAGAGACCTGAAGCCAGAGAATATCCTGGTTCAGCTGTCCAATCACAACGTCCTGCTGCTGGACTTTGGATCCGCCACCGTGCTCAGAGAGGGGGCCTGCAAGGATGTGTCAGGTTAGACACACATAGACACACATAGACACACATAGACACACACACACACACAAAGATCACAGAAAGAGGGTACCCAGGTTTGTCAATCTCTCTCTTTATCACACCCTCCCTTCCTCCCTTCCTCCCTCCCTCCCTCCTCAGGTACTCCAGAGTATTTACCACCAGAGACTGTGCTTAGAGGAGAGTATTTCGCTGTGCCAGCCTGTGCGTGGTCACTAGGGATATTGCTGTTCCAGGTGCACTACTTCTACTAATTGTAGTACAACTACAACTACTATACTACTTTACTGTCCATACCACTAATCTCCCACTCTTAATGCTCTGCTGGACACATTCCTTTTCCAGATGGTTTGGGGTGATGTTCCCTTCTACAGCGATGCCAGCATCGTCAAGGCAACAATCTATTTCCCACGTGGAATATCCAGAGGTGTGTGTGTGTGTGTGTGTGTGTGTGTGTGTGTGTTTGTGTGTGTAAATAGTGTGATATCAGCAGCTTCTATCTACTGTTGTGTGTGTGTGTGTGTGTGTGTGTGTTATAGAGTGCCGTCACCTGATTCGTCGATGTCTTGCCGTCAGTCCAGATGACCGCCCAACCTTGGAGCAGATACAGGAGCACCCCTGGATGCAGTAGAAACACACACACTACAAACGAGAGTTGAACTGCTTTTCTTATCATCGTGCATAATGAACTGCAAGAAATAAACATTGGGAGCATAACTGTGTGTGAGGTCACTGACCCTGACCTGATTAAACATGCCAAGGATTCAAGGCTGAAAGTTGATATAAATTAGAAAGAGTAGAAAGACTACTCTTTCCTGGGACAATACAGCTCGAAGTGCCCTACTATGTGTCCTATCCAGTTAACTTTTTAAAAAGGAAAACAAGAAGAAGAAAAAAACACACTGAGCTGTATGGTACCAGTAAGAGTCATCAATATTTGCAACATTTGACACTGCCTTAGCCCCAAACTCACCTGATCTTTATTCTAGAAGACAGGAGAAATGCTGTTGTGTTCACGCAGGAAGCAGCATGGGCATGGAGATAAAACCACACAACCAAACAAGTGCTACAGGCCTGCGAGGAAAGGGAGGAAACAGTAAAAATAAGTTTGGGCTGGACAGTCTCTGACATTGACTGGGTGAAGGTTTTTCCCACTCCTCCATGTAGAAATCATTCAGCTGTGTGATGTTTGAGGGGTGTCTTGTCTGCACAGCTCCTTTCAAATCATCCCACAGCATCTCAATAGGATGAAGATCTGGGCTTTGACTTGGCCATTACTTTACTCTCCATTTCTTTCTTTTGAGCCATTCCTTGGGGGATTTACTGGAATGTTTTGGATCATTGTCATGTTGCATGGTCCACATCCGCTTCAGCTTAAAACATTTTGGACAGTTTGGACAGTCTCACATTTTCCTCAAGCACCCTCTGATACAATAAATAATTCATAGTGAATTCTAGCGATTCATAGCGATCTCAAAAGTATCACCAAATTAATGGGCATCCATAACTTAGTTGAAAATGAAATGACACTTTAAGTGTTTTTCTGCTCTGTTTGGTTCCAAAATTAAGCGTGTTTGAACATTAGATATGGTGGACTGGCAGCCATCTAGAATTTCACCTAGCTCTCCCGGGCCTCTGGGGTCAAATCTGACTTCCCTCCCACATCTGAAAATAAACCTTATGGTATAAACTACCTATGGTAGAAATGTCATGCTTTCTTCAAAAAGTGCACAATTTATATTCATAATATGAGAGCTTAGCCTCTGTACTATAGGCCTATAGGGAATGTGAACATTGTCAGGTACCAGAAAGAGCAGAACATGCACTTAAAAGGATTTTTAAAATTATTTAAAAATAAGATGATTAACAAGTATAAAACAGAGGTTTAAATATAGTTTTTGTTTGGTATTCTTTTTGAACTTTTTGTTGACATGCGTAAGTGACATTTTTGTTTATAAAAGTTTTAATGTTTTGATTATGCATTCATGGGGGGACATGCATACATGTAACAAGGGTAGGCGCAATAAGCCACGGCTTCAGCCTACACCTTTTTGGTCCATGGTTATAAATTGTGACTATGCACATTTTCTTATATCTGTATTGTGAATTGTATAGGGGACCAAAATAAACATTCTCAATCAAAAATTCTCAATCAAAACACTCAGACATTTAGAATTTGCTATTCGCACAAAGCATCTGCTGATGAGAGCCATGCCTCACAAAAAAAAAAATAGACCTATGGCATTGTTGTTTTGCATCAAGCTGGAAAGGGTTACAAAGTAATCTCAAAGAGTTTAGATATTCAGTCCACACTGTCTATAAATTGTCTATACATTGTCTATAAATGGAGACGATTTAGTACTGTAGCTAATCTCCCTAGAAGTGGGCGCCTAGCCAAGATGACTCCAAAGGCACAACACAGAATGCTCAATGAGGTAAAAAAAGAACACTAGAGTAACAACTAAAGGCTTGAAGGAATCATTGGAACTGGCTAACATCTCTGTTCATGTGTCTACCATACGTAAAACATTGAACAGGCATGGTGTCCATGGCATGGAGGAAGCCGCTGCTCTCCTAAAAAAACATTGCTACACGTCTGAAGTTTGCTAAAGAGCACCTTCACACTCCACAACGCTACTAGAAAATGTTTTGTGGACTGATGAAAACACGCAGCACTACTTATGGTGTAAAAAGGGCACCGCATACCAACATGAAAACATCAAGGGTCGAGGAGGGTCGACCAGTTATTAAATCCAAGGGTTCACTTACTTTTTCACTAGCACTGTGAATGTTCAGTGGGTGTGTTCAATAAAGACATGAATGATTATAATTGTTTGTGTGTTATTAGCTTAAACATTAGCTAGTGCTAGCAGCTTCCTAGATGGCTGCACAGTACAGGATAGAGGACACCTACCATGTGTGTGTGGGTACAGGATAGAGGACTGACTACCATGTGTGTGTGGGTACAGGATAGAGGACTGACTACCATGTGTGTGTGGGTACAGGATAGAGGACTGACTACCATGTGTGTGTGGGTACAGGATAGAGGACTGACTACCATGTGTGTGTGGGTACAGGATAGAGGACTGACTACCATGTGTGTGTGGGTACAGGATAGAGGACTGACTACCATGTGTGTGTGGGTACAGGATAGAGGACACCGTATACACACATGCAACTGTGGTGGAGGAGACAGTATATATACATGCTACTAGTGAAGGAGACAGTATATATACATGCTACTAGTGAAGGAGACAGTATATATACATGCTACTAGTGAAGGAGACAGTATATATACATGCTACTAGTGAAGGAGACAGTATATATACATGCTACTAGTGAAGGAGACAGTATATATACATGCTACTAGTGAAGGAGACAGTATATATACATGCTACTAGTGAAGGAGACAGTATATATACATGATACTAGTGAAGGAGACAGTATATAAACATGCTACTAGTGAAGGAGACAGTATATATACATGCTACTAGTGCTTGGCAAACGATGTAGCTAGCTAGCACTTGCTAGTGCAGTGTAACGTTATTAGGCCCAACTAGCTACTTGGCTGGTGCAATTGTGTCTGCTAATATTAAATGTCTAGATGGGTGGCTGGATAATTAGCAGATGGGCTGGATGGCTAAATGGATGGCTGAATTGTAACATTATCATAATAAGCATTCTACATGGACAGCTAACTAACTGAACTTTGGTTGATATCAACAGGTTGTCGTCCTATGACTAATCCTGGACATGCTCACATGGACAACTTCAGCTCTGATGATGAGACTGTAGTAGAGCCATCTGGTAAGATTGGATATCACCATCCTTATTTCAAATATCTTTTTACAAATAGTGAGTGGATGTACGACTAGTACTACCATTTTTTTACAGTGAGTAGACTAGATCATGTAACTGCTACTAGTATAATAATAATAATAATACGTGGCTGTTGTTTTTTTCAGAATCCCCAACTGAACCCCCATTTGAGACTGACTTTGGCAGAGCAGCTGACAGACCAAGCACAAGCAAATCCAATGGCACTCCACAAGGTAAGAGGTCTACTAATATACATTCTGATTTTAGAAGTAACAACTATACTAGTACTACCATTTTTTACAGTGAGTAGACTAGATCATGTTACTGCTACTAGTATAATAATAATAATAATAATACGTGGCTGTTGTTTATTTCAGAAGCCCCAACTGAACCCCCATCTGAGACTGACTTTGGCAGAGCAGCTGACAGACCAAGCACAAGCAAATCCAATGGCACTCCACAAGGTAAGAGGTCTACTAATATACATTCTGATTTTTAGAAGTGTGTTTCATATACCATCTCATGGATGCAATTATCAAAATGTAAGATAATGATCAATTACCCCCAAAAAATAGTTCTTATTCAGCAGGCTGTTTCTTTTTTTACAGTTGCACAAAAAAGAAGAGGCAGAAAGACCAAAATCATGGAAGCTCTGGATAAAAGTATTGACCGACTGCTTGACCATGACAAGGAAAGTGATTATCTCAGCCATGAAAAGGAGAGATTCGCATGGGAGCGGGAGGTGGAAAGCAGGCGGTTGGATCTCGATAGGGCACGCCTCGACTTTGATATTAAAAAAATGGAGGCTGAAGAGAGGCGCTCTCATGATAATCGGCTAATGATGATGCAGTTTATGCAGCATATGGTGCCTACACCACCACCCCCTTTTATGTATCCTCCTATATATCCAGGTTCTTTGGCTGACACAACCGCATTTCCATATGGAGCTCCTATGCCACCAGCTCCAATGGCTACACCAATTTACCAGCCAGACTCTCCTTGGGAAGGAGCAAAGCGAAGTGACTAGTCGTGTGTTACTAAGTTTAGAGTAGCTCTGGACTGGTACAGAACTACAGCCCTGTCCTAGCCAATGTTGTTCATGTTTAGGCATAGGAAGTGAAAATAAGTGTTAAATACTGTGGGTATGTTACATTTTTTTTATTTTTTTTCCCAGACTGTTAAAAAAACAACACTTAAGGCAAAAAACACTTAACACTTAAGGCACTTAAACACTTAACACTTAAGGCACTTTAACACTTAACACTTAAGGCACTTAAGTTCTCAGGTGCTGACAATTGTACACTGTACATATTTTTACTTTTACATTTATACTTTTATTTTAACTGAACACTACTTTTCGTTGAAGTTGTTAACTTTGTTTGTGGAGAAGATCCATGCTTCACAACTGTAGTGCTTTTCACCTGTCAGCAACCAAAAGAAAATCTTTAAATAAAGATACGTTTTTTTATACACAATTCATCCTACTGCCTGTCTGCCTGCAATGTGTGCGACTAGAGCTTCACGGATCCTATCTGCAGTGGTAAGTGCAGGGAGGATCCCCTCTGCAGGGTCTTCTTCCTCAGGCTGGGCAGGTGTGTCGTCATCTGCAGGCTGCTCGGGTGGGTTGTCCTCTCCTGGTGTGTGTGTAGTCCAGCTTCTGTATCTCACAAAAGTTGTGCAAAACAATGCAGGCTGCCATTATCAAGTTTTTGACAAAGACGAGAGTTTTCAAAAACAAAAGAATCATGGCACTTTCCTGGCCAGCCAACGTCAAAGTCCATGAACTTGTACTCATGGTCAACCAGCCCCTGCAATTGGACACTGTACCAGCCTTTTCTGTTGTGGTAGTCGGTATGGTAGGCAGATGGTGCTACAATCGGTATGTGTGTACCATCCAGGGCTCCAGCACACATTGGGAATCCAGTTTTCCTCTCAAATCCTCCAGTGATGGCTTTCACTTCAGGTACAGTTGTAGGTCTTCTAACATACACTCTCTTCAATTTGCAGAGTGCCTGACACACCTCCCAAAAGATGTCGCATGCAGTGCTTTTTCCAATTCCAAACAGGTTGCCCAGGTCGTGGAATTCAACATTGCTTGCGAGCTTGTACAGAGTGACCACCACTCTTTTTTCCAGGGAGACTGGGCCTTTCATCACCGTGGTTTTGGGGTTGACATACTGGCGAAGCTGGTCACAGAGGTTGAGGAATGTTGTTTGTGGCATTCGGAAGTTACGGTACCACTCAGTGTCATCAAAGTTTTGCAGGACGTCACATTCCCAAAACAGACTTCTCCGCTCCCTTGGTGCGCTGGGGGTGGGACACCAACTGCTCACTGTAATATAGAAGGCATAGAAAGGTGAATTTAGCTGCTGACCCACCCTGCTGCACCTCCACCCTGCTGCACCTCCACCCTGCTGCACCTCCACCCTGCTACACCTCCACCCTGCTACACCTCCACCCTGCTACACCTCCACCCTGCTACACCTCGTCGGTCCGGACGGGATAAAAATTACCGAATTACCCCAGGTAAAACATATTACCGAGGTCCTCAGGTAATTTATATGCCGTCCGGACAGGGCTATACACACAGTGTCTATAATAATAAAAAATAAATAAATGGAGAGATGAAAAAAAAAAAAAAAAGTGTCTATATATATACATATGTTATTATTTATTTTCCTTCTATCACAGAGACTGCCAATGGCCCCTGGACTGAGCTAGATTACTCTTCCTGCTACAACTGGTGGATTGATTGATGATTCACTTACTTCAAATGTATCGATTGTAAGTCGATTATAAGGCGTGGCGTCTGCTAATGTCAAAAATGTAAATGTAAACACACACAAAGAGTCACTCATGCAGTCAGTCATCCAGTCAGTCCATAGTCAGCTATGTTGAGTTACTCACGCTGGGAAATGGAGATATTTGGTGGTGACTGGCTGGTCTCCCCTCAGGCTGGGTGTCTGAACACACACACCCATGACCCCAACACCAGTCACAGAGAGGGGGGAGAGAGAGAGACGGAGAGGAGAGGGAGAGCGAGAGGGAGAGAGAGAGAGAGAGAGAGAGAGAGAGAGAGAGGAGGGAGAGAGGAGGGAGAGGGAGAGAGAGAGAGAGAGAGAGAGAGAGAGAGAGAGAGAGAGAGAGAGGGGATGTTAGTGAGCCACAGTGATTCACACTGAGAACGACAGAGGGATTAGTCTGCATATTCAGGGTATGAGATATGCTTGTGATCTGAGTATGTGTGTGTGTGTGGGCTGTGTGTGTGTGTGTGTGTGTGTGTGTGTGTGTGTGTGTGCGTGCGCGTGCGTGCATGTGTGCATGTGTGTGTGCGTGTGTGTGTGTGTGTGTGTGTGTGTGTGTGTGTGTGCTTGCGTGCATGCATCCACATACCCAGCCATCACCTTGTCTTGAGATGTCTTAAGATGTCTTAATTAACCAAAATAAGACATTTTGGGCCGGTTTCACAGACAAGGCTTAAGCCTAGTCCTGGACTAAATCACACTTTCAATGTAAAATCTCCATTGAAGATGCTTTTTAGTCCAGGATTAGGCTTAAGCCTTGTCTGTGAAACTGGCCCTTTGTCTGTCAAGATGTCTTAAGTCGTCTTAAGACCTAACCTGAAGACATGCACTCATTCACTCACTTAAGACATGGAGCATAAGAGCCATATTTTCTGTGTCTTGAAGACACAGAACATCTTGAGATGTCTTAAGACACTGAATATCAATGTCTTAAGACAGTCAGGCGATCTTGTTCCAATTGGAATAATTCAAGTATAATAATGAATTATCCTATTATATATTTTACATTATTAATTAGTTAATAATAATTCAATTGGTGTGTCCCAGGACAAAAAATGCATGTCATCACTGTAAAAAAATATTTTGGATTTTAGTTCCTTTAACACATTTTTGTGAGTCAGGTCAACTAAATTTTGCCAAAAAGTTGAGACAACTAGACATGTTAAGTTTTAATCCATTCAACCTGTCTGTGAAATTAAAATAGTCCACTCAAATCAGAATGATGAGATCACTCAACTTGTCAAAAACGTTTCCAGTTGTTGCACATGCGCAGAACACTGCCCCTGCAAAATTCCGTTTGTCAACCTGTGCATCCAGCAGCCTTTCTCCCTCACCTGATTCTAATTAACAATTAGATGCTGCTGAGTGGGTCGTGATGAACGTAGTAGTAGGAATATCGAGAAAATTATCACAATTATCAAGAATATAACGAATATAAAGAATATCAGGAGTGCGAATTATAAAAGGTGAGTTAATAATTTTATTTGTCAGAGTTTAATGTTCAATTGTGTAATACTTTTGCCGTTTGCCCCGCTTGTTAACTTTACCTCACCAGTGACATGATCTATTTAGCTAGCTAATAATAATATAGCTAACAAGTGAATTCAGTCGATGCAAGAGCGTTTCAGAAGCTTGATTTCGTTTGCTGAAATATGAGTTCATGTAGTATAATAATAATAATAATAATTCATTGTTTTTATATAGTGCGTTTCCGGGGCTCAAAGGTGTATAGGCTAGTTAGCACTCGCTTTTCTGACTGCAGTGAAAGAACGAATGTGCATCATGTTTAGTTAGTTAGCTAGTTAGTAACACCATCACTTGAATATGGCCCGTGTTAGCTGGCTAGAGAATTGTTTTGTTTTCTGGAATATAACATTATGGCTTTTAGCTGGCTGAGTCAGGTGTAGCTAAAGTGTAATTGTGGGCTAGGTAGTTAGCTTGAGTGACCGCCGAGTGACCGCAAGTGTAGTTAGAGAATTGGGGGCGGGCTGCAATTAATTTCAGTGCTTTTTTTGTGTGTGCACTAACATTAAACCACTTTTACTTTTTTTTCACAGAAAGTGTCACTGGAAAGGAAGTCAGAAAGAAGACCAGGAAGAGAATAGTAGTTTTAGTGAGTGGTAATGGCCTACAGCAGCCTGAATAGGGCTCAGCTCACCTTTGCGTATCTACACACCAACTCGTAAGTACCATCTTGGGGAAAATACACCCAATACATACCACACATGCATCACACCCAGACCAATTCTCACGCCACCAATGTTCACTTTGCCCAACATGCCGACTTGGAATAACTGTTTACTAATGACTGCAGTCAGGTTTTTATTTTATTTTATTTTTTATTTAACCTTTATTTAACCAGGCAAACATGTAAGAACAAATTCTTATTTACAAATGCAGCCTGACCAAAAAGCAATGGCTCTTTGGGGTGTGGTGGTACTGTATCCATTTAACCCTCAGTCTGTGACTTGCACTGCACATGATCCATAACAAGGTGACCTGCATGATTCCAAAGAAAAAACAGAGCTCTGAACATGTTACATGAACCATTTGTATGCTGGTGGATTTTGAGATGAAGCCACTCACTAGTGGTCTCCTGAGCCAAGGGCTTCACTGTCTTATCAGTGTAATCCAGAATCGTAGGGGCTCCAACACAGTTTAAAAGCTAAGTTAGAATAGACACTATGGATGACTATATGAAGCCTGCTTTCTGGGCACCACTGAGTCTGAATCTTAAAAATATATTGTCACCTTCTTAAAATAATGGCTTATGTCACTTTTGAGGAGAATGATGTTTTTGTCTAAATATCATATATTCTATATTTGGTTCAGTTTTTCTCAACTTGAAAATATGACGTACGCCATTATTTTAAAAAGGTGGATGATATACAGGCTTAAGAAAAAGTGCAGATGTGATTTATCATATGAAGCCATTTTCCGCAACAATTTTTGCAACAGTCATTCAGGAGTGTTGATCTTCATTTTCTTACTACTGGACCCCTGGGTCCTACCCACTGATTTAGAGCCAACCATCACAGTACACAATCAGTCGCCCCCGCTATCCCTTACCACCACCCATAATCATTTCATACTACTTGCCCGCCTCTACCCAGACTTTCTTTGCCACTTAAATAAATGTTCAATTGAATTGACTGGTTGTTGTATGTTTCCAGGACAACCCACGAGTTTCTATTTGGAGCTCTGGCTGAGCTGGTGGACAACTCCAGGTACTAATAATGTCAATTGCTAAGGCCTTGAGTTTAATGACTCTTCTATTAACGATACACAACACTGTTCTCACTATGTAGATGTGCTGCTAAATCACTTAAAATAAAACTTAGCAGTGTCAGGTTATGTTTACCCTGATCGGTCATACACCTGTCGATCATCTATCCTACAGGGATGCAAATGCAACCCGGATCGACATTTACACAGGTACGCCATGCACACACATATATATATACACACACACACACACACACACACTCCGACTCCAACACACATCTACCATCATGTTCTAACCTGTATTGCACCTCCCCTGGCTGACAGAGAAGAGACAAGACCTCCGTGGAGGCTACATGCTCAGTTTCCTGGACGATGGGACAGGAATGGATCCCAGTGAGTGCTACACTGTTGTCACTCATATACAATGACTTACAATAACAGGGCTCTAACTAACAGAGACTGAGGTCCAAGTTATACTAGCATGTCTCATGGTAGGGTTAGTCTAACAAGTCAGTGCAGCATTGAACCATGCTAATCGCTGGCTCTTTCTCTACATCTCACTCACTCTCTCTCTCTCTCTCCATCCTTCACTCTCAGATGAAGCTACTCATGTGATTCAGTTTGGGAAGTCCAGTAAGCGAACTCAGTCCACTCACATCGGCCAGTACGGCAACGGGCTAAAATCGTAAGAGACATGTGGAACTCCCAGATGAAGCTGACGGACAGACCCCACTGAATAGATGTGTTGTGTCTTTGGAGGTTATTGACTTACTGTGGTGTGTCTGTTCTTTAGGGGCTCCATGCGTATTGGGAAGGACTTCATCTTGTTCACTAAGAAGGAGAACACACTCACCTGCCTGTTCCTGTCTAGAACATTCCATGAAGAGGAGGGGCTGGATGAGGTCAGGGGTCAGCTGTAGTGGTTTAATCTGGCAATAAAGTGTAGGATGTCTTTTGTTGAATCCCAAATGGACTCCTAGCATCCAGGCACTTTATGTAGATCTGAAAGGACTGGAGAGGTGTATCCAATAGGGCCATGATTTCACTAGTTTCTGTTGTTTATACCTATTCCATTCAGTGTGTATGGCCTGTACAATAATGCTGGTTATCTTCCCTCACACCGGCAAAGAACCGTTTCGGTTTGCATTTGCAAACCAAGTCTGGAACCGGCCACCACGTTCAGACCGAAACTGAAAAGTTGGTTCGCAGCGGGAATCTGAAAATAGTGGTTCTCAAGCGGGAACAAAAACGTAGAACAGTCACGTCGTCAGTAGGTGTGTCATATTCTAGGCTGCAAAGACCAGCAAGAAGGAAGGCGACAAAATGGAATCTAATCTAAATCTAATCATTAGTGATCAAAACAATTATCAAAAGTTTCATCATTCTCTCTATCTTCCTCACATGCTCAGCAAACACACAGACTCACACAAGCGAACGCAAATTTCGTAAGCCATTTCTATTCCAGTAATGGAGCAGCTGATTAGTAAGAGAACGTGTGTAGAAAGTGTCTTTTGTTTCGTTTAATAGAAAATAGTGTTTATTTCAGATACTGTAGTGGAAGATATTATCCTAATTTCCAGTGAAGTAGCCGCCATCTAGTTGTGACATTTTTGTTTATCCTGCCCCTTCATCACCCATCGTTGATGACGCGGATGGTTCTGGTTACACTGGTATGAACGCGGGCTGGTTGGCCAGACAGCATCAAGGTTCGGAGGTTCCCGAACACGAACGTGAACCGGAACAGTTCTTTGTCGGTGTGAAAGCCCTATGAGTGACTCCTCTGTCAGGCGATGAGGTTAGGACTCAGTAAGATGGAGATTGTCCTTTAAGCATTTGTGTAATATTCAGTTATTCCCTCCCCTGTCAGGTGATTGTGCCTCTCCCGACCTGGGAACTGAAGACCAGGCAGCCAGTCACAGCTGACCCTGAGAAGTATGCCATTGAGACAGAGCTCATTTACAAGTACTCTCCTTTTAAAACTGAACAACAGCTGATGGAGCAGTTCAACAAGATAGAAGGTAGCAGTGGTAAGTGTGTGTGTGTGTGTGTGTTTTGCCGGGAGGGGGGGGGGGGGGGGCAGCTGTGTGTTTTAACAGCAGTAATTTGTGTGTGTAGGTACTCTGGTGATCATCTATAATCTGAAGCTGATGGATACTAGAGAACCAGAGTTGGATGTAGAGACAGACTACCAGGATATTCTGATGGCTGGGACTCCAGCAGAGGGAGTGTGAGTATTAGTGTGTGTGTGTGTGTGTGTGTGTGTGTTTTCATGCGTGCATGATAGCATGAGGGGGGGGGGGGGGGGGGACATAAACATGAGGGGGGAAAATATATATTTTGGATAAACATTTGTACTGTAAATGTGCATGACTAACCTGTACTTAAGGTAGTGATCAAGACTATGTGTGTGTAGTGACAGCATCACTTCCATCCCCACAGTAAGCCAGAGCGGCGATCATTCCGAGCATACGCAGCTGTTCTGTACATTGACCCACGCATGAGGATCTTCATTCAAGGACACAAAGTCAGCACCAAGAGAATGTCCTGCTGCCTTTATAAACCTAGGTAACACACACACACTTCACAAAGAGGTCTTCGTGCACCTCATAGAAATCCAGGTGCACTCTATACAGTCTATACAACAACTGTGTCTGTGTGTCATCAGGGTGTATAAGTACACGTCAACTCGCTTCAAAACCCGTGCTGAGCAGGAAGTGAAGAAGGCTGACCACCTTGCTAAGATCGGTGAGTCTCCATTCTAAATAACTATTTTAACTCTCAGAACCCTTTTCTACACACTTAAACCACCTGTGCTGTTTGGCTGAATGCGTGTATGTGTCTTTCAGCTGACGAGAAGGCTCGCGAGGCGGAGAGTAAGAGTTTAGCTCTGGAGGCCAGACCAGACCTGTCCAGAGATGCACGGGTAAGAACACACACACACACACACACACATACAAAACGAACCATCACATTGTTGCATGGAAGTTATTGTTCTTTTTTAATTCTATAAACATGGCAATATCTTGCAACCCACTTGCAATATCATGCCCGGTCCACTTCCCCAGGCCATGCTGAGGAAAGCCCAGGCCTTGATGCTTCGTGGAGATGCCGAGATGAAGAGGAAGATCCTGGAGACCAAACAGAAGTCAGTCGAGACGATCATTTACATTTACATTTTTGGCATTTAGCAGACACCTTATTCCAAAGGGACTTATAATCGATACATTTGACTAAGCAAGTGAATCATAAATTCACCTGTCGTAGCAGGAAGAGTAATCTAGCTCAGGCCAGGGGCCATTGGCAGTCGTGAAGACAATAAAAACAATTGTTTAAATGCAAGGGTTTATTAATTTACAGAAGTCAGTCTACCTTATAAATAAACAAATAAAATTAAGCTAGTTACAACTATAAAACGTACACATCCCTACTTCTCTCTCTCTCTCTCTTTCTCTCTCACTCTCTCTCCACCCCTCTTCCCAACGCGTCTCTTTCTCTACCCCCCTCAGAGCATTAAAGGAGCCTAAGGAGCTGAGTTTTATCTTTGGGGTGAACATCGGGCAGAGGGACCTGGATGGGATGTTTGTGTATAACTGCTCTCGCCTCATCAAACTGTACGAAAAAACAGGGCCTCAACTGGAGGGAGGAATGTGAGTCACACACACACACACACACATATGTAACTGAAGAGGAAGTATGCTAACTGTGGACTCTTAATGCTTAACTCTACTATCAACTATAAATGCGTATTTCTCTGTATGTATGTCAGGGCGTGTGGAGGTGTGGTGGGGGTTGTGGATGTTCCCTACCTGGTTCTGGAGCCCACTCACAACAAGCAGGACTTTGCAGATGCTAAAGAGTACCGACATCTTCTGAAAGCCATGGGAGAACACTTAGCCCAGTACTGGAAGGATAGCAACATCGGTGAGACTCACGCAACAGCAGAGTTACACTGACACAACCCCTTAACCACTATAGAATGGTTCAAATTGTTTCTGTGTTTTGGTGTGTGTGTGTGTGTGTGTGTGTGTGTGTTGTAGCTCAGAAGGGCATTGTTAAGTTTTGGGATGAGTTTGGGTACCTGTCTGCCAGCTGGTCCTCGACCCCCTCCTCAGAGCAGAGGTACAAGAGACGCCGTGCCATGGAGATACCACTCACTATACAGTGTGGTAAGTTGCACTCACGCACACAGTAACTTTCAGCACATATACAAAGACACTGATCTCCTTCTCTCCATCCCCTACAGATAAGTGTTTAAAGTGGAGGACTCTGCCATTCCAAATGGATTCAGTGGATAAACGATATCCAGACAGCTGGGTGTGTCTGATGAACCCTGACAGCACCCAGGATAGGTACACAGAGAGACACCCACTATTACATATAGTCACCTTCTTAAAATAATGGCTTAAGTCACTTTTGAGGAAAATTATGTTTTTGCCTAAATATCATATATTCTAGATTTGGTTCAGTTTATTCAGACTTTTGCAACACTTTAGAAATATGATGTAAGCCATTATTTTAAGAAGGTGACAATATGTGTATGCGCTACTGATATGATGGAACTATTGGCATCATTGTGTGTGTGTGTGTGTGTGTGCGTTCTGGTGTTTTAGGTGTGATGCGGCTGAGCAAAAGCAGAATGTACCGTATGGAGTTCTAAAGAAGGACAAGCAGACAACTGAGGACAAACAAAAAGAGCTCACAGATAAGATCAAACAACAGCAGGAGAAACTACAGGCACTTCAGGTAGACACACAGTTACATAAACATGCACACTCCTTTTTCAGAGGGCAACTTTCTCATGTTTGTTGATTAAATAGACTTGAGCCCAAACTGTTTTTGATGAATGGCGTAAATCTGCACCCCCTAATTGGTGTGTGTGTGTCTGTGTCTGTGTGTGTCTGTGTGTCCGTCCGTCCTCGTGTCCTCAGAAAACTAGTACTATCAGGTCTTCAGCAGATGTGCGGAAGTTACCTTTGGATGTCAGCTTGAGACCTAACACAGAGAACTCTTCTCAGGTACCTCACACTGGTACATACTCTCTCTCTTGCTTTCTAAATATAATATAATATATACATATATCAATCTCCTGTTCTCTGGGTCTCCTAGGCAACCAGGTCGTCAGAGCGAGTGACACGCCCCCGCTCTCCCCCCTTACCCGCCGTCCTCAAAAACACCCCAAGCTTCCCTCCATCCTTCAGCCGCAAACCCACTAATGCCCGGACTGCTGCTGCAGCTCCCTCTCCACCCCCTGCTCCCAAAGCTGACCTATCTAAAGCCAGAGCTGCAACAAAGCTCCCACCCCCAGCTGCAAAACCCACCCCCAAAGCACCTGCCAAGACCCCTGCCAAGCCCCCTCCACCCAGCCGCAGCTCACGGGTAAGTGTGTGGTGGAATTCATCAGCTTGCTGGGTCAGGGTTTGTTTTTGTGACTATTTGGTTTATACTTCAACCAAAAGTGTTGGCTAGGTGAACAGTAAGATCCATGAAATTGAAAAATTCACAAAACACATACTGTATATATATATATATATATATATATATATATATATATATATATATACTGTATGTAGATAGTTAAATGTCCACCCATATGTTGTGAGAGTGATAGCAGATGCCATGGATAAGTCATGGTCAACTGTAGTTTGTGCTTGTTTATAAAGGGCTGGTATGATTTGCTGGCTGAAATGCGGACGAGCGGGAACTACGTAACAAGACTTGATTTTCACTTTCAACATGTGTTTAAAACCTGTGTTCTGACAACAGAGTATTGTCTGCTGCTATAAAAACACCTATGGCCTTTGTTGTGGCCTGGTCTAAATAGGTAGCGTAAATGCCACAGCTGGTTTCCACTTCACTCAGTTTTTTCTTGTACAGCAGGAGACAGAAAAAGGAACCGCCCCCATGGGACCTGACACCACCCAACCAGGAACCAGTCGAGACAGCCTGGTCACCATGATAAGGTAAGCTAACAATGTCATCACTGGTATTGCTGTATTGTTTGGATATGATGTAACTGCTGCTGTATGATGGTGTGTGCGTGGTGTGTCTCCAGGACACTGCTTCGTAATTTCTTGCCCCCTGATTTCCGGATCCCAAAAGATGACGTCAACAGTATGACAGCAGAGGAGCTGGTGGCCTTCCCCATGGTAAGACTGACCGCCGATTTGTACACACAACCCTTACCGTGATCCTCAGTTATAGAGATCTAATCTGGTCTCTCCGGGCTTTGATCTGCAAGGTTCTTAAAGCAGACAAAATCTGACAAATCATGGTGTCATGGAGGTGAGGTTCCAAATGGAAAAAGGGTTGAAAAAATCCCTCGGATGTTTTCATAATTCGACTAGGTCAGTTTTAAGTTTCATTTGGTTTCTTCAAATTTCTTCACACAATCATTGCCCATCGCTCGCGAGGTAGATGACAGCAAGCATACTGAAGAAGTGGAAGTTAGAGGGAACGCATGTGGAGAAGCTAAACAAAGCTGATTTGGCAAAGTGAATGCAAACAGAAGAGATGGATTATCACGAATGGAAGAGATGCATGCGTGCAATAATGTATCTGTATCTAATCCTGTCTGTGTGTCCCTGTAGGAGGAGTATTTTCAACAGTACGAGTTGGCTCGTCAGTCATTGTGTAACTCGTACCAGAGCAGAGCTGATGCCAGGGCCAAAGCTGTGGAGGAGAAGAGCAGCAGTGCTGAGAATAAGTTGAGGGAGGCCGATGAGAAACTACAGAAACTACAGAAACTACGAACCAACATTGTAGCTCTGGTACAGAAAGTACAGGAGGTAGTTATACACACACTGTCTCTCAGACTTACTTACATACACACACACACACACACACACACACACACACACATATACAGTCATACGCTGAACACTAATGTCTCTCCTTCCCTTTTTTTTTTTTGAGGACAAACAAAAAGAGCTCACAGATAAGATCAAACAACAGCAGGAGAAACTACAGGCACTTCAGGTAGACACACAGTTACATAAACATGCACACTCCTTTTTCAGAGGGCAACTTTCTCATGTTTGCTGATTAAATAGACTTGAGCCCAAACTGTTTTTGATGAATGGCGTAAATCTGCACCCCCTAATTGGTGTGTGTGTGTCTGTGTCTGTGTGTGTCTGTGTGTGTCTGTGTGTCCGTCCGTCCTCGTGTCCTCAGAAAACTAGTACTATCAGGTCTTCAGCAGATGTGCGGAAGTTACCTTTGGATGTCATCTTGAGACCTAACACAGAGAACTCTTCTCAGGTACCTCACACTGGTACATACTCTCTCTCTTGCTTTCTAAATATAATATAATATATACATATATCAATCTCCTGTTCTCTGGGTCTCCTAGGCAACCAGGTCGTCAGAGCGAGTGACACGCCCCCGCTCTCCCCCCTTACCCGCCGTCCTCAAAAACACCCCAAGCTTCCCTCCATCCTTCAGCCGCAAACCCACTAATGCCCGGACTGCTGCTGCAGCTCCCTCTCCACCCCCTGCTCCCAAAGCTGACCTATCTAAAGCCAGAGCTGCAACAAAGCTCCCACCCCCAGCTGCAAAACCCACCCCCAAAGCACCTGCCAAGACCCCTGCCAAGCCCCCTCCACCCAGCCGCAGCTCACGGGTAAGTGTGTGGTGGAATTCATCAGCTTGCTTGTTTTTGTGACTATTTGGTTTATACTTCAACCAAAAGTGTTGGCTAGGTGAACAGTAAGATCCATGAAATTGAAAAATTCACAAAACACATACTGTATATATATATATATATATATATATATATATATATATATATATATATATATATATATACTGTATGTAGATAGTTAAATGTCCACCCATAGGTTGTGAGAGTGATAGCAGATGCCATGGATAAGTCATGGTCAACTGTAGTTTGTGCTTGTTTATAAAGGGCTGGTATGATTTGCTGGCTGAAATGCGGACGAGCGGGAACTACGTAACAAGACTTGATTTTCACTTTCAACATGTGTTTAAAACCTGTGTTCTGACAACAGAGTATTGTCTGCTGCTATAAAAACACCTATGGCCTTTGTTGTGGCCTGGTCTAAATAGGTAGCGTAAATGCCACAGCTGGTTTCCACTTCACTCAGTTTTTTCTTGTACAGCAGGAGACAGAAAAAGGAACCGCCCCCATGGGACCTGACACCACCCAACCAGGAACCAGTCGAGAGGTGACCGACAGCCTGGTCACCATGATAAGGTAAGCTAACAATGTCATCACTGGTATTGCTGTATTGTTTGGATATGATGTAACTGCTGCTGTATGATGGTGTGTGCGTGGTGTGTCTCCAGGACACAGCTTCGTAATTTCTTGCCCCCTGATTTCCGGATCCCAAAAGATGACGTCAACAGTATGACAGCAGAGGAGCTGGTGGCCTTCCCCATGGTAAGACTGACCGCTGATTTGTACACACAACCCTTACCGTGATCCTCAGTTATAGAGATCTAATCTGGTCTCTCCGGGCTTTGATCTGCAAGGTTCTTAAAGCAGACAAAATCTGACAAATCATGGTGTCATGGAGGTGAGGTTCCAAATGGAAAAAGGGTTGAAAAAATCCCTCGGATGTTTTCATAATTCGACTAGGTCAGTTTTAAGTTTCATTTGGTTTCTTCAAATTTCTTCACACAATCATTGCCCATCGCTCGCGAGGTAGATGACAGCAAGCATACTGAAGAAGTGGAAGTTAGAGGGAACGCATGTGGAGAAGCTAAACAAAGCTGATTTGGCAAAGTGAATGCAAACAGAAGAGATGGATTATCACGAATGGAAGAGATGCATGCGTGCAATAATGTATCTGTATCTAATCCTGTCTGTGTGTCCCTGTAGGAGGAGTATTTTCAACAGTACGAGTTGGCTCGTCAGTCATTGTGTAACTCGTACCAGAGCAGAGCTGATGCCAGGGCCAAAGCTGTGGAGGAGAAGAGCAGCAGTGCTGAGAATAAGTTGAGGGAGGCCGATGAGAAACTACAGAAACTACAGAAACTACGAACCAACATTGTAGCTCTGGTACAGAAAGTACAGGAGGTAGTTATACACACACTGTCTCTCAGACTTACTTACATACACACACACACACACACACACACACACACACACATATACAGTCATACGCTGAACACTAATGTCTCTCCTTCCCTCCTGTAGGACATTGTCATAAACACAGATGATGAACTGGACGCTTACATAGAAGACTTGCTCACCGAGGGAGATTAGAAAAGAGAAGAGGAGAGAAGAATGAACAGAGACAAACACAGACAAAGAGTCTCCACTCCGTTCCTTACTCGCAAGACAGCTCTCCACTCTATTTTATTATCTTGTCATCTTGATGTGACTGTTCACTGTGTTCATTTTGGTCTGAAAGTTATTACTACTACTATTACTACTACTACTAAAAATAATTTTTCTTTTTTCAAATAGAGCAATATTTCTGCTTTCCTTCATATTTTCCTCTAGCCCATTCCATATGGTAACTCCGTAGAATGATATGCACCTGCTCCTGAGATGGGTGTGAGCATAACCCTTGTTAAAGTTGTGGTTACCTCTCAAATGATATCCCTTATCCCTCTCTATAAATAATTTGTTAATGTTACCTGGGAGTTCTTGAGTCTTTGCTTTATACATTAACTGTGCCAATTTAAATTTGAATAAATCCATGAGCTTTAAGGCATTTGACTTTAGGAACAAGTTATTTGTGTGATCACGATATCCGACCTTATGTACAATTCTCATAGCTTTTTTCTGTAGTGTAATCAATGGGTTTAAAGTGCTTTTATATGCATTTCCCCATATCTCCACACAGTAACTCAAATAGGGTAAGACAAGACAACAATATAGAGTATACAACATCCTCTGTTCCAGAATATGTTTTGCCCTGCACAATACTGCAATACTCCTTGATACTTTGGATCTAACGTATCTTATATGAGATTTCCAACAGAATTTACTGTCTAATATAGGAGTGGGCTTAAAGTGCAGACTCTCAGCTTTAGGTTAAGGGGATTCACATCCAAATTGAAGGAAGGGTTTATGAATTATAGCTCTTTTATATATAATAACCAAAAGTAATTAGACAATTGACTCAAAAGCTGTTTCATGGGCCAGTGTGGGCTATTTATTCCTTCATTATTTATTTATCAATTAAGCAGGTAAAAGGTCTGAGTTGATTCCAAGTGTGGCATTTGCATTTGGAAGCTGTTGCTGTATACGCACAACATGCAGTCAACAGAGCTCTCAATGCAAGTGAAACAGGCCATCCTTAGGCTGTAAAAACAAACAAAAAATCCATCAGAGAGATAGTGGGAACATTAATAGTGGCCAAATTAACTGTTTGGTACATTCTGAGAAAAAAAGAACGCACTGGTGAGCTCGGCACCACAAAAAGGTCTGGACGTCCATGGAAGACAAGAGTGGTGGATGATCACAGGATCCTTTACATGGTAAAGGAAAACCCCATCACAACATCCAGCCAGGTGAAGAACAGTCTCCAGGAGGTAGGCATATCATTATCCATGTGTACCATAAAAGAAAGACTTCACACAAGCAAATACAGAGGGTTCACCACAAGGTGCAAGCCATTCATAAGCCTCAAGAATAGAAAGGCCAGATTAGACTTTGACAAAAAACATCTAAAAAAGCCAGCCCTGTTCTGGAACAGCATTCTTTGGACCGATGGAACTAAGATCAACCTGTACCAGAATGATGGGAAGAAAAAAGTATGGAGAAGGCTTGGAACGGCTCATGATCCGACGCATACCACATCATCTGTGAAAAAACGTGGAGGCAGTGTGATGACATGGACATGCATGGCTTCCAATGGCACTGGGTCACTAGTGTTTATTGATGATGTGGCAGAAGACAGAAGCAGACAGATGAATTCGGAAGTGTTTAGGGATATTCTGTCTGCTCAGATTCAGACAAATTCAGCAAAGTTGATTGGATGGTGGTGCTTCACAATACAGATGGACAATGACCCAAAACATAGTGTGTAAGCAAACCAGGACTTTTTTAAGGCAAAGAAGTGGAATATTCTGCAATGGCCAGAGTCAATCACCTGATCTCAACCCAATCAAGCATGCATTTCACTTGCTGAAGACAAAACTAAAGGCAGAAAGACCCACGAACAAACAACAACTGAAGACTGCTGCAGTAAAGGCCTGGCAAAGCATCACAAAGGAGGTTACCCAGCATTTGGTGATGTCCATGTGTTCCAGACTTCAGGCAGTCATTGCCTGCAAAGGATTCTCGACAAAGTATTAAAAATGAACATTTTATTTATGATTATGTTAATTTGTCCAATTACTTTTGAGCTTCTGAAAATAGGGGACTGTGTATAAAAATGGTTGCAATTCCTAAACGTTTCATACAATATTTTTGTTCAACCCCTTGAAATAAAGCTGAAAGTATGCACTTCAATTACATCTACAGAGCCAAAATTATGGAAATTGTGTCACTGTCCAAATACTTCCAGACCTAACTGTATATAAATAAATGAATGTCAATGACCCCAGGTGTGGGACTTTATTAGGTCAAACAGGTTTAAGGGGTCAGGCAAAGGACTTGGTGGAGTCAGGCAAGGGTCAGGCGATCATCGTTGTAATCCATGGAGCAGGGCAGGAACCGTGGTGCAAGGTGCTGGGCTGGAGGTGTCCATGGTGCTGAGTGCCCACTGATGAGCTAAATAAAACATTCTATTTCTGATGAGTCAACAGCACTAGGGCTCCTTCACAAAACCCTTACTGGAATCTTCATACACTCTGTGAATTAGTCTTTACTTTCTGATGAGTCAACAGCACTAACCCCATCCAGTGCGACATGTAGATAGCATATATTTAGAATATGTAAAATGCAAACACCAGAAATGCAAGAAAATGTATGAGGTATACCAAATGGAATTAATAACAAGTGTTACAACCCTTCTGTCTAGAGTAAAATAAGGGCCTAACAGGATAGAGTGCAGAATGTACAGGTGTGTTGCAACACAAATGCCAAAAAAGTGTACAAGGGATCAAATCAATTCAAGTTTTATTTGTATAGCGCATCTCACAAGATGCGACTCAATGCGCTTCACGTAATGATGTTCAGTGTCCAGTGTAGTGTAGTGTTCAGTGTTGTGTCCAGTGTCCAGGTTCCAGTGATAGCTTGGTCAAAAGGACGCAAGGGTAAAAAACCTGTGCACTGTGCATCCAGGAAAATTCCCCTGCAGCCCTCTAGTCGTAGAGCGACTACTTACCAGTTTGCCCACCAGTGCAAAGCTGCGGCCCCCACAACCCCCCCGAGGGACCCCACACGCCCGACCCGCCCCACCACCGGCGCACCCGGCCCAGCCCACCAGGCTCAGACTATCATAGCCCTGCACGAGGCTAGCCGGGTCAGGTGCCCCAGCGGCAGAACAGACCAAGCACGCAGGCCGGCCGGGGGCCCCCGAGGAGAGGCCCAGGGAGCCCAGCGCACGGCAGGCAAGCAGGGGCGAAAAACCTGTACACAGCGCCTCCAGGAAAAGTGCCACTAGACCTTAGGGGTCTAGCCGGTGTGTATCTTATGAGTGATAAATCATTGCTGTTTGCACTTTATCGCCAATGCTCTTTTAACATTGTCTCTATGGTCTTTCAGCTTCCTTTTTTCTTCTTTGCTCAAATTTTCGACCATGTAATGGTCAAACAGCTGCTTCTCACTGTTGAGACAAAATGTTATAAAGAAGTGATTAATAAATAATTTAAGAAACTCACAGGCATCAGTGGTTGCAAACTGTCATGGAAATTGTATTAGCACTCTCCAGCTTACCTCAAGTCATACTGTGGTCCAAATGTATACATTTCCATGGCTTTCTTATTGGAAACACAGTCCACAGATAATTAAAAAAACAAGAATTAGACATAAATAGACATAAATAGGGGGGATATAAATAAAAATAGAATAGAAATACATTAACTGTACATAACAGCTCATAACTGTATATAATTATCTTTGTTTTGTCACTATTTGCACTTCTGGTTATAAGCCAAACTGCATTTTGTTGTTGGTACTTGAATGAATGAATGAATGGTATTTATTGTCATTGCTATAGTACAGGTACCAAACAACGAAATTTGGGAGGGGTGGCTCCCCTGGTGCTAGGAAAGAAAAAAAAAAGAAAAAAAACAAGAAGGGAAAGGAGCTGGTTTACATAAATAAAGGCTATGTACACTATCCACTATACTATACTGCACAGATAAAACGACTAGGGTTGTCATATTGCACATAGTGTTATTGCACATTCATTTAAAGTGTCGCAGTTTGCAGGCTTGAAATGTACACATTTGTGCCTCAGCACTACACCTGATTTTTTCAATCCAGCAGCTGCCATCAATCCGTCCAGACTGTCCAGGGCCCAGAACCTAGTTCTTTGCTGTGTTCAGGGCCTGGATGGCCCTGGGGTAGAAGCTGAGCTTCAGTCTGTTTGTCCTTGCGGCCATGGTCCTGTACCGCCTTTTCGAGGGCAGCCGGGCAAAGTGTTCGTACCCAGGGTGGGTTGGATCTCTGGAGATCTTGGAGGCCTTCCTGAGGCAGCGTGTGTTGTACAGCCAAAGACATATTACTGAACGGGCCTACCGGGCCTAGGCCCAGGGGCCCCAGAGATCAGGGGGCCCTTTGCATTTCTTGTCGCAGGGATGCCGGTAGAAAATGTCCTACTGTAACTGGGACAAATGAGATTCCTTATATGAACGTAAAAAAACTATTTTGAATATACTTTTGTATAATTGTATAATTTGTATAATTTATAGGGGCCCACGTCTTGCAAAAAGAAAAGAGAAGCTTGTGTGGGCTACATAGTTTCTATAGCCTACTCAGATTCTAATGCGAATACAGGCTACATTCCCATTAGATTAATGAGTAGGCTATAGAAACTAGACACTAGAGGGCGCCATTAAAGTTTGTGTACTGGGGACAGGTCACGAGGTCACACTGGTGCAGGTCTTTTACAGATCTTTTATTAAGGCTGAAGATGATAAAAGCCCACAAGGACTACTCCGCGTAATTATCGATTGTGGCCTGCAATCTATGTTTCCAAATGTCTATGTTGCGCTGCTGCTATTTTTTACTCTGCCTGTAACCAATTGCGATGGGGAGCGGTCATTCTCTGTGCTGTCCAGGATTAAAAACGAATTGCGGACTAAAATGACGCAACACCGTCTCAAGGCTCTTTCTCTCATGGCAATTGAGAGCGAACTGACCAAATCACTGGGCTTTAATGATATCGTGGATGATTTTGCACGAAGCAGAGCCAGGAAAAAATGCATTGCATAAGGTAAGACTATTTTATGATTAATTTAGTCTTATAAAGCCATCCTGTGGTTGCTATATATGATACCATAGTGTTGCCAATTGTTTTTGGTTGAAAGCGGTGTATTTTGTTACTGTACATGTACTGTTGTTGGCTTCAATTGAGTGTGGCATGCCTGTGTTGTAAATCCTGTGTCGTTGAAATACAGGTGAATTTTTTCTAGTTATTGTGCTGTTGGCTTTGAGTGTTCCTCCGCTGTAAAACCTGTTGAGATGCAGGTGAACGTAGGCTATGTCTTATATGCTGTTGGCATTGTGTTTACTTGCGCTCTAAAAAAAAAAAAATGTTTGCGCTGGGGAGGGGGGGGGGGCCTTTCTACACGTCCAGGCCCAGGGGCCCATTTTTTCATGATCCGTCTATGTGTACAGCTCTTCCAGAGAGGGGAGGGGGGCGCCGGTGATCTTCTTGGCTCTTCTCACGACTCTCTGTAGCGCATTTCTCTCTGCGGTTGTGCAGCTGGAGAACCAGTTGCAGATGCAGTAGGTGAGGATGCTCTCCACTGCGCCACGGTAGAAGGCCACCAGTATCTCCTGCTTGTTGTGTTCCTTCCTGAGGACTCTCAGGAAGTAGAGCCGCTGTTGTGCCTTCTTGATGGTGGCTGCTGTGTTGTTCTTCCAGGACAGGTCATCCTGTATGTGCACCCCCAGGAATCGGAGGGTTGAGACTCTCTCCACGCTCTCTCCGTCAATGAGCAGGGGCTGGACCTTAGATGTTTTCCTCCTGAAGTCCACGATGATTTCCTGGGTCTTTGACTGGTTCAGCAGCAGGTTGTTAACCTTGCACAGCTTGCTCAGCTGCTCTACCTCATCCCTGTACGCCGCCTCGTCCCCCCCCGAGATGCAGCCCACCACGGTGGTGTCGTCTGCAAACTTTACGATGGAGTTGCTGGGGTGGACTTGTACTCAGCAATGACAATAAAGTTGAATCTAATCTCATATCTGATAACGCTAAACCACATAGGATTACCCAGTTAGCCAAGCCTGATTTATGAACAAAAGTATGTGCGAAACAGCCAAATGCGTAACACATCCAACAACCTAAATAATAAATACATACAAATACAAATATGAAAACTATAACGTTCATTAATCATATACATATATGTATAACTATATGTTCATTAATCATATTTCGAAATTCTCACCTGAGCTGTATTTGCCATTGTCCTTTAAATTCTCGCGGTCCTCTAAAGTCCTTTAAAATCTCGCGGTCCTTTAAGATCCTTCGAAATCTCGCGGTTTCTCGCGGTTACTTCTGTGATGACGCGCTCGAACCAAATATGGTCTCCATGCGTCCGGGTGTCGCCAAACGACGGATGCAGCTGGAACCTTCTCCCCTGTTGAGGTGTTGCCGTTGTAGGTACTGGATTTTCCCACCCTACCAGATTTTCCCACTTTTCCGGTTCCGGTCATAGGTTCTGCCCTTTCCGGCCATAGGTAGCGCTATGATTCGCTGACGACGATGACTTACGATCACATGATGACCGCCATTTTTACCCAGCAGTAATTTTGGCTGTTTATAGATCTAATCTCTGTAGCTACCTTAAGATACATGGATGTTGCGCGCGACAGAGAGAGACAGAGAGCGACGAGAGAGAGTTTAGGTGAGAGAGAGAGAGTTTAGGTGAGAGAGAGAGACAGGTGTAGGGCTGCAACGATTAGTCGATTAGTCACGACTAATCGATTGCGAAAATTCGTCGACGTGAAGTGTTGTTGTCGACTAATCGCATAAAAAGATATATTTTTAAAAAACGGGTTTTTTATTTTATTTTATTTTTTATTTTTTAAACGGGAGCCATGCAAGAATCAGCTGGGTAAGTTTTAGCTAACGTTGTTAGCCAACTGGCTAACGTTATATTGTTAGGGTCGTAATGTTTATGTTAGCGTTACTGTTACATGTTGGAAAACAACGTCTCATGGACAGGGCTGTACATGCTATGAGCGTTTGTGCTATTAATTTATTTGCCCTGTGGCACGCATGTGACAGACAGAGGCGCTTGTATGTAACGTTACGTAGCAGGGGTTTTCCATGTTGAAGCCAGGAGAACGCGAGATGAAATGAAGTGAGGGGTGGTCGCTATTAAAATACCAGGTAGTCATGGTGGATGATCATGAATGATGCTTGATAAGTGAATGCTATTTCAATTATGTTGAGTCCACCAGCGAGCTGTCTGTAAGATAAACAGCGCCAAGCGTAGCCTACTAACGTGAGCTGTCTGTAGTCTAGCCAGCAATGCTAGCTAGCCAATCAACTAGCTCTGTGAGCAGCTGTAGCTTGGCGTAACGTTAGGTTAGATAGCTAGTTAAGCCGGATTTATGCTTCTGCGTCGCCATTTACGCGCAGCGAAAAGCCACACGACTAATCGCGACTAATCGAAAAAATAATCGACAGATTAGTCGACTACCAAAATAATCGTTAGTTGCAGCCCTAGACAGGTGACAGAGATGGAGTTTGATACAGCACTCAAGTTTTACTTGATGCATGATATGTATCCTCCTGGCATGCCCAAGGTTGGAAACCTTAAATCAAGGATTCGAAAGGCGTCCAAGAATTACTTGATGAAAGGTAAGTCAGTGTGAATAACTATGTTATATCCACTCTTGAAGCCACTGCTTGAAATGGCGAAAATGCATAGGCCTATATCAAAATTGAGTGTCTCATTAAGCATCTGCTAACTATTGTGTGCATAAAACCTATTTCCAGTGGCTTTATATTTGCACTTCTAAATGAATGCGGTATTTTTCTGCTGCATCAGGTGAGGAGTTGTACTATAAGTGCAAGGACAAACTTCGCTTGGTGGTGTGCAACAAAGATGGAGTTCGTGATGTCCTGATGGTAACTTTCTTATCTGACTTGAGTTCTTGTCCATCATCTTTCCCAATTATGACAAGATTATCATTGTTGGAGACCTCAAAACCTACTTATTCAATCTCGCCTTTTAAATGTCTGTCTTTATTGTTGTTTCATTTGTTCTATTGTTGTTTTATCTTCTTTGCTCTCTGTGAAGCACATTGTGTCACATTTTTGTGAGAAATTGGCTATACAAATGAAGTTTGATTTGATCTGAAGTAGTGCCACGACAACCATGGGACTGGGGGTCATCCAGGGAGACGCCGAACGCTGGAGAAGGTGATGGCGTCCTACCACTGGTCCACCTTGCGGGAGGATGTCACAAAATGGGTGAGTTTTTGATGTTATTAGTAGGGATGCACCGAAATGAAAATTCTTGGCCGAGGCCGAAGCCGAATTTAAGGAAACACTTGGCCGAATACCGAATACCGAATGTGTATCGGCAGTTTTTAATTTTATCATTGCATAAACTAAATACATTTTGCTTTTTATTCATGCTTCTCAAAGAAAGAAATTGAGATTGAAAAAAAATAACTTTTATTGAACATTCCAGCAGACATCAGTCTATACCAACAAAGCACAATAAATACAATAAATCAGTCAAATTAAATGTTTTTGTTTTCCCTGAATAGCTGCTGAAAGAAAATCTTTCATCAATGTAGGCCGAAGCTTTATTCATGACTTGTGTTAACAAGAATGATGTGCCATGATAATATTATTACAAAATACTTTGGAAGATTGCAAGTTAACTAATTAGGTGAACTCTCTTTAAAGAGATCCTACAGGATTTTGATAATTCTGTATGTTGTGGCTTAAGTATTGATGTCCGTATGGTTCAATGACATAGTGTTACGGCTGGGCCTTCACACACCCTCCCCCGCCCCCACAGCTCAAGCACAGCGTGCTCTCCGCCGCAGCTGAGGCTTGTCCCCGCTAATTAGATCTTCAGCCAAACCTGCACACCTGTCTCCACTCCCAATCAACCCTCTGTCTCCACTCCCAATCAGCCCTCTGTCTACATCTACCCTGGACTTCCCTTCACTCATCGTCAGTTCTTCCCTAAGAATGACCTGGCAAGTATCATCAAAACACGCCCACTATTCGGTGGTAAACATTCGGTGTTTTCACACATTCGGCCGAATACCGAATGTGCTTTATTTTGCGATATTCGGCCGAATACATTCGGTGGCCGAATGTTCGGTGCATCCCTAGTCATTAGTGCATGGTGTGTGTGAACATTGTAATTTATACACTGCCCGTTAGCAATGATCTTTTACTCAAAGATCTCCAACTCTTGTGTAATTCTCATACTGACCACAATCTGATTCTGCACTGGAACACCCAGACCATCATACAGGCCGCGGCCCCTCAACCACAGCAGTTCTGCACCTAAGGCACTAAGCCCAGCAGCTGACCACCACCACCAACATGACGCCTCAACCACATCAAGAATTCTCTGACTCTAGATAATTTCCTCTGAAATGTCACTGTTTTAAAGGTTGATGAGTGCCCCCGCTGTCAACATCATGAGAAAATAAAGACAGTTGCACCTGTACTCCATCCCATCCAAGTGAAAGAGGCATGGAGTGTCCTGGGGATTGATCTCATTGGTCCACTTCCCACCACTGCAAAGGGCAAAAGGTAGCTACTGAATGTTGGGCAGAAGTATGTGTAACCCCTTTTGGTTAAAGCTAGTGAGATAAGCTGACATCATGTATTGGATAAGTCAATAAAAATTATGAAGCAAGTTTTTGGTGGACCCCATGAGGAATAGCTGCTGCAATGCTGTAGCTAATGGAGAACAATCTGCATTTTTCATTGCAGATACATTCTGACTGCAACCGACCTCTTCACCAAGTGGGTTGTGGCAAAAACCCTCTACACCAAAATAGGGCTGCAACGATTAGTCGACTAGTCACGACTAATCGATTACGGAAATTCGTCGGCGTGAAATGTTGTTGTCGACTAATCGCATTAAAAAAAAATGTTAAAAAAACGTTTTTTTTTTTTTTTTTTCCGGGAGCCATGCAAGAATCAGCTGGGTAAGTTTTAGCTAACGTTGTTAGCCAACTGGCTTACGTTATATTGTTAGGGTCGTAATGTTTATGTTAGCTTTACTGTTACATGTTGGAAAACAATGTCTCATGGACAGGGCTGTACATGCTATGAGCGTTTGTGCTATTAATTTATTTGCCCTGTGGCACGCATGTGACAGACAGAGGCGCTTGTATGTAACGTTACGTAGCAGGGGTTTTCCATGTTGAAGCCAGGAGAACGCGAGATGAAATGAAGTGAGGGGTGGTCGCTATTAAAATACCAGGTAGTCATGGTGGATGATCATGAATGATGCTTGATAAGTGAATGCTATTTCAATTATGTTGAGTCCACCAGCGAGCTGTCTGTAAGATAAACAGCGCCAAGCGTAGCCTACTAACGTGAGCTGT
The DNA here is from genome assembly GCF_963989245.1 of Nansenia antarctica. Classification (NCBI taxonomy): domain Eukaryota; kingdom Metazoa; phylum Chordata; class Actinopteri; order Argentiniformes; family Microstomatidae; genus Nansenia; species Nansenia antarctica. The sequence continues at coordinate 75,141,674 of NC_137675.1, forward strand.
CTGTAGTCTAGCCAGCAATGCTAGCTAGCCAGTCAACTAGCTCTGTGAGCAGCTGTAGCTTGGCGTAACGTTAGGTTAGATAGCTAGTTAAGCCGGATTTATGCTTCTGCGTCGCCATTTACGCGCAGCGAAAAGCCACACGACTAATCGCGACTAATCGAAAAAATAATCGACAGATTAGTCGACTACCAAAATAATCGTTAGTTGCAGCCCTACACCAAAACAGCCAATGAGGTGTCCAGGAAGATAGTCAACATTCTTCTTGACTTTGGACTGGTAGAGAGGATCATTAACGACCAAGGTCGGGAATTTGTGAATGAGGTACAGTTATGTATATAAGACACAGTGTATGTGATGTGTGACATTTGATAATTGTAATTTAATCTAATTTAATTGCATACACTAATGCATCTTTATGCCTTTATCCTTTATCCTGCATCTGCAGGTCAACCGTGGTGTTTTTGAGGCTCTGGGTGTCAAACATTGCATCACGTCAGCCTACCACCCCCAGGCCAATGGACAGGACGAGCGCACAAACCGCAACGTGAAGACTGCGCTTGCCAAGTACTGTGGGGAGGGACAGAACGACTGGGATGCCCATTTGAGGGGCGTCGTAATGAGCATCAACACCTCTAAGCAGGTAGCCTACTATTGTGTAACAACTGCATATGTAAACAATTCAAACAAACATAGAAAGAAACAAAAAACAATTCAAACAATATAGAAAGATGGTGAAATGCTATTGATTGTACTTTTGTTTTGTTTTACAGCGATCAACCAAGTACACCCCGTACTTGGCACTGTTCGGACGGCACCCTCGCAGCCCAGGTGTCATCAACACAACACAGACTGAGGAGGGTGACGACTCAGCTGTGGTTGTGGTTGATTTGCCAGAGGAGGATGTACAGGCGAAGACTGTCGAAGTTACAGATCTACATGCAAAGGTGATGTAAAAATGGCAATTTATGCATAATAATATCTAATAATAACAAATATGCATACAATGGCAATATATGCTATAAAATATGAATATGTTTCAAGGGACAATTAATTAAATGATAACAATTTTTCAGATTTACCAGAACATCCAAATTGCCCAGGCAAGGCAGAAAAAGGCCTACGAGGCCCGGAACAAAAAGGGGGTCAAATCCTTTGACTTCAAAGTTGGGGATGAGGTCCTACGGGCAAACAAGCGGAAGGAGGGACGGAAAGGAGGGTGACTGGAGGCCAATTGGTTTGGGCCGCACATCATATCCTCCATCTCACCCAAGGGTGTGGTGATGCTGTCCAGCACCAAAGGGCCTCAGCTAAAGCACATCATATCCTCCATCTCACCCAAGGGTGTGGTGATGCTGTCCAGCACCAAAGGGCCTCAGCTAAAGCAGGGTGTGAACGTTGCCCAGCTGAAGCCGTTCATCAGGCCTAATTTGAGAGGTATTATTATTGTTAATACAATCTTTAGAGTCTTAGCTATCCAAGGTGACCGCAGACTGTGTGTGTGTGTGTGTGTGTGTGTGTGTGTGTGTGTGTGTGTGTGTGTGTGTGTGTGTGTGTGTGTGTGTGTGTGTGCGTGCGCGCGTGTGAGGGTGACAGCCAGCCAGCAGAGGTCAGTCTAAATTCTCGAATGGAATTTACGTTACAAAAACCCAGCTATGTGGACCTATATGTGACAGGGCATGGTTAAAAAGTCTGCAACTAGGGCAAAATATTTTTTCTGTTTCTTCCAGATTATGAAAGGGTAGATTGTAAGCTTTAAAATGATGTCATACATTGAAATCTGAAACAAGTTGAAGAAGTCATGGATAGTTTAATGGTGATACCCCCTGAACCTGATATACTGAGATATCCAGCCTGAGATGTCTTCAGAGACGTTTTTCACAGAGGTAATGGGTGGGAACAATAGCTGGTTAACTCCACCCTAATCACTCCCTCAATACAACCGCACCCTCAAGACAACCACTCCCCCATTACTCTACCTGTCATCTGTCAGTGGGGTTGTCAGCTAACCCTCAGGAAGCAAAATTGCAGGGCTGACACATTTAAATAGCTAAATAATAGCTAAATAATAATAATAATAATAAGATTCATGATTCATCATCATTTTATTGCCATGTGTGCCAAAAGTAAAATTCATGGCAATGGAAACAATTAGGCAAGATACAACATTTACATTTTTGGCATTTAGCAGACACCTTATTCCAAAGCGACTTACAATCAATACATTTGAATACTAAGCATGAGAATCATCAGTCCACCATTCGTAGCAGGAAGAGTAATCTAGCTCAGGCCCGGGGCCATTGATAGAAGGAAAAACCATCTCCTATCACCTTCTTCTAAAACCTAGTTTTGTTTTTTTTTGTGATCAATTTTTTATTATTATTTCAGGGAGTAAAACAAGGGGAGTGGTAACATACAAATAAACAAAGGAGAAAATAGAATAACACAAATACTGTTTACCAGTACAAATACAAAATGCGCATAAACCTTTCAACCCCCCCCCCCTCCCCTTCCCTTCCCAATCTCCCTTTACCCCAATAATTCCCCACCTACCCCTCCTCCCACAAATGTCCCTCCCGCCAGATACCTCCCACCCACCCGCCCAATCACAACCCCCCCGCCACCCACCCCCCCCTATCACAGCCCCCCGCCCACCACCCCCCACCCAATCACAGCCCCCCGCCCCCCCCCCCCCCCCCCCCCTACAGGACCCTATGGAAGGAGCAAATCGATTAGCCTATAATAGTGTCTTGAGGATGGTTATAGTTTGGTCCCAGCATGAAACATTGTCCGAAATTGCATGATGCCTGTTGGCTATCCAGTGTTCCATGCTGGCTATGTCAATGAAGTCTAATATCCATCTCTGCGTAGTCAAGAAATGGGGTGACTTCCACCTGCAAGCTATAAGCCTTTTGGCTGCTGTAAGGCCGGCCAGCCAGATGCGTCTTTGTTTGATGTTTAGATCCAGGTTTGAACTGTCATTTAACAATAGGACTAATGGTGAGTGTGGAATGTGTTTGGACAGGATCAGGGACAATGCATCACAAACTGTCCTCCAGAAATCAGCCACTCCCGGGCATTCCCATACCATATGAAAAAAGGTGCCAACTGTATTTCGGGTGCAAAGAGTACAGTTAGGTGAAGGTATGGTCTTTATTTTATGTAGCAGATATGGAGTGAAGTATGTCCTATGAGTAAAATTGAAATGGATAACCTGGTGGTTGGGATTTCTGGAGGAAAGGGATATGTTTTGCCAAATTAATTGCCAATTTAAGTTATTGTGTGATAAAGTATCTTTCCACACTCTGTCAATGTGTAATGGTTTTAAAGAAGCCTTAACCAGGATGGAGTAAAGAGCTGAGACCTGACCCCTGGGTCTGGTGAACGCTATGTGAAATGGATGTATGTCTAATGAGCTATTCCAGGGTACCCCGTATGTGCGCATAGCTGTACGTAATTGAAGGTAGAAAAAAAAGGACGTACCCGGTAAATTAAAGTTTCTCTGAATGTCTTGGAATGAGCGGAGACCCTCAGCCCCAAATAAATCTGAGAATGTGTGAACTCCCTTGTCACTCCACTGGGGAAATGAGATTGGACGGCCTCCCAACTGGAGAATTGAATTTTTAAATATAGGCGAATGGAGGTACCATTTGGTTGAGATTTTGCAGAGCTTTTCTGCGCATCGCCAAACTGAGATTAATTCAGTGATGATGGAGCCGAATTTCAATTTGGACTGTTTAATAGAAATGTTACAGTATATTACATCTTGTAACCTATGAGGATGGACAATGTTTTCCTCTAAGGGGCGCCAAGAAACACGAGCAGCCGGATCAAACCATGTGGAGAGAGGACGCAGCACAAAGGACCAATAATACCATTCGAAGTTTGGTAGCCCCAATCCCCAATCCCCCTTCGTTTTTTAAAACCTAGTTTTTTGTTGTTTTTTTACACTGGAGAAACAGAGAAACAGTACAAGGGGGGCAATAGAAGTTCTTAGGGACACAGTAGAGGGGAAAGCGGGTGTCTTTACTAGACGTAGTGGTGAGGGGCAGAAGATGTCTCAGGAGGAGCAGTTAAGGTGTAACCTGAAGAGATGGGTCTTCAGTCTACGACGGAAGATGGGTAGTGACTCTGCCGTTCTGACAGCCGTGGGGAGATACAATTGAGCAATACAATAATAGAATGGTAAAAAAGTATAATGTTGTGTCCGTGTTTATGCATTTATCATTATAGTCCATAAAGCATCTAGTGGGACTTGGTGTAGTTCCTTCCCATCCGGGCATCAAAGCTGTAGCCTAATAAAAAAAGAAGACAGTACATTTAAAATGATTGCCCACTGTTACCAACACCACTTTTACAAAATCCTACTATGTTCATAAAATAGAATTGCTTATACAATGACAAATACCTGAAGTGCTGGTGACTCATCAAGGTGTCATCTCTCAGAACCTCTCACCTCGTCATTCTGTAACAAAGATGTCAGGTCAGAGGTGTGGACACACTGCTAGTGTAGGTTTTCCATAGACTCTCAGTGTACTATTGTTGTACTGTAAGGAGTAGGCTAGTGAAATCATTTCAATCCACAGTATTATTCTACAGCAAATCTACATATCAATGAATTAATCCTTATTTTTGATATAAGGATTACATTAGCGACAACATTAGCGTTCATTACAAAAGCATTTACTTTTTCTATAATCTATTATATCTCTAACAAAGCTAGCTAGCTAGCTAACAAGCTAACACTTGTTTGGCTAGCTGGTACACACAAACACACTAAAATGGTGCATGAAACATATTACACTATGTTGCATGTTTAGTAGGTCTCCAACAAATGTATTTATTCATTATGTTTTATCTTTGACAACCTATTTCTTTCTCCCACCATCTCATTAGTTTTGGAGAGGGGTGGCATGATAACTGATGCTAACAAAGGCTATCTACCTTACTCACAAAACAACAAATAACTGTTTGGCTATCCTAAGTAAACAACACAAAATCCTAGTAAACAACACATGTAACTCACTAAAACTTACGCAAGAACACAGCAGAAGGTCTGTGCAGACGACTGTCCCATGAAAGTGAAGTGGAGATCAATGTCTGAAATTCCGTTGTCATCTGTCAGATTCGGAGTTCGGAGTTCCCGTTATGTATAGTCCAATATGAAGGAGTTCATTAATTGCCCACTGTCGATATTTATATGTGTTGCCTGCTTATGAAATTCAGTTGATAGCATTAGCGAGAGCTTGAGCCTCCATCTTGTACATTTGTAAACAAAGGCAGGTGGCTCCTTACATACAGCTGGGGTGGACGTGGCTACATACACTGTCACACTAAAACGAATAATACCCCCCTCCCGACTTTGCTAACTAAATGTAGGTATTTAGTGAATGTAAAACTGTTGGATATGATATCGAGTGGGTTCTTCATCGCTTCGTTTGTCGTCCTATGCCAAAAACCGGAAAACACATTTTTTCACAACAAGACTTGTTTGGCTCGATTGCGAGGTTTCACAATGGCCGAGATGGGGACCTATTAATCAAACCGTGTCACATATGTAATGTCAACATTTACAAACCAAGTTACCCGTCCAAGAATGATTCTTTCTATCTATTGGTTGCCCCAATCAGTAATGATCTAACATGACCCAACAACTGATTCTATTTGAAACATGCCGTTTCAGGGATTAGTCAAATCCGCCAGTGGTGTGCTCATGAGATGGAAGAGGGCACATCTTCCATCAGGAATTGTATCATGTCTGATAAATATTCAGGAAGAGGATGCATCACGCCTCCCCGTGTGCTTGGTCTAACTAGGTTAGATCATAATGCAAACCCTCACTGTTACATAATATTTCCGACCACCCGACAGAACATGACAGTTGGTGGAAATTGAGGCAGAGAAGATAACCCATTATCATATCGCCTCTTTTTTGAATACTCCAGAATATCGGCTAAGGCCCTTTATGCCTCATGGAGCACATTTCGCCAGGGTAGTCATATGCATGTGCAGTCAGTCACTCATGCAAGGGAGTTGTTATTACAGCTTGTACCATAGCTGGAGGGAAGTGCTTGCCCGCAATTCATTATAACTGTCTACTTGGTAACATGCATATATTGTCAAGTTCTATGAGATTATATAGGGAATGTACCCTATATAGAGCCTGTGTCCATATAGCCTTATATAGTTTGCTAGTAGCTACGTCATTATCGTGGAATACATCACACAGTACATTTTCTGTGTATTTGTTTGTCATGTCTCCACTGATGGATTTATCTTCCATGTCAACATAAAAGCTTTCCCTACTCACAAAGATCTCAGTCGAAGAGTTTGTTTGAGATGTCACCTTTCAGTTGGTTAACACATCTTCTCTTTGTTCTCTGTCCAATCAGATTACTGGGGAGAGGTATTGCCGTGCCCAGCAAGAGGCCCTCCATGCTTCCCACACCTACTTGTGTCTGCTCAACTCCACCCGAAATCATAAGGCCCTGCACGACCTCTACCACGGCAAGGGGGAGCGGAGCATAGCCGAGTCGGCAGGTTTGGTGGGGCTCAGGCTGCCTACCCAGCCTGGAGGAAAAGGCTGGGAGGAGTGAGAGAAAGCGAGGGAGAGATACTTATAAAACCATCCTGGAGGACGATGCGTGTTGGAAGGACTGGACTGGACCTAATGTTAATCTACTATTTTACAAGCCAGAGGAGGAGAAAAAGGCTGTAAGGGGACTGTGACTTGTGAAGACAAAAAGGAGGATCAAAGCTATATGAAAGTGTTAAATGGCTGACTAGGTTTCTCTACCACCATCCCTATTCTAGATGTCTCCTTGATGCTATGAGCAACAGGTATAATGAGAACAATTTGTAAATACGTTTTCTTTGTGACTAATCTTGCCAATTAAAGTACAATATTAATCACTGTTCATTGGTTTCTCATATTATTTCTTGTAAAATCGCTTGTTGCTAGCTACCTGTTACACATGTATTCTCAATTCAATTCAAGTAAAATAAAAATGTGAAAGCTTTGTGCAGAGCTCTACAGTCTATATGAGTCATTCTCAACCAGGGTGCCATCTGGATTCGTCAGGAGTGCCATCCCCAAAAATATTCTGACGTTGCTGACATAATAAAATGGATTAGAATTCCAAAAAGAGCATAGTTATGCAACACATCATGAAGATGCAGATCATTAGCTGCCTCATACATCATACAAATTTGTCTCACATGCCCCTTTACCCCTGTCACAACATCAACACCAGGGTCAGGCGTATGGTAGCAATAGACTACATTTTCTTTTTGGTTTGTTTGTAGTACTGCGTGACACGTTAGTGTTATGTGAAGCACATGGAACTGTTTTTGAAAAGAAAGGCTCTCAACTCTCAATCATCCAGTGTTAGCTCAGCAGAGACAGTAGTAGAGGCCAGCAGCAAGACAAAAAAAGACAGCTACTTGTTGCATGGTTTCATCTTAACCGGGGGATCCATCATGCCCTCTTATGTGCCTGGTATGTGGTATGAAATTGTCAAACCAAGCGATGGTTCCGAGCAAACTTAAAAGACACCTGACAACAAATCATCTGTCACTAGCCAGCAAGTGTGCAGATTATTAAGTCAACACAACCGAGAAGAGCAAGTAATGATGAAGTGTACTAAAGTGTCAGAGAAAACACTGGAGGCTAGCTATCTAGTCGCCGAGATAGTAACTATGGCTAAGAAGCCACACACGATAGCCGAGACAGTCATATTGCCAGCGTGCAAAAATGTCAGTTTTGGTACTACTGGTACTTGTGGTACTAGATCTTAGCGCTGCGCTGCCTTTGACACTGGAGACCACAACATTATAATAGATAGACTAAAAACCTGGGTAGGACTTTCAGGCACTACCCCAAACTGGTTTAGATCCTACCTAAAGGACAGAAGCTACTATGTCTCCATTGGCAACTTTGTGTCTGACCAAAATTAAAATGACGTGGGGTACCCAAGGATCAATCCTTGGCCCCCTTCTATTCAATCTCTACATGCTTCCATTGGGACACATCATAAAAAAGAACTAAATTGCCTACCACAACTATGCGGATGATACTCAAATCTACATAGCCCTCTCACCAAACAACTATAGTCCCATCGACAATGTCTGGAATTGCATCCTGCAATCCTGAGATCTCTACACTGGCTGGCAGTCTCTCAGAGAATTGAATTCAAAGTACTCCTAATTGCATACAAATCACAAAATGGTCTTGGACCAAAATACATATGTCCTCCCACCCTATATACCATCAAGGCCCCTAAGGTCAACTGAGACTAATCAGCTAATCATTCCAAGAGTGAAAACAAAAAAAGGCTCAGAAGCTTTTAGTCACTCTGCCGCATACTCCTGGAACAAACTCCTTGAAGAAATCAAACCAAAGAAATATTTAAATCTCAGCTAAAAACCTTAATGTTTTGCAACAGTTATGATTAAACACATACTTCTATCAATGTGTTTTTATCCATTATCTATTATTTTATGAATTATATAGGCTTATCTATTCTTTTTTTTCTTTTCTTTTTCTTTTTTACTATCCTCTTGGTGTATGTAAAGCACTTTGAATTGCCCCTGTTGTATGAAATGTGCTTTACAAATAAACTTGCATTGCCATGCAAAGCAATTGTAATTCAAATGCTAGGCCCACATGCAACAAAAGACATTGCAAAGGGTCCACTGTCGGACTGTCCAATTGGCTGTGGACCAGGAGCTCTGTGTCTGCCTCTCATCCATCCCTGCCTGAATAGGGTGATTGTGTGCACCATCCCAGGCGCAGGTCTCCCCTCTGTCTCAATTACCACGTATGGTGTGTGTGTGTGTGTGTGTGTGTGTGTGTGTGTGTGTGTGTGTGTGTGTGTATGTGTGCACACACACACACCATACGTGGTTATTGGAGGACTGATGTTGGATGGTGGTGAAAGGATGGATAGCTATAGTTTCTACAGTAGCCTGTTGTTTTGTTGTTAACAATTTTGTAGTGTTCATTTTATTTATTTGGAATATTTTGCACTCTGGGGGGTGCAGATAGATCTGATTCTGGATCGCAAATGAGAATCCAGGTCAATCTGATCTAGATTAAACATTTTTTAAATACTGGGCCCAGAAGATCAAGGAGATGTCAGGCTAATATATGTCTAATATAATAGTATGTGCACTTCTTTTAGGATGTCAGGCTAATCATTTATGCATCTGAATCAGGCATTATAGACGGTGTGTTATTTCTACTTGCATGTGAACTCATTGAGTGTCTAAAATGAGTGAAATGTGCCTCACTTTCTTTGGCCAGTGGTGAAGACAGAGAGAACACAATGTCTTAGACTTAGAGAATTCTACAGCACAGAAGAGCCATTTCATAAGATGAGAATCATTATAAGATACTCTATAGCATAATGTTGTTGCTTAGAAGGAGCATGATTGGAGTTGATTTTGCAGCTATATCAGCATAATAGCAAACTACTCATTGACACCCACTGTGCTACAAATTGGTAGTAAGCCCTGTCAAGAATTACCTGGGGAATATAATCATCAGCGTGTCTATATTTTTCCCCAGAGGTTTGGATGTTATTGAGCTGTGGAAATGTTTTATCCCTGTTTTCTCAACAGATAAATTGGATTTTAGTTGCTTTGGTTTTATTGTAACAATTATGTACAGTATTATATCTTTCCTTCAAGATTCAAGATTCAAGATTCAAGATTGCTTTATTGTCTGTCACAGAGTGACAGAAATTCTCCTTTGACAGGCTTTGTGCAGTTCATGAATACGGTATCCACATTAAAAACACACATCTGTCACATACATACAATAAAAACAGACAGATATAACAGTGTTTATAAAATGTAGTGCCTATTTAAAAAGTCTAGTCATTTAAAAAGAATAGTAAGAAAAACAGTATTATGATTTAAAAAGCTAAAATGTTTGTGGTTTAAAAGAAAAACAGTGTGCTTCCTATTTTAAAATGTTCAGGGCGGTGGTTGCAGTGGGAATTAATGATTTTTTATATGTGTTTTTCCGGGCCAGTGGAGTTCTATAACGGCGGCCTGATGGAAGTGGCTGAAATGATTGGAGGAGGGGGTGAGAGGGGTCCTGTGTGATTTGTGTGGCTTTCCTGATTAGTGACCGGTTGTAGATTTCAGACAGGGGAGTTTGAGGTGAGCCGATGATTTTACTTGCCTGATTGACTATACGGGAGAGTTTGGTTTTTTATTTGACAGTGAGGGAGTTGTACCAGGATGTGTTATTGAAGGTGAGAATGGATTCAATGAGTGATTTGTAAACCAGGGTTAAAATGTCCTTGCTGACGTTAAAAGGCATGTTTATACCAACTACGCATCATAGCCAAGATCAAGTCCTTCCTCACCCCCAGCGACCTGAGGAGGGTCGTCCTCATGCTAATCTCATCTAGGCTCGACTACTGCAACTCACTATATGCTGGACTTCCTGATAAGACCATCTACCGCCTGCAGCTAGTCCAAAATGCCGCTGCCAGGCTGGTGTCAGGCACCAAAATGAGGGACCACATCTCCCCTGTCGTCAGGGGCGCCGCTAGGGGGTGGTAAGTTAGGACGATTCTAAGGGCCCAGCTCTGACAGGGGCCCATGAGAATCTTATTTTTTTTTTTAAAATTTAAAAAAATATATTATTATTATTATCATAAGGACGTTAATGTAGCCGAATTCAAATTATAATTCTATGTATTAAAAAAAGTCACAAAAGAAACAAACTGGAGTTTTGTTTCTCTATGTTTACCAAAATTAAGCCTTATTATTTACCCCTCTATTTATTCATTGCATGGTTCAGTCCACCGAGCGCGAGCTGCTAGACTAGAGGAACATTACCGCGAATAGTCTGACAAGGTTTCCATGACCAACATGTCCTGCTGTAGTATGTGTGTGGGACAGATGGAGGACAGCCAGATTGGAAATGCATCAAATGTGCGTGTGCGTGCGTGGACGATGTCGTGAAAGGCAAAGCCAAAGTCAGGGTCTCAAAAGAGAAAAGTAAAAAAATCACTAAAAACAGTGGTTTAGTGATCTAATCACTACGTGGATGATCTAGTTAGCTCGCTATAGCTAATTAACATTAACTTCAAGTAAAGTTAACTTACAGTGCACTGTCAGTATAATTTCAGTATGAGATTAGGGCAATTTTGGTCCAAATATAGGTTATTAGAGCTCAGTGAATTCAGCAGCTATGCACTCTTGCTATAGCTAGCTAGCTAACTAGTATAAGGTTACATGCTAATGACGTCATGCACAGATGCAGCTTCCCAGTTGAAGGAGAAGGAGGTGAGCAGTAGGAGTTTGGGGTTAACAAACAGATTTTGAATATTTTAATGTATGCTGCATTACAATGCAAGCATTGAATACAATTTTAGCTAATAAATATTCATATTTAGTTAATAGTTCTTCCAGTAATTGCAATAACATTGACCACTGGCATCTTAATAATATTGTTAGCTAGCTAGATAACATTTAAGTTAGCTAATCTGGTGTAATGTATGTATTATTATTAATACTATTATTAGTATTTGAGCCTCGGAAAAGCACTATATAAATGTAATGAATTATTATTATTATTATTATTATTATTATTATAGGACATAATTATGAATTATGTACCTATGGATACTCCATGCCAGGGCCCTCTTCAAGCAAGGCAGCCAGAGAGGAGAGCAGAGGTGGGGGGGTAGTGGTGGTCTAGTGGATAGTGAGTTGGGCTTGTGATCGGAAGGTTGCGAGTTCAAATCCCGCCTGAAACCTCACCACTACTAGTGTGCCCTTGAGTAAGGCACTTAGCCCTCAGTTACTCCAGGGGGAATGTCCCTGTAATTCGTAATTGTTTGGATTAAAAGCGTCTGCTAAATGGCAAAATTAATTAAAATTAAAAAAATTAAGAGGTAAAGAGGCAGAAGAAGAAGAGCAAGAAGTAACAGGACAATGACAGCAGCACAGCAAGTTGGCTTCATCACTAGATTTCAAGGATCTTATTAAAGATTTTGCTACTAAGAAGGCCCAGCGTTTAGCTTTGATTTGATTTGATCTCTTTACTCCTATCTTGAATCGTTGTGCATTAGGCTAGATATAGTTTTTAGCTCTCCAGGTATACTATTCCACAGTAGGCCTACTGCCGCAGTGTAAAAATAAAAATCTTCCCATTTCACATTCAATTTCGCTGGCACCATGTCTGTGTTGCTCCCTCTTGTATAAGACACTTTTGTCTTTGTGTGAAACAAGCAATGCTGAGTCAGTAAATATCTCTCTGCTGTAATTCTTCATTGATCTAATCCTGACAGTATTATGGCCAACTGATCTTTACAAGATCTACATTTATTTAGACACAATACCACCCCATTAAAATTATATTTTTTACTTTTTGTGTGATTTATACTTTTATAATTGGGTTCAATCTTCATTTAATTATACTTTTGTCCTTGTGTTGTTCAAGTCTTAATTTAATAAGTTAAAGAATGTGGAGATTTCTTTTCTGAATTGTTGATTCCTGTATTAACTGTAATTTTAAATTACATTTACAAAAGATGTCCATCATTGGATTTCTTGCAGTGCATCAATAGTTCATCAACTTCAACTGGGTTTAGGTTGATGGGTGGTTTAGGTGGGGGGGCCCAAAATGATATTCTGTCATGGGGCCCAGAATCTCTAGCGGTGCCCCTGCCTGTCCTCATCTCCCTTCACTGGCTCCCAGTGAAGAAGAGAGTGAAGTTCAAAATCTGCACCTTTGTTTTTAAAGCTCTCAACAGTCTCGCCCCACCATACATCAAGGACCTCCTGGACCAGTCTACCTCCTCAAGGCCCAGACCCAGGCTCAGGTCCGACGCCCAACTCAGCCTGAGGGTCCCACGTACCAACCTCAAGAGGAAGGGTGACCGTGCCTTTGCGGTGTTAGCACCGACCCTGTGGAACGCGCTCCCTTCTGCCATCAAGTTTGCCCCCACTCTGGACTCCTTTAGAGCCAAGTTAAAAACCCACCTCTTCCTAAATGACATTCCCTAAATCTACTCCCTATTTGTTGTGAATGGTATGCCTGAGATTTACGTTTAAGTCGTCTGTGTCTGATTGCTTTCTGTGTTCCTTGTCTTTGTCTTTATCTGTTCCTTTACCCGGGCTGCGCCCCGGGCCGATGTAAAAGTTGGATGGGGGGCGCATTATAAATAAAATTAACATAACATAACATAACATAAAAGCCCTGAGCTTCCTCAGCAGGTGGAGGCGCTGCTGGGCCTTTTTGTAGATTGAGTCTACACTTCCACTGTCACTGTCTCTACTGTCCACCGTCTTGCAGTGAGACAGTAACATACTGTATTTTCCCCTCTGGGAGCTGACACTTCTATCTTTGCCCTTTGCTGCTACGTGCTCGCCCAAGGTTAAAAAAACAAACCCTCAGCACTCTAAACAGTGCCACTACTGTAATTTACTATCTACTGTAGTTAACTGCTGTCTTTCCTTATTATCTATCCCTTCTTCTTAGCTGGATCTTTCTAGTAGTAGCAGGATGGTACATGCTACACTAATGACTAATATTGCCTTCAGTGTGAGTTTAAATAGACTGACCCTAGAGCTAAGCAACACGCTGACACATAGGGTTAGACATATGCGGACATGCGCAACACACATACACACACACACACACATGCATGCAGTGAAGATGCAATGCATAGTGACACGCCAACGGATAGTGTCAAATTATATTGGTATAAAAGCACAGAATAAACACGCTTCTCTACACTCCACTCCCCTATGCTCCGCTCTATACACACAGACACTGAATGACTGTGACATGAGAGAGATAACATAGTATTTCAGTTGTGTATCAACGTATTTAAGGGGATATGTTGGTAGGCCTATGTGAGAGAGAGAGTGACAAGGAATCATTGCAATCATGATTCTGCATCACTGCATCACAGCTACATTAAGTATTCAGTGTGCATGTATTTATTTTTAATGTAAGTGTAACCTGAACGCAGTGGAGAACAAACATGCCAATTAAATTGCCAAAAACTATGAAAACGAGCTTTAATGAGTCCATGGCACATTTTGTGTGAATGTGTGAATGGCAAGTGCGGGAACAACTGGATATTATTGAGAGAAAAGGGCAAAAATCAAGAGTGAAGGAGGGGAAGGGGAGGGCGGAGACACAGCTAGAGTTGGCTATATTCGTTGCAGTTATTCTTCAACTTGTGAAGTGAGCGAGGAGCCAAGATTCGCAATCTCATTGGTACTACAACAGAAGGAGACAAGACACAACCAGGAGAAATAGAGAATTGAGGGATAGACAGACTTTGATACGGATTCGGAAATAACTTCCAAGCAATAAAAACAGAGCGCATCATTTTTAATTGCGCATAATAATTTTTGAGAGAAATCGCTGCAAATAAGGCTCTAAATTAAAGGGGTTTACCAAAAAGAAGACATTTCGTTAGATTGCGATACAACAAGTTATTTCTTTTAGGAAGTTTAGAACAACAGAAACACAGGCGATATAAAATAAGTGTAAATAGAAGGGTTGCGCGCGGAGAGGTGTGGTGACCTGGTCAGAGCGCAATGTTTGGAATGATAAAGAATTCGCTTTTTGGAAACAGTGAGGAGACGGAATACAAATTACTGAGCAGCGAAACCAAGGTAGGATACTCACACCTCGCCTCTTTCAAATTATTATCTATTCTTACGCGTGTCAAAGATTGTGTCAATTGTGTCTCGCGCCCGTTTGTCCCTTGCTAATGTTTGACATCTCACACTTGCGTAAAGCATCTGTCTTATCTTAACACTTCTATTCATAGCTCCTCTGTCATGTTCAGTGTTTTTCATACTTTTCAAATTAATATTTCAGTTGTTTCTCCGTTGAATGAATTTCATAGTTTGACATTTTTGTCAGCACCAAAGACAGACTATTGATTTATGTAACCTGAGCGTTATGTGACCTTTTATTGACAAACGGGCTAATATTAATGACCCCACACATGTGGGCACCTGTGGGGTCCCAGTAGGGACCAGTCAGATCCAATGTATTATGCATAGACTCAGCAAGAGGCTGAATGCAATTTGGTGTTCAGCTTTCCTGATATTTGGTGTTAATACAGGTTTCAATGTCAGTGTTTCAAATTCAATATTTGAATTTACTTATTATGCTCAAGTCAGGTTTGAATGCATGTCAATGTTTAAAATTCAATAATTGAATTTACGTATTGTGCTCAAGTCAAGCATTCAAGTCCTTAAACTATATTTTCCTTACCATTTGTAGTGTGTGTGTGTGTGTGTGTGTGTGTGTGTGTGTGTGTGTGTGTGTGTGTGTGTGTGTGTGCGTGCGTGCGTGCGTGCGTGTGTGTGTGTGTGTGTGTGTGTGTGTGTGTGTGTGTGTGTGTGCGTGTGCGTGTGTGAGATTCAGCCTGACCTCAGCCAGCTGTGGCATCACTATGTACACTGATGCACTGACCAACGGCAGTGAGAGAGAGAGAGAGAGAGAGAAGAGAGAGAGAAAGAGAGAAAGAGAGAGAGAGAGGGAGAAGGAGAGAGCACAAAATAAACTATTAAGAACAACAATGGTACTGTATCCCAATGATATCAAAATACAAACATGTAGAATTTATAAAATTACATAATAAGACACAGAACCTGACTGTGTGTTAGGTATGTGTGTGTGTGTGTGTGTGTGTGTGTGTGTGTGTGTGTGTGTGCGTGTGTGTGTGTGTGTGTGTGTGTGTGTGTGTGTGTGTGTGTGTGTGTGTGTGTCTGTGTGTCTGTGTGTCTGTGTGCGTGCATGCGTGTGCGTGCGCATGCGCATCGGAAATATTTTTTGTGGAACCAGTGATTGTGTGCTTTGTTGTATGACAAATGCAGAACAATTATGTTGTATAATAATAAAGTTATCGTCATATGAAAATATGAGCATCTTCGATGCATGACCCTAATTGCCATTACGTGGTCTTACTCTTAGTGTGGTCATGCTCTACATGTTCAACCAGATTGATTTCTTATATTTAACCTCTACTTTGACAGGACAAAGCCTAGAAGAGGATCAATTGACCGAGAGATCGTGGAATCAAGTGACACGCACAGA
Organism: Nansenia antarctica; assembly: GCF_963989245.1. Classification (NCBI taxonomy): domain Eukaryota; kingdom Metazoa; phylum Chordata; class Actinopteri; order Argentiniformes; family Microstomatidae; genus Nansenia; species Nansenia antarctica. The sequence goes on from NC_137675.1 coordinate 75,157,761, forward strand.
CACATTTACCGATACCTTTTATTTATTTACCTCTGTCAAAGAGACAGATTACTATACTGAAACATCTACCACCTCAGCAACAGAAAGACAACACTAAAACTAACTAAGCTAAACACTAAGCCTTTGTATCAAAATATACATGAGTAGAGTAGAGTAAAGTTATCATTTCAAGTAATCTAACCAAATCTCTCAACTTGACTGGAGCATAAATGACCACATCAAAATCACACAGACACCTGATCGGTGTTGAACTTGATTGACTCTGACACCGTACACTCTTAATTAAAACTGACATCAAATCCAAATACACACACACACACACACACACACACACACAAACTGATGTAACCCCAACAACTTGGTTGATATGCCAACATATAATAATGACATTCAAGTGTATTCTAATCGCCTAAAATATGGTAAAGTTGGTTGGATTTGAACACCAACACATTGTAATAGGCTACAAGTGCAATACACAGATAATGTTTGTGTATTGAAATTGTGTCTTATTTATCACATGTATCATTTTCTCAAATCACATGAGCTGCTGCTTTATGCACTATACACCATCATAATCGGCTCTTTACTGAAAGGATTCAAAATGGTGATTTGCAATATGATAGTAAAGCTGCCTCATGTGAAACCGTATCTGGTGTGAAGGGCCAAACGTTTTGTATTGAGTTATTAGTTGGAAAAAGAAAGAGAGAGAGAGGGAGGGAGGGAGAGCAGGGGCGAGTGAGTGAAAGTTAAATATTTAACGACTTGCTAATATTAGCACTTTATCCACACTTTAATTATGGCCATGTCTACCTAGCTCAGACACAGAATAATTATCAACAGAGGTTTGCTGGATCTCAGCTAAACATACACACTAATTGCACCTTTAAACCAAACTCAGAGAATACAGTGTACAATTACCCCTTTCAGAGCATGTCACCTAGATGTGATGTTAATGTTGGTCACAGTGACATACTGCAGGGAACAGAACAAAGATAATGACTATGCAGCGGGAGAGCTATCACCAGTGACTCTTTATGATAGCATGCTATAATTGTAGTGAAATAACCCAGCATGTATTGAAGATATGGCATCACTGTCAGCCCCCCTAAGCTCCCCAGTGTTCTCGCTGCCAAGTCTGTTTGGCTCCCAACATGTTGAACCAATACACTGCAAAAACATATATCTTATTCAGAGTGAATTAAGTTATTTGGGTGGAGTAGATAATGGTTTGCTTCATGTGTACCCACACTACAGGCAGCATAAAGTCAGTGAGTGCATTAACCCGACTCAGTCTCATAGTACGTGTGTGTGTGTGTGTGTGTGTGTGTGTGTGTGTGTGTGTGTGTGTGTGTGTGTGTGTGTGTGTTATGTAAGAACAGGCATTGCTCCACTCTTTCGTCTGATTAAACCATCCAGGGTCCTGAGAGCACAGTAGGAAACACTGGAATCAAATTAGCATTTGGTTTTACACTGCTAATTTACACACCAAGCGTTTCACTGTCATGAGCGAGCACAGCTTCGGCCAGATGCATATTGCCAATCATAGCCTCTCCTCCCTAAACCCCCAACTCCCCCACCGCTAACCTCTGGTTCTAACCCCATAATATGTTCCCCCCTGGGACCATAGGCTATACTGACAAATGTATGCAGTCACTCCAATGTAAGTCGTTTTGGATAAAAGCATCAGCTAAAAGGCATACATTATATTATTTTAATGTCAGGTTGTTTTTTCCCTCCCCTGAGGAAATTTGAGTTTGTGTCATGGGTGAATCACGTCTGACCTCACGTCTGACCTCCCTTCTCTCCCTCAGGAAGGCATCAGCTATGAGGTGCGGCGTTACGACGGAGCCAAGTACGTGGTGGTGAGCTCAGAGGGGCGGAGCTTCAACCAGGTGTCAGGAGAGCTTGTGAGGAAGCTGCTCATGTACATCGGGGGGACTAACGACCAAGGTGAGAATGGTCATTAATCATTGAGCGGAGCCAGTCCAGAGTGTTCTATAAGGACGATTTGTTTTTGTTTGTTTCGTTCTCTTTGTTTTCTGTACAGCATCATTATCTAAACTCATCATTAGAATTGTCTATTATTATTATTATTATTATTATTATTATTATATTATTATTATTATTAATAATGAAGGGTTCAATTTCCCATTGGCCAACGTCAAAGAGCTTAACCTGGAAGCTATATGGAACTATTTAAAGGTTATTCCGATGTGGACCCCTTCACTGAGAGTCAGCCCCAGGTTCAGTTGACTCCTACTGTATCTCCTATCAACTTCCTGTGATATTCTTCCTTCCTAGAATATCTGGAAGCACTGGATTTTTATAAGCCATCCTTCAGGGTCTGTGTTAGGGGTTTAAGATCTGTTTGAAACTAGCCCCGAGTTCACAAGGGTTGCCTTTCAAATTGCCTGTGATATAGTTGAAATCACATGATGAATTGGCAAATGTTCTGCCTCCGTTCACTCACTGAACTGGTAGCATCTTACAGCATGCTGCCTGGGGTGCCACCTCCTCTATGTGTCCTCTGCATCTGTCTTTCAAGGCGAGGCGATGGGAACGACAGTACCGATAACCATCACAGTATATCCTAGAGATGATGGCGTGATGTCACGCCGCTTGGTTGTCGCTCTCAAGATCCCGTCCAACTACCAGATCAGCCCCCCTGCTCCCACCGACACCGGCGTCAGGATCGAGGATAGACCAGGCATGACTGTCTATGCACTGTGGGTGTCTCAATATTACAGACAGTCTTATCTCTCTCTCCCCTTCCCTCACAAGAACACACTTTAATTGGCTTATGGACATTCTGGAGATTCAGAGATGTACCTCTCAATAACCAATACTCTCACTCTGCTCTCATAGTTCCAATGCTCTCATAGTTTTCTTATAAATTCTATGGATGATGTAGTTAAGGTTTCTCTCCCCTCTCTGACCCATCTCCCCTTTCTTCTATTTTCACAGGCAGTTTGGCGGCTTTGCAGGGGAGAGTGAGTATCGAGCAGAAGCGTCTCGTCTGACCAAAACCCTGGGCGAGACCGCCCCTTTTCAGCGCAAACAGTACTTCTGCTGCAGCTACGACCCACCACTCAAACCCTACGGCCGACGCAACGAGGTGTGGTTCATACAGGAAGAGCCATAAGTGAGACATCATTCCAACAGTATACAGTGACTTCTTCACCTCTCCTCCCTCATCTCCTGTCCATAATCTTCTTAATCTCTGATCCACAATGATCACTGTAGTATCTTCAACTTGATAAAAAAAAGGATAAATTAAAGGAAAATGGCGGCCCAAAAAGGTATTTACTTTCACCTGTCCAGGCCTCTCAGATGGGGGGGGGGGGGTAAAGTACAATTTCATTTCCCCTAGGAATAGGGGACTGGAAAGAAGTAGGAGTTGAGCCATAGAGTAGTAATAGTCAAAGGTTTTCTTTAGTATGAATATATATAATATGAAGCATCAGATTCTTTAATTTGTGATTATCACATGGAATATGTTCAAGACAGCAGTTTTGTGTTGTGAATGTTTTGGTGTGTTTGTGCTTGTAGTCTTTGAAATGTGATGTTATTATTGTTTCTTGAAATACCTTTGTATAGTGTGTGATTTTCTGTGAAAATATGAAGTGAAGATATTGTCAGGATTTGATAGCTTTTCATATCATAATAAAAATGTCATTCAATATAACACAATTGTCTGTGCAATATTTAAAATCTGTTCCTTCTCCAAGAAAACGTCTTAAGTACTATTATCTAAATGATTTAGTGCACACATCCAGAAACCAAAACACATTAGCCAGTCGGGGTATAGGTTTCACATAAACATTTATTTATAATTAAGTATTAGAATTTTTTATTAATATAAGGAACTCAAAATAATGAATAGGATTTTACAAACAAGATATTACAGACATCAGATTAGTTCAAGAAGATCAAACTCACCAAACCTCTATCCTAATAACTAGTGCAAAATGTCTTCCAGAAGGTTCTCTCTACGCACACAGAGAAGGGAGCAATTATACAGTCTGTTAGTCACTTCACCCCAGTTTCATCAGGAATAAATGAGTTGCATTCACAAGTAAATTAGTCACAACTGCAGGCAAGCAAGCACTGAGTAGCTGCTTCAGTCTATATGCCAGAACATGGCCTTGTAACCCCACACTTGTGTAATTACACAGAGTCAGGTTTTGGTTTCAGGCTGGCGTTGCATTCATAAATACACTAAAGGTTGAGACTAGGGCAAGGTCTCTTCAGGTAACCCATAATAACCTTAATCTCCAGGCTCTTGCTCTATAGACGTTTCTTGCGAGATGTAGGAACATTGCACATAATCATAATAAGCTTCATCTAAGCACTTCCTCCATTATCAAACAACATGCACTTCCATCTTTCAGGAAAAGGCAAAGGGTATGTTGTTGTATGTCATTAAGAGCACTGGGAATTCTAGCTTTCACTCCAGGCTCTCTAACACAAACATAGACAACACACAAACATGTAGGAATCACTTATTACTTTCAGCGTGAATGTAAAAATACTTTACAATTCTGTACCAGTAGGAATAGAAATTGTCATTGTTAATAAGCATATTAGAATTGTAATCGTAAAATGTTTATAAAATGTTTTTGGTAATAAATCTCTATCTTTTAAAAATGCAGTAAATATCTCAAGCCTATACATTCCCCATACTGCCCTTTACATTTATTTTCAACTCATAAGGACAGAGTTCAGATGCACTCACACAGGACAGACCCACATTCTAACAGACTGACAGAAAGAGAGAGCCCCATCATGATCACTGGAAACTATAAATACTTATTTGTAAAGTGAAAAAGTTCCAACTGGTAATATATGGGCTCAAATAATGGTTGTGGTAGGGGGGGGGGGGGGGAAATAATCCATCTTCAATGGGTTCGGGGGAGATTCTCTCTTTTCATTTCAAACAATTGAAGATTTAAGACGTTGTTTCCCAAAATAGTGAATTTCTGAATTGCCGAGAACATCTTTTTGCTTTTATCTAAATAAAGAACAGAACGTTTTTCTGTAGTCTATAATTATAGTATCTATAATAATAATAATAATAATAATAATAATAATCATAGTCAAAATCATTATCATTTGCAGTTGTGTATTTGGGGAATTAGGGAGTAATCAGACGAATGGTGGAGTCTCAGTTGTTCTTCTTCTCGGGGTAGTTGGTGGGGTAAGGAGCATAGGGAGGAGGTTGCTCCTATGAGGGAATAAACAGAGGCCAGTTATAAATAGGAAACAAAATGATAGCACACGTGCAGTCACAGAAGGACACACACACAGAAATACACACAAGGACACACACACACACACACACACACAAGCATGTAGAGGTCATTAAAATAAGAAAATGAAAGGTCACTCACCATGGGCATGTAGACATTGTGTGGATTACTGGGGTCATAGTAGGCGCTGCCTGCAGCCTCAGCCGCCTTGGCGTTACCTGAAGGAGGGAGGGAGAGAGTGAAGAACAACACATGATATTTGTTAGGATGAAAATTCTTCCGAAGGCATTGATGGGATAAAAAGTCTTCCTAATGCATTTTCTTTGTTTTCCTGTTCATCTTAACTGACTTGGTTCCCAAGGAAGGTGATAAGGATTCTAGACTTCCTGGCACCAGGCCAAGACCCATGTGTGCAGAACTTTATTCCTCACCCATTTGGATTTTATACTTCGATACCAGAAATCATCATTACAATTTGGGATGCACCAATATCGATACCAGTACTCGTACTTGTACCCGATACTGTGCTCATGTACTCATACTTGTAAAACTACTCCCGATATCACTTTACGGCAACGTAACGTAACCTCTCATAGCAGGTAGTCAGAAGAGGGGCAATCGGTACTCGGTATCGGCAAGTACCCAAATGTAAGTACTTGAAAAAAAGTGATATCGGTGCATTCCTAATTACAATACTGTATGGAGAAATATAACACAATATACACACACAACTACAAGAAAAAGGTTGTTCCGTTGAAATCAAGGCTAACAATAGGGCTAGAGGAGAGTAAGGGTGATGGGTATTTTCTGTTTGTTTTTTCTTTTCTAATTTGACGTGTACCGGATTGGACATCAGCACCCCTCTCTCAGTACTGTGCGTCGTTGTGACTCATTTTGAGGCAGACTGATCGGATCAGACAGATGCAGTGATGCTGACATCGAGAGAGAGAGAGAGAGAGAGAGAGAGAGAGAGAGAGAGAGAGAGAGAGAGAGAGAGAGAGAGAGAGAGAGAGAGAGAGAGAATAAAGTAAACACTAAGAAATAAAGAAGGAAGGTGGCAGGGAGACAGACCTGGAGGGGGAGCAGTCCAGTTTTGGGGGGGTCCAGGGTAGGGGGGAGGGGGGGCCATGTAGGCAGGAGCAGATGGGTACATTCCTGGACCACGAGAGAAGAAATACATGTGTCATTATGACAGCCTTAGGGAACACATATTTACTTGAAGCAGTTGTAAATAAATACTGACATCAATGACAATCATCACATACTCCAGTGAGCTGTCTGAAATATTTCCCTTTATCGTTAATAACAATGCCATAAGCTTGCTGCATAACAAAACAAACATCCTTATATTAAAAAAACAAACCTGCAGCTGCTGTTGGGTAGGGATAGCCCATGTTGGCTTGGGGAGGGGGGGGGCCCTGGTAGAATCCATTCTGCTGGGGTGGGGGAGCAAAGGGGTAGTTCTGAGGAGCAGTGGGAGCACCATAGCCGTTCATTACTCCAGGTGAAGGGTAGCCATAGGAGGCACCCCCATTTTGAGCAGGAGGGCCACGAGATGCTGAAACACAATCAATTCCAAGTTTAGTACTCAAACAGACTGGATTTGACCAAAGACATTACATAGCAAACTTTTGTATTTATTACTAGGAGTTCTTTATGGTGGAAAAATTGCACTGGGAAAGGAAAGACGCGTTGAGCGACAAAGGAAACCCTTACCATTGGTTGCTAGTTTGAAAAGATGCTGGCCTAGCTCTATGGCTCCCCCACTGCTGAAGGACATCTTAAAGCTGGCCTGGCCCTCCCAGCCTCCTGAAACCAAAGAAAAGGTCATGTCAATACATTGATGAGCCTGTGATGTAATTAGCCTTTGAGCATCATTTCTGCAGGTATCCCATTACTGGTGCTGGTGCCACTTATTGACAATCTCAATATCAGGAGTAAGGCAATAGCCATTTGAAACAGGTACTTCAATAATAATAAGGCCCCTCAGGGTTTCACATAAGGTGAATGTGAGTGAATGTCAAGCAGATGGTAAACACTGTACCATCAGCCTCTGCAGACACTGTTCCCCTGATGTAATTGGCGGCGAAGACTGGTTGCTCAATGCTGCAGCCCTTCATCAGGTAGTATGGGAACATCACAGACCCCAGGCTGTCCTTGGCATTATTGGACATGAACACCAACTGAACAGGGAGAGAGGGGGAAAGAGAAGGGGAGGAAGATAGAGGGAAAGAGAGAGAGAGGGAGATATGGGGAAAGAGAGAGAGAGGGAGGGAGGGAGATGAGGGGGAAAGAGAGAGGGAGGGAGATGAGGGGGAAAGAGAGAGGGAGGGAGATGAGGGGGAAAGAGAGCGAGAAGGGGGAAAGAGAAAGACAGAAAGAGGGGGGAAAGAGAGACAGATAGAGGAAGAGTGAGAGTAAAAGAGAGAGAGAGTGACAGAAAGAGAGCAAGGATGTGACAGGATCCAGATAATAGGGGTTGACTTCCCAACATCCCATCACAGGCACATAGAACTAGTGTGGTGTTTAAATTACAGACGGATTATATACTGTATACTGTACCCTGTATGGAGTGAGGTAAACAGTGCCCTTTTTAGTCCCCCTCAGTGCATCTGTCTTGCCGGTGACATCACTGAAGGACAGCTCTACATTCTTGCATTCCCTCAGCACACTAGGGGGGTAGATGCATAACAAGCTTAGACAATCAACTCCGACAGAGAGGAAAGGTATCATCACATTGTGGAAAAATACCGCATACAATTTCACAGAAGTGTGCGAGGGCCAGGGACATTGTAAACCACACTAAAGACATTTACTGGCAGCAAAGTTGAAACTTCCTGAATGTGTTAACACCTTGTTGTCAATGTGGCTTGTGAAATGCCCGTATTTCATTAGCTCCTTCCTCTCAGGTTAGCTAATCATTGACTAACGCTAGCTCGCATAATCTCAAGACATTCATGTAGTTCAAGATCTCCTATCTAGTAAGCTAGCTCCACGTTCAGTTAGTTGGTCAACTAAAGTAACTACAAACAGAGCATGTTAGTTAGTTACTTCTTCGTTCGCTACTACTCAAGCGATGTGTCACAGCACGAAAGCCACATTTGACAGCTAAGCTAAGCTATTGTTATGCTAGCTGGCTAATGCCATGGGCCTGTCTTGTTTATTATTACTACTAGCTAACACACTCCAAATCTAGCAAGATACAATATTACCTATCTACTGACTGGCACTTAATTATTCAACAAGAATGAACATATCACACATAGTTTAGTTAACTAAGTTAGACCTATTGTGAATAGCTGAGTGCGATTCACTAGCTAGCGAGGTAGCTAACATTCTACTGGCTGCTTACGTCACTTAGCTTAGCTTGCTAATATATGTTATCTGGCTGGCTAGCTTGTCTGAAATTGTATTATTTACTAACCTCTCGCCGTTGTTGATCAACACCCCTCCGTTTTGAGAGTGGTTTCGGTTCAAAGCCATGTTTAAAAGCCGTCTACTTTGCTCCGTCAGCAGGGACACTGTACAGGAAGGATGCCCCAAAAACGTCTGAAATGTGGTTACGTCAGAGGATCAGCTGTCTCCTATCCCGTGACCACGTGAAACGTTTTGTTTGGCAACAGTGTTGTGTCAACAAGTAAAGTATTCGTTAAGAGAGACAATTGATTCGTGTATAATCTTTGTACAAGTGGAATTTGGCATGTTTGAATGAGTTTAAGTAAATTGTTTTCAGTGTAGTAACCATTCTGTGCTAATGGGTGGCTTGGCATAGTTCAATAGTCCAATTCAACAAATGGAGCCAAAATATACCTAATCTACAGTATGACTTGATGATCAGGCCCATGGTAACATTTAAAGTAAGATAAGTAGAAAAAACACACATAACGTGAAGGCCTTGAGTATTATCTAAATGATGCTCCATTATTTAGATGTCATCAGTATCCCTGCTGCAAAGTCCATGTCTAGCCATAATGACTGATGGAACAGCATGCCCTCTATTGTCAGCAGAGGTCAACGATTATAACAATATCTCCATTACATATATTTAATCCAATTCTGCTAAATATTTGCTTGGTTCTTTGTGTCTGCATGGCATTAATTAGGGTTGATCATTCAATTTAGCCTAGCAACTAAGTGATTATGCACTTTTATAATGATTATTCTTTATAATAACAAGCCCCTTATAAATATAATAAAATATAATAAATAGTGAGAAGAATCACTTAATTAGACGGTTACAAACATTACCACACAAGGTTATTGTTATGTAATGATTTAATTTACTGCCCCTGAGGTGAAAATGTCCATACTGCCTAATAAAGTATGCACAGTGCCATGCACTACTTCCACACTGACCTTTTAATTCAAGGCAAATGGGGTGACACCCCAGGGGGGTATTCTACCAACGTCGCTAAAGGAAAATCCAGCCTTATTTTGGGCTCGCGAGACGTATCAAAATAAGACTGGATTTTCCTTAAGTGACGTTGATGGAATACCCCCAGGTCTGTTTGACAAAGCTCTCACAAAGATACAGTTCAAGATGACATTGTGAAATGTACCAGCCTCTTAGCTTGTCCTCACATGTTCTTACTAGTGCTAGAGATGGGAAGAATTACAAAGAAGTAACTAGATACATTGGAAAACATTAAGAAGATATTTGTGGAAAAAGCTGACAGCTTCTGCGGTGTCATTTTCACCTGAGAAGAGGAGCTTCTTGAGCTAATTGATTCTTGTATTCAAAGAGGTGATCCTGTTGTGAGAAAACCAATCCAAGATTGTGGAAACAGGTGTCATGTCTTCAATAATCATGACAAAAATAATCGCATTCAGGTCAGTGCACTTATGGATAGGATTTTATGAAATGCTGAAGAAGAATGGAGTGGCCTGCTGCACCATTATTTCTTATGTGATCAGTATCCCAATAACCAGCAAAAATGTACATTATCCTCTCAGTAGCAACTAAACATTTTTTTCAATGGTGTAAAATCATTAAAAAAAGAGCTGTAAAATAAATAAAAATTAAAAAAACACCCATATGCTTAAACACTCGGCTAATCTAAAACCATCAATTGAAAGCGTCAAACTTGATGGCATCAGCGATGATCTTTGACTTTGAACATTCTCACTATGCTCATAAAGTTCTACTACTTGCATTCCCAGGTGAAAAGTTCTGTAGCTTCTTCCAAATCGAAGGGGGTAAAAAGTACACATGCAAAAGGACAGCATAGACATAGCATCTCCCTAAAATTATTGGTTTGCCCATTTATTTAAAATATTATGTGAGCATCTCTTCGGTACTAGGGCTACCAAAAGGACGCTTGCTTTAATCTTGTTTTCATAACATGGTGTCGACCATGGGCACAGAGTAACATACACTGCTCAAAGAAATTAGAGGAACACTTCAAGGATATGCCTTCCCAGACAATTACTGACACGCCAACCCGGTCATGCTGGATGATGTTGCAGGCAGCATAACGTTCGCCACGGCGTCTCCGGCTCTGTATTGACACTAGTCACACACTAGTCACACACTAGTCACACACTAGTCACACACTAGTCACACACGCTCAGTGCGAACCTGCGCTCATCTGTGGAAAGAACGGGGCGCCAATGGCGAACCTGCCAATTCTGGTGTTCTCTGGCAAATCGTGACGTTAGAATGATAAGGTTCTATCTCCATTTTTGTCAAAATTGAGTTTTTTTTACATAATCTGATCCATTAGGTTTTTTATTAATGCCTGTGTGGTGTTATTTTTAAAATGTTGACATTTTTGAGTTAGTAATTCATCAAATACAAAGGTTCCATCTCACCAAACAGAATGGAATGTCAAAACTTTGACGCTCAATATCTCTGAACTACCCTAAACGGAGATAGAACCTTATAATTCTAAGCTCACGAAATGCCAATCGAGCTGCACAGTACTGGGCTGTGAGCACAAGTTCCACTAGAGGACGTCGAGTACACACGAGTAGCCTGCTGGAGGTCTCACAGTCACACTGTTCCTCCTACCTAGCACAAAGGAGCAGACACCGGTCCTGCTGCTGGCTTGTTGCCCTTCTACGGCCCTGTCCTGTCCAGCTCTCCTCGTGTAACGGCCCGTGTCTCCTCGACGCTTTTGACACTGTAGTGGGAGACACAGCAAACCTTCTTGCAACGGCACCCATGGATGTGCCATCCTGGAGGACCTGTGCAACCTGAATGGGCTGCAGGTACCGCCTCATGCTGTCATCAATGGACTGTTCCATTTCCTTTTTGGGTTGTCTTTGCTGTTGCCTCTCCTGTCTACCTGTTGTCGCTTTCATTTGCACCAAAGCAGGTGAAATTGATTAACAATCGTTTACGCTTCCTAACTGGACAGATCGATATCCCAGACGTTTAATTGACTTGGTGTTATGCTGCGATGATTAAGTGTTCCCTTAAAAAAATGTTAGCAGTGTATTTACATTACAACCCAAGAACAGTGTTCAGTATATGACTGTTCTGCAATAACCCCAGTTCAGTGTTAGTAGGCTATAGAAGGGAGGATGGATGAATTAATGATATTTAAACGGGATCTAAGATAATTTCCTGATAACCAGTCCAGACCTCTCAACTCCAGGCAATTGAATGTGTTACCATTGGTCAATACATCTTTTTATAAATTGTTAAATTGAGCAGTCCAATCAGTTAATGTCCCATGATAATCCATCACAACTACTGATTTAAATCATTCTAATTACAAAGTCTCGTGCGATGTGGCGCAACGGGGTAGTTTAATCACTTAAATCAGGCTACTTCCGGACAAAATCCGTGTAATTAATTAGTCACAGAATTACACCACTTAATCGTGAATAATTCAATAAAAATACAAATGCATTCCCCTTTACCAATGCAACTACTACTTTTAATAATTGTTGCTTTCTTTGCGCAAAATTGCCGGGGCGCCTCACCTACAGCGAAACCGAGTACAGCTCAATCAAGAGCACAGGATGCCCTGCCACGAGTCACCTGCACCAGCCGGAGGATACGCGCAGTTTTCGGTCATGCGGTTCGACACAGTCTTCTCGTCAAAGGTTAGACACGTTATATTTGAGGTTATGGTAAATATTTCTGCTGTGCATTTATTCTACTTAATGATGTTCTCAAATGAAACTATCACCTTTCTACAACACGCCATCCACTTTATGACTGAAAAGTATTTCAAAGGCTTCAGTGATCAGGTCTGTGCCGATACGGTCGTTCTCTGCTTCTCGCCTACTCAGACAGGTCTGGGATCAGTACGGCTGTGCCAAAAGTCAAAGAAGATTGTGGGGTGAGGAGGGGCATAGACAAGAACGGTGCCCTCGCGTTCTACAGTAGATATGACAGCTGCTATGCACATGCACAGGTACATAAGGCCTTATCTAAAATCCTGTCTCTTCAGTTTTGGTCTTAGCATTGGAAATTGTGAGTGTGTGTGTGTGTGTGTGTGTGTGTGTGTGTGTGTGTGTGTGTGTGTGTGTGTGTGTGTGTGTGTGTGTGTGTGTGTTTATTGATTGATTGGCATATTTACCAACTCTTATCTCTCTGTTCTATACCATATGCTTGATTTATCTGTAGGGTGACACCGTGGTGATATCTCTGGGTGTCCAGCTGATTGCAGGGGAACAATGGTACAGGGTTAATATTAGCTGCCCCCTCAAGAAGCAAGTTCAGATACCCAGCATCAGTCCCACTGGTGAGTAAGCAGTACTAGACCTGGGTCCAAGTAGCTACCTGCACCATGTGGCTGTCCAGGCAAGCTCAAGAAAACGCTAGTTGACCTATGTCTACATCATTTAATAAGATAAAAGTTAACAAAGCAGTTTAGCATTGGGAAAATAGAAACATTTGCGAAGACTAATCACAAGTAATACATGCTTCTTTCCAGTCCTGCCAGGACAATGCAACACCCAGAGAGCTCTGCATGTGGACTGTGGACCCCAGGGCGTCACCAGCGCTGCCTGTCTCAAACTAGGATGCTGTTATGATGATCATGACTCAACCTGCTATTACAGGATGAATGGTAAGGAAATTGTAAAAGGAAAAGTATTTTGTCACAACTAATAGGAGTATACATTTTTTGGATAAGAAATTGAAGTTATACAAGTGAGTGCTTCTGTAAGATTGGTGCAGGATGATGTTGGTATTGACTTTTTTTTTATTTTTTACGTGTTCTCTGCATTCTGGTTCATGCTGTGTCCGCTTCTTCCCTTTTCTTTCAGCCTGTTCTCTAGATGGCCATTTTGTTTTCTCAGTGAAGGCGGCAGACACAGACCCCCCTCTCATCCCCAGCAGCCTCGTAGTTAGGGGACAGCCACAGTGCTCCCCTGTTGTTACTAATGCAGATATGGCTGTCTTTAAAATTGGGGTGATGGAGTGTGGCACTAAGATGGTGGTGAGTCTGTGTTGTTCTAATTCACACTTTGAGCTGTTGACCCTACCTTTTAGAGCAGTATATTTGGTCAGGATGCCTTTGGTAAACCATGAAATACTTCCATAGAGAACACCTACTTTCCATAGAGCACAACAGTGCATCTCTCACTCAAATCAAAATGAATCTCTATCTCCTTTGTCTCATATGAAAAGGCCAATGGGAATGTGGTAAGCTATGAGGTGGAGGTTGAAGAGCGGCAAACCAAGACTGTGGACAAATATTCTCCCTTCAGGTAACTTCTAATTGTCTTCCTTTTTGCGTGTTGTTCACCTGTACAGTCTGGACAATGTTGTCATACCTGAGATGAATGCTGATATTTCATACAGAACTTCATTATATGTGATTAGTCAGAAATTATATTTGTACTTGTGGTCCTCTGTGGCTCAGTTGGTAGAGCATGGTGCTAACAATGCTTAGGTTGTGGGTTCGATTCCTGCTGGGTCCTGCTGGGTAAAAATGTATGCACTCACTGCAATGTAAATCACTTTGGATAAAACAGCTAAATGGCATTTATTAGTATGTACTGAACCTCTTACTGAGACTGGGTTTGCAGTCTGCAGGTCCAGTGCCAATACGAAGCGTCAGCTCTCCTGCACAAAGGTCTGCAGTCGCAGTACCCAACCAACCTCCCACCCGTTACTGCACTCGGGACCGTCAGAGTGCAGATGAGAATAGCCACAGGTACTGTGGCTGCATCTACCGCCAGATCACACTGTTCTCACACCACTTTTGGAGGTCTGGAGGATATTAGATTAGCTGCTCTGGCTTGGATTGAACTTGACGAAGCGATGGGACAATGTGCTCGCAATTTCATTGTATTTTACATACCAAGAACTCTCCCCCAGACATGCCCATGTGTGGTGTCTTTTCCTACTGGGTTGGACTGTTTTGCAGAGAGTTGTTGCCTATGCAAGGTATTTGATTGGTTTAATGTGTCGCAAGGCGTCACTCATTTCAAACAGGTTTCCACCCCTTTATAGCTGCTTTGTGAAAAGGATTTCCCCAGGCTTTACAAACTAGGAAAGCCTGGTCTCAACAAGGTTGTGTAGATCAATGTGGTTTTTACTATAGACCTGTAGACCAAGCCTTTCTTGCCAGACTGTAATCTGACCAGATATTCCAATCCTTACCAAGTTTAGATACACCAGGTCGAGGTAGAGTGTTCCTAGCAAGCAATTTGTCATCTCTCATATTCACCATCCTGACCGTTATCTGTTTTCCAGATAAGTCCTTCACCTCTTTCCTGCCTGAGGACCAGCTGCCCCTGACCCTCACCTTGCGTAAGCCTGTGTATGTGGAGGTGTCCATCTCTCCACTTTCCCCTGACCCAGGCCTCTCCCTGCGCGTGCGTGACTGCTTCGCCTACCCAGCCTCCAGACACTCAGTGTGGACACTGCTCTATGATGGGTGAGATGGAGGGAGCCAGACCCCAGAGAAGCTTCTGGTTGCTCATGGTTTCCTGGTTTCCTCCTGTCAAAATAATGCGAAAAAATACTAAAGGGGAGTCTCATCGAGTCCTTCAGAGATGTTTCCCTATTGGTTGGAGAACCTCTGTTTCAGGTTGAGTAAGTGACAGCTGATTGATAATCATTGGTTTGTATCCCCACCCCCCTCATTCTCCCTGACAGGTGTCCTAACCTCCTGGACAACATGAGGAGCTCCGTCCCTGAGGACACGCAGGGGAAGACTAACTCCCACTCCCAGGTCAGGAGGTTCGATGTGAAGACCTTTGCCTTCATCGACCCTGAGACTGGGCATCCCAGTGTGGAGGAGGTGAGGTCTATCAGAACCAGTCAGTGCATCTATCTCCCAGTTTATGTGAAGTGGAAAGACTTCAGGCTGTTGAACAATGGGTTGTTGAACAATAGGCAGAGGCATTGTTAGGATCTTGAAACATTGGGGGCAATGTGGTCTCTATCTGCATCAGGATTCATTCACTCATTCCCAGATCTTGGATGATAATGCTACATTTTGTTTTTTCTCAGATGTACTTCTACTGCTGGGTGGAGATCTGTACAGAGGAGGTAGAATGTGAACAACGCTGCTCCATTACCTGTGAGTGTTCTCTGGTCTCTGTATTACAGCTACAAGTGGAAGGATGCTAGTCGTCCTATGCAGTCTATGTAGTTTTTTTTACATTCACACACAAGTATTGTGTACTGTAGGATTTCATATTTCCAATCTAACAGTCTTGCTATCTTGTCCTCCATACAGCATCTGAAGGTGAGCGGCAGAGGAGGCAGTCTGGGTCAGATCAGGTCCAGCTGGTCTCTGCCGGCCCCCTGCTGTTGGATCAGAACACACCTGACCTGGAGGGGAGTCCGGAGTCGTCTCACCTGAATACAGGTGAGCTCATGTATAGCTGTGAGGGATGTGAAATTACTCATTTTCAAAAACATATTTTAGTTTATTGGGTTTCATAGTTCCACAACAGCTTAATGTGTAGGCACTTTGTACATGGAGTACGATTCAAAGAAATATGATCAATCAAACCAGTTATGAATACACAAATTAATGTCCAATGTCGTATGCAACTAATTTCCTTTCTCTGGTTCGCTCCATTTCACAGTATTTCAGGTGTCTGTGTCCCTCTTTGCCATCTGTTCCTCCATCCTATTCTTCCTCGTCTTCTCTGTGTGGAGGAGGAGGAGGAGCCCTCAGTCGGAAGAAGAGGAAGCCAGCAATGTAGGGATGGAAACCAGGAACAATAAGAGCAGCCAACAGACAGAACAATCGCAATAAATAACAAAATAACTGTTCACACTCAGTTTCAACTTATTTCACCTACTATCACACAATGTATGTCATGAGCATACACACGAATAGAAAGTGTTAATTCTGAAATATGTTCAAAAACCAGTTCATGTACATTTGTACACATACTAAGCATCAGTACTGGAGTACACAAGTGGTAGTGCACCACCTGAAAAGTAAATACACTGAACAAAAATATAAACACGAAACACTTATTTATTTATTTTGCTCCAATCTTTCATCAGTTGAAATAATAATAATAACCTTCATTTGTATTGCACTTTTCCTGCAAACGTTGCAGCAAATCAAGACTTTTTCTATGTACCGTACACAAAAGGCTGATTTCTCTAATAGGGCTTTCACACCACCAAGGAACCGTTCCGTTTCGCGTTCGCAAACCCAGTCTGGAACCGGCCGGTGCATTCAGACCGAAAATAAATTGGTTCGGAGCCTGAAAAGTTGGTTCGCAGCTGGAACCAGAAAATAGTGGTTGTCAGTGCGAACCAAAAACTAGAACCTTGATGTCGTCAGTGGGTGTTTCATATTCTAGGTTGCAAAGACTAGCAAGAAGGAAGGAGACAATGTAATATAATCTAAATCTAATTATTAGTGCTAAAAGAAATGATCAAGTTTCATCAATATCTTCCTCACATGCTCGGCAAACACACACACACACACACACACACAAACTTCGTAAGCCATTTCTATTCCAGTAATGGAGCAGCTGGTTAGTAAGAGAACGTGTTTAGAAAGTGTCTTGTTTTTTTTCATAGAAAATAGTTTTTATTTCAGATACTGTAGTGGTAGATATTATCCTCATTTCCAGTGAAGTAGCTGCCATCTTGTTGTGACATTTTTGTTTATCCCGCCCCTTCGTCACCCAACATTGATGACACTCATGGTTCAGGTTACACTGGTACGAACGCGGGCTGGTTTGCCAGACAGCACCAAGGTTCAGAGTTTCCAGAACGTGAACGGTTCCATGGCGGTGTGAAAGCCCTATCACTGTGTTAACAAATTTGTTTAAATCTGTGTTAGTGAGCACTTCTCCTTTGCCGAGATAATCCATCCACTTGACAGGTGTGGCATATCGAGATGCCGATTAGACCTGTTAGCACAAGTCCCACTAGAGGACATCGGCCCCTCATGCCACCCTCATGGAGTCTGTTTCTGACAGTTTGGTCAGAAACATGCACAGGAGTAGCCTGCTGGAGGTCATTTTGTAGGGCTCTGGCAGTGCTCCTCCTGTTCCTCCTCACACAAAGGAGCAGATACTGGTCCTGCTGCTGGGTTGTTGCCCTTCTACGGCCCTGTCCAGCTCTCCTTGTGTAATGGCCCGTCTCCCGCCATCTCTATGCTCTTGACTGTAAACCTTCTTGCGACGGAACGTTTGGATGTGCCATCC
Organism: Nansenia antarctica; assembly: GCF_963989245.1. Classification (NCBI taxonomy): domain Eukaryota; kingdom Metazoa; phylum Chordata; class Actinopteri; order Argentiniformes; family Microstomatidae; genus Nansenia; species Nansenia antarctica. The sequence goes on from NC_137675.1 coordinate 75,175,604, forward strand.
TGGAGGAGCTGGACTACCTGTGCAACCGAATGGGCTGCAGGTACTGCCTCATGCTACCAGTAGTGTCAAGGGTAACAAACTAGTAACTAGTAACAACATGCAAAACTATGAGAAAAATCTGTCAGAAAGGATAAGGAGAGAGAAATGGTCTGTGGCCACCACCTGCAAAACCATTTCCTTTTTGGGGGTTGTCTTGCTGTTGTCTCTCCAGTCTACCTGTTGTCGCTTTGTTGTAGCCCCCGTTCTCTCCCCCCCCCCCGTTACGGACAGGAGTAGAGCCCACCCCGAGAGCTGCTCCATCTCAGCCAACTTTCCATTCTACAACACCTGGCCCCACACTCCGTGTGACGCCAGTCCCATCAACAATACCCATCGCTCTACGCCGCAGGATACTATCTACAACACCCATCCGCCTCCCCCGGATGACACCCATAGTTTTGCCATTTTTTTTTTTTTTGCTTTTAATCCAAAGCGATTTACAATTACGAATTACAGGGACATTCCCCCTGGAGTAACTGAGGGCTACGTGCCTTACTCAAGGGCACACTAGTAGTGGTGTGGTTTCAGGCGGGATTTGAACTCACTATCCACTAGACCACCACTACCCCTGTCATACCCCATAGTCAGTTGATGCTCTAACAGTCCCCGCTTCCATAGAGTTGATACCATTGACATTCCCTCATTCCATACATTACAATGAGCCCATCTTCTGATTTCTACCTCCACCAGCCTCCCTTGCTGTATCACTACTCGCTTTGCTGTGTCAGAACACCATACAGTAATTTCTAGAATCGATAAAGACTACTCATGATATCAGTGGTAGTCATATTTTATTCTTAATATTCAGAGTAAAGACAAAATTGAAGACATATGAGAATACAATAAACTCAATAGATGTATTGCAAAAAAAAAAATCAGGTGAACCAAGGGCACATGCTCAGGAGAGCAATTGATAGGGATGCTCCGATTTATCGGCCACCGATTTAAATCGGCCGATTTCACTCCAAATGACTCGATCGGTGATCGGCAAAAATGGCCGATCGCAAAAACCGATCTTTTTTTTTTTTTTCCTGGGGAAGACAGATAACTGAACAGAAAACATAGGAGGACGTAACAGTATGTAAACCATGAAGGCCACGTTTATGATGTCTTTTATACAGCCATATCGACTGACTTGGGCTTCAGGCCCTAACTGGGTGATAGGCCAGACCTTTACTATGCCATAAAAATGGGTCTGCGTTTGCTTGGTGCCTAATGGATCAAAACTTTTGTCTAAAAAGCAAAAAATATGTAGGCTATCCAGTCAGTAGGCCTACAGTTATGTATTTAAAAAAAAATCGGTATCGGTTGATCTTGAGGAAAAAAATCGGTGATCGGTATCGGCCCCAAAAATCCAGATCGGAGCATCCCTAGCAATTGATTCAGTAAGGTCGGAACTTCCTCTGGGCTCTTAGCAAAGCGATTCTCTGTTTGTCCTCTTCAAACTTTTTCCTTAGTTCAGCAATGTCTGAAAGAAGGAGAAAATAAAAAATTTCAGTGCGCGGACAGTAACTGACATTATCAGCAGTGTAATCTTGTCCCTAGGCTGGACTTTCTAGCAAAATCCCAGCCTGAAAGAGAGAGCTGTCTGGTGGGCGAAATTAGCAACAGTGAAACCAGAATTGCACCAATCCTTGACGATATATGTTCTGAATATCATAATTTCCCTCAATTTCCAAGTTTGGCTACTGCTACTATCGCATAACAGTAACCATGACAACTTACGTTCTTTCTGTGAGTTTCTGTGCTGCCAGGTGTAGAAGTTCATAAGCTCCTTTCTCCTTTTCTTGCTGCTCTCCTTCTGCATAGCTTTCTGGTTGGCTACTTCGCTGTGGGGGCGAGCCTTGGTCCCCTTGTTTCCTCTTGTGACTTTCACCCAGCCCTCCTCATCCTCCTGCTGCTCCTCAGCCTCCTTCTTCTGTTGCTCTGCCTCCTGGGAGAAAAGGAGCGACAGAGGGGAGAAGAGACAGTTAACATTGGCACGATACCAGACTCACCAAAAATATCTGAAGAAAGACGAGGTAGTGAGTTTGAGGTGATGGAGGGCAAATGTTACCTCTTCTTTCCTCTTATCGTAATTCTGCATGAAGGTGTCAACCTCTTCCTGAAGTTTGTCTGGCTGAACGAACGACGCTTTGTATTGATTAATCCATTCTACGAAACGGGAGAATAAGTGATTTGAGAGACAAGCATAAAAAGACACCCAAGCTGCATTTAATTTAACAATCATTGTTATTATCTTATGTTCGCCAAAGATCCAAGCAGACGTAAATACAAATGTTTCATTGTTTAACTTCACTCACTCTGTACACCGGTTCTCACAGGGTGCTCCTCTGTGGAGACAACCAATGGCACATCATTGGGGTGAGATTTGGCTGCTGAAATACTGGAGGCATTTTGAAACACAACATATCCCACTCTGAACCCCTGTAAGAAATGAAAACAAGAAGCAACAATACGAAAAGGACCTTTAGGAGAAGGAGAAGATGACCATTCACAAGAGAGCTTACATACAAAGAGAACTATACGATAACAAGGGAGGCTTCAGGTCACTGATTTCTACCTCCACTGTAAGAGAATGTAAAAAGAGAGAAGTATCCAGAGAACCAGAGCCAGCTCTTCAATAATCTGATCTAAAACACAACCCTTTGCTGTCCTCTGTTTCAATAGCAGATTCTGGACATAGTTACAGTACAGTACCTGTTTTTGTGCTGGTGTGAAGTACTTGGCCAGTTTGGGTCCTGTGTGCTCAGAAGACCCTGGCTTCTCCCTCAGCTCCACAGACTGAACAGGACCAAACTGAGAGAACAACTCCTTGATGATATTCTGGAAGATAGTGGGAGACTACCTGTTATTGGTCAGACAACTAGAATAAATCTTACTTCTTCATTTGAGTTTTTCCTTTCCATCCATATTGTGGGGACTTTAACTACCAGTAATACAGCTAGGGTATGCTTAAGGCATCACTGCTGGTATTGGATAGTTACAACAGCACGGATGAAGGTTATCATTGTGATGGACATTCTATACACCACTTACCTCCGAGCAATATGGAGGAATGTTGAGAACGAACAGTGTTCTGTCGAGGGGTCTGTGTGCAGTTTTCTCTGCCCGAACTCTATGCTCTTTCACGCACAGACTGTGCTGAGCAACGCTGTCTGAGCTGAATTTCAGGGACAGCACTGAGAGGAGAGAGAGAGCGGTTTAATAGCATTCAGTGACAGACAAGCATCTGGCTGAAAAGGTTGCTAGAAGAATCGAACTTTATTCGGTACGGAGTCTTCTGACAGAGTGGCTGGTTAAATGAGGAAGGCTGTTATGTCAGTCAGTCAGTGTGTGTGTGTGTGTGTATTAGCTTTATGTTTTAGTAGCAGTCGAGAATGTTGATCTATGTGTGAAACCAAAGGTACATACTTAATGAACATACAACGTCAGTTAATGCCCCAACTTCACGAAGCATCACGATCTATGGCACTATTCTGCTTCTGCCTCATGCATCATGTTTATATAGGGCTTGAGACGACGAAGCAAATTCGAAATTGTATGAAAATGTCATAGTGGTTGGGCTAATGAAACAGACGGTGAGCTTTCCAATCAGAAAACGTTGATAAATGTATCATAAGGTATTGTATACTACTGATTTCGGCGACTTTTACCTGTAAAACCTCCAGGGATAACACAAGCTTGGCTGGCATGTTCTGTCTTGGAAGGCGCCATCTTCGTTGTGACCTTTTACACAGGAAGTGGGAATACGTCAGTCTGGTGATTGTAGTCCTGTTGAGAAGAGTGTGCGCGCTCTTCGGCATGGATCACTGATCAACATTGATATCATTCTGTTCGGTGTCAAATATAGTCCTCATACAACGATTCATACAACAATTCAATCTTATCTCAATAAAGTAGGCTAGCTTGGATAACATTGATAATAAGAACTACAAAAAATTACGTGGCTTTAAAATATATATATCCGGAGAAATAAAAATCAATGACAGGCAATGACGTCTGGACACATTTCTTTTTTGTACAAACCAACATATTTAATGGCAGAAATTCATTTGTACAGAGATCGGACCTCACTACCTTACCTTCATGAGACATACGATGCAGCGGTAGAAAGACTCATTTACAGACAACTAGTGTTGGAACATACTAGTATGACTTTGCTTTTCACTGCTCCAAAACCGATCATAAGCAAGTAAAATAACCACAAATAAGCACAGAACAATCTGTATGCCACAAAAAGGAGAAGAATGCCAAACCAAATACCACATGAATGGAATATGACTGACTAGCAACTCAGTATGCTGAAAACAAACATGTTTTATTACATCCAATACCACCGGTCTTACACTAAATGTTGTTGCCCGTGGTTAACTGTACAAGTATCTTCAACGGTGTGAACATTTCAGTCATCGTGAGGTTCTGTTTGGAGGTAAAAATTCCAACCAGAAAAAATAAATCTCAAGATTCCAAGGGGTTCAATGTGAACTATTTCAACAATAAAAGCAAACCATGTGACACAAAAATCCCATGTCCTGTTTCTAAATTGTATCCCCCATCAAATTCGATTAAAACAAATGAACAGATTGCCTCAAGTTGATCCATTCCGAGACACATGCGTGACTTATGCATTGACAACAAATAAGGTTTGTTTTCTAAAAACGTTGATAATTCATTAATCAAGTTCCAAATTGTTGTTTATCTGTAAAACTTACACAAGTTACATGGTTTCATGTTATCTGTGCCTGCCAGTGTATACTCTGTCAAAGACTAGAGTGAAATTTGTGAATATTGAGTATGTATGTGTTACGTGTCATGTATCTGAGTGCATGTAAATGTGTATCACTTCATTATATCTTGATGCGGAAGGCTGTAGCCTGTGAGCCGGAGGACTCAGTGGTAGAAGAGGACTGGGCTGTAGACTTGAACAGGGCCTTGAGGATGGTCTGGGGGTCCACCTCCGGCGTGGGCTGAGAGGAGGCGGGACGACCCCCGGGGCGAGACAAGGAGAGGGGCAGACCATCTGTCCTTCCACTGCCACTGCCTGGCGTGTCACTGAGCCTCCTGTGGAACAAGTGGAAGAAATCCACGTGAGATTTCATGTGACATACAATATACAACCTGAGCAAATGTAAGGAAAAGCCGTTAAAATGAAGCACAGACACACTTACAAAAGAATCGGCTGGTCTGAAGTGATGACATTTCCTTGCATGTGGAGATTGCACTTCATAGGTTGGCCTAGGAAAGAGAAGGTTTTAGACACTCCATTTTAAGGGTGCAACGGTTCAGTTGCCCCACGGTTTGGTATGAACCTCGGTTTTTGAGTCATGGTTTCGGTGCGTGTTTTATTGCGTAAGGAGAAAGAAAATCAGTGTTTCCTCTACATGCATTTATTGGTGGCGGGCCGCCACGAATGAATTTCCTCCGCCACGAATTGATTCAGTCCACAAAAAAAAAAAAATATATATTAAAAAAAAAAAAAAAACACATATATGAACATTTTAGCTGATTAAAATATATCTGATCCTAGATCAGCGCTATAATGGATGTTGACTAAAAGTGCACCTAAATCCACGCCCATCTCTCTCTAACCGCTGATCCAAAATCAGATTAATGACATTCAGTTGACGACGTGACACAAGGGCTCCTGATTGGTCTAAATGTGAACTGTGGTATTATTGTTATTGTGTACAGGCCACCGTAGTGACATCAGGGGGGTATTCCATCAACATCGCCAAAGAGAAAATCCAGGTCTAGTCTGATAAATCTCGCGAGAGTTCTTAAAAATATCCAGGCATATGTGTGGTGGCCTGGGAAAACCCTTCACATGGTGGCATTTTCATTTTTTTATATTTCCATAAATTAGAAGTTCTCAGCTATTCATAACTGGTTGAATGACTGAGATAGCCCTTTATTTAAAAAAGTTATGAGCATTTTAATGTAGCATGTCAAAAAAAGTGAAAGGGGAGAAATCCTCCCCTTTCTCCTCCGGGTCGGGGGAGGAGCCTATGCAGATCGGCCGGTCTCGTTTGTCTGCTTGTGATGCGGTGGTAGTCTGCTCGCCTCGTCGGTATGCGAGGGACAGATCCATTTGTGTGTCTTCTAGTTAAGATTTTATTACTTTATGCTTATTGTGAGCATCAGTAAACTGGCAATAACACAGGTGGAAGTATCGTCTCTCCTTTCGCTCATGTGTGCGTGCGTTGCTTAACTGAGAATGAGACACGTTCAACGTGATGTTGTTTCGCTAGCAAACTACCCGCCACAAAAACATCAAAATAAGTACTTTCTCTTTTGTTTTCTTAAAATGTTTATTCACCATAATGTAGTATGGAGTTCAAAGTACTAGAATACCACATAATATCAAAATCGCCAAAATCGCGATTCCCATCTATATTTGCTCTTTGCCACGAACGAACGCCAGCGACATCCGACGGGTTTTCCCAGGCCACCACACATATTCTGATAGGTCTCGCGAGAGTTATCAAAAATAAGCCAGGATTTTCCCCTAGCGACGTTGATGGAATACCCCCCAGGTCAGGTGGGCAGGTTACGACGAGACAACAAGAGACCGGTATTGTAGAGCTTACAGAGCGAGTTAAAATAAAGACACTTACATTGAAATACAGAAGGACTCACGTGTATGTTTAATAGAATAACACGACATGGTGTCAGAAGTCCTGTAAGTGAGTGTTAAGAGTTAGATCGGCCGACAAGTGTCATTTGAGCTCGTGACGGTGAGAAGGGAGAAGAAAAGATGGATGCTAATGCTAACGCGGGAGCAGTTGCAGTCCAGAGAACGGCGCCAGTTTCAAGTGCTACGTTAGCAGACATTAGCAAGTCAAAAAACGATTCTTATGTGCCGTCACTTTAGCAACGACACAGTATTGTCAAGGGGAAAAGAAGGGGAGACGATTTTTTTATTGACAACGGAATTACATGCTGGAAAAACATGCAGCTAAAATTCAGGGAACATTTGGACAATAAGAGACACACGGGAGAAGTACGGGAAAACAGGGCTGATGTGGGTGTCATCAAAGGTAAGAGTTTGTTTTCTTTAACTCAGCTGATACTCAGCTGTTTACCGAATGCTCCATCTGACTGTGATTTTACTTCTGTAATGTGGTGGGTTGACATAATTCACGCACGGAACTATAGGTTGAGAGTATTGTTCCGTCCGCAGTTGATTGCGTAGTACCCAAGTTGTTTAGACTGTTCTATTTACTGCTTGAGTGTGTTGTTGACAATCGTTCATGTCCTTCATTAAACGTTTAGCTTTGTCATTTGATACGCCGCCTACGACTACCATCTCTCTGCACTACAGTAAACAGTTAATCAGTAACGTTAGCCGCTTTTGTGCTCATGTAGGCCTACTTCGTATTATATCATTGCTGATGATCTTTGTGTGTGTGTATGTGACTGTCAGTCACAAGTTTATATTCTGTATATTCATATTATTATTTTTTGGCCATCCTCTAGTTTTGGCTGTGATTAGATCGTTGTTTTGAGCGCGCGTGCGCGTTTCATGCGCGCGCCAGGGTTTCCGTTAACCGGTAATTACCGGTCTTTGTCCGGTAAAATTTGTTGAAGTCCGACAAATTGAAAACTCGTCGGACATAAATGTCCGGTGAAAATAATTCCCTCTAAGCACAATTTGAATACAATTCGCTAAAGTTCACATTCTGATTCCTTCTATTTTAAAAAAGACGAATATATAGGCTATGTATTTCTTTTATTATGATATGATTTGACACCGGCATGATGATGACTCCTAATGTGTAGGCTGCCTATGCGAAACAGCGGTTGTTTCCGGTGTGCGCTATAACTCGTGCACAATCGAGTCGAGGCAGAGAGGAGGATAGCGATGTTTCTCTCTGTGATAGTGTGATTATGCAAGCCTTTTCTGAAAGGGATGAGAACCCGATTGTTTCAGCTTCTCCCAGGGAGAAAGTGGTAGAGTTACCATCCTCCCCGAGTCCTACCATACCATCCGCTGACAGCCTATCTCTGCCTGTAACCGGCGAGCGATTGCGTGTCGCTCAAGTAGCTGATCAGTCATTAAACAAATGTTTTTTACATGCAGCTAGTGAGGAATCTGAAATAGGGGGCAACGTAGTTTATTTCCTTAACGATGGGATATTAATGCGTAAATGGTCTCCTCTAATGCAAATGGTTGTGAGTGGAATACTGTAAAACAAGTGGTTGTGCCTGTGGGTTATAGACAACAGGTGTTATCTGTAGCACATGAGCCAGTGGTCAGGACATTTAGGTATAACTAAAACTTATCAGCTGATATTGAAACATTTCTTTTGGCCCGGACTGAAGGCGGATGTTGCCAAGCACTGCCGCTGTTGCCATACTTGTCAGATGGCGGGTAAGCCTAATCAATCCATTCCACCCGCACCATTGCATCCCATTCCTGCTATAGGGGAGCCATTTGAACGTGTAATAATTGATTGTGTTGGACCTTTGCCTAGGACTAAAAGTGGAAGTCAGTATTTGCTCACTATTATGTGCGCTGCTACTCGTTTTCCCGAAGCTGTTCCGTTGCGTAACATATCAGCCAGCTCAGTGATGAAAGCTTTAACAACGTTTTTTTCCACATTCGGTCTTCCTCTTGTTATACAATCTGACCAGGGCACTAACTTTCAGTCTAAGCTTTTCAAACAAGCCCTAAGAACGTTAGGGGTACGATGTCACGCCAGAAGCCTACATGCTTGCACTGTTCAATAAAATGTTATACATCTAGACATTGTGGTATTTCTTTATATACGTATCCCAGCCTGCCTATTGTTTCTCAATAAACAGTTATGTTCTCCTCATTGTCATACTCCCGAGTCCGATTAAGTATGATTTGACAGGCAGCTAAACGAAATGCCTTCCCAACCAGCGAGACCTGGTTATAGAAATGACGTTGTTTTATTGATAAAAAAAAGGGTAAAACTGGAAAGAGAAAATAGAAAACTCACATTAATCCCAAACAATTTAACAAACTTCAGTTAACGTAATGTGGAGTCCGTTCATTGATCGATGCTGTCTGTTCAGTTCCCAGTGAGGCGCCCGTTCAGCGCTGGACATAATGGCATAGCGCGCATGCGAATCATGTTATATTATTATATATTATATAGCTCGCATCTAATCGTATCGGATGAGAAATAGACATTAAATGGCATATATAGGCCGCTACACAACAGTAATCACCGCGACAAACAGCTATATTAGATTTTGGGGAAAAAATATGATTTCGGAAAAAAAAAATGTTATTATATTTTAATATGATGACCGGAATATATCACGTTTGTCCGGTAAATCGAAATCTTCCCGGACACGATGTCCGGCGGCAATTTTTTCTAACGGAAACCCTGGCGCGCGCGCTCAGGGCTATCCGCCACCAATGTAAAAAATCCTGGAGGAAACACTGAAAATGGTACTATTTATATACAAACTGTTACTTAAATTTGTTACTTAAATAAACTTAAGTTACTTATGGAACTTTAACATTCAGACATTCCAGAATATGACTGGTATATTATAATATAAAGTATAATATAAAAAATATAAATATATATATATAAACAAAAAACACTTTCAAATGTAAAATAAATAAATAAACACTTTCAAATGTAAAAGTGGCTTTTAGGCTTGGACAGGTTGACCAAATGCGCATTATGCGCATATACAACACGCATGGAGCAAAAACCAAAATGACCCCACAACGCAGATTTGTAGCAATCCGGGGCTTCCTCAAACTGTTGCCATGTTCTCAACTCCGCTCGCCATGAACAAGAAGCAACTGCACTCCAGACAAACTCGACCTCCAACTTTCTACGGAACGCAGCATAAACCGAAAAACCGACATTCCCTAGTGCGTATCGAACCGTGGACGGCAAACCGTACGGTTCAATATAAAACCGAGAACCGTTGCACCCCTACTCCATTTGCACTCAGAAAGTGCCCAAATTAACAGTTATTTTTTCTATATATAACTCCACTTAACAATACAAATCAAAAGAAAAGAAAACAATTTTCATTTGAAAGAAAAATAAAGGGAGAAAAAAAATGTTGCCCTCCAACATCCACCTCATCATCACTTGCATGCATAATAGAGCTTAGTGCACAAAATAAACCCTATTACGGATAAATTATCTTTGCCCTTTCTGCAGGCAGGCCATTACCATCCAGGCAGCGGTTGTTGTATTTCCTGTAGGCGCTCACAGCGTCCTCCTTCTTTACAAACACCACCTCAGCCACCCCCACCTTCACCAGACGGGCTCGCTTCAAGGCACCGCACACACAGAACAGCTCCTGTGGACAGAAACACGCAAACACAAACAGAAAAAGGTCAGTTTGCAGAATGAATCACGCTTGCGTCATAAGTAAGACCGCATCTGGTCATGCAGAGTAGGGATTGACGGTTTTTCGGTTAAACCGAAAACCGGGGTTTATAAAAATAGAACCGGTTTTTTATCAAAACCGTCTGAAACCGTTTTTTTTTTATTTTTTTTAGAAGAATAAAATAGAATAAGAATAAAACTGGAACATGTCACATGTTTGTCGTGTGTGAAAATAACAATGATACAGTCTGAATCTGCTGCGCAATGAGTGAGAGGTTTGGTCAGTTGTGAAGAATAACTGAGGATTAATATCTAATTGGGATTATATTTAAGGGTAACGAATCACTCTATGGGAAAGATAGTTGCCTTCAGTTATTGGTAGATAGGAAAGGTTTTTTACAATTACTCGCTTACATTTAATAAGATCATTTTCGCTGCTCTCTGTAAAGCGCATTGGGTCACTTTTGTGAGAAATGCGCTATAGAAATAAAATGTGATTTGATATCAATCAATCAATCAAACTTTATTTATGTTCTATAGCACAAATCATGCATTGAATGTAACTCCAAGTGCAGTATTTACTAAACCACAATATAATAAAACAAGAGCTATACGGATCAAGAGTGTTTGTGCACAGCGCCACTGTGTGTGAAGGCGCTACTGAAAGTGAGGACAGAACACATGTCTCAGAAGATACGCGGTCACTTAGTGACGCAAAGGTAGTTCTGTATTTATCTCTATCTGTATTAGTACATTTATTTTGAAAGCTCTATTTTGACAGCTCTACCATGGGCACTTTTATTTTGATGGGGCATTCTTTGTTGATTGACTTACGACAGTTCAGGACGAGTCAGTCTCGCGGCATATGGTTTTTATGAAAAGCTTTAAGTATGTTCACTGCATAATTCTAAGTCTAATATTTCAGTAATTATTGAGCAGTATTCAAATATTTAAATACATTGAGCAGCAGCTGAAACTTTGTCTAAGAACCAAGATATTGAGAAAGCAGTTCATTCAATGAAGACGCTGTTCCAAGAGATGATCTTCCGTGATTAATCGATTTTAAATCGAAATCGCGATTTGAAATGATGCGATTAGCTAATCGCAAAGCCTGCGATTTGCCTGCGATTTTTTTTTTTTTTTTTAAAACCTTTATTTTACCAGGAAGTCACATTGAGATTAAAACCTCTTTTGGAAATTTGATCAGCACTCATGGAATGCCTCTTGTCCAATCAAATTACTTGGTCTCTTTATGACTTTGAACCCGGCGCTCTCAGAGCGAATTTACGAACGCAGGCATAGGTTGTGTCACGACAGTCAGTCCAATTATTATGAGACTTTGGGCTAACGTAACGGAGACAATTAGACACCACATGGCTTACTGGACGTATGATAAACGTTAGTATGTTATAATTGCGACAGGTAAGTGTACAATTTCACTATACTAACTGTACCAGCCAAGTGCATGTCGGTGCTGTTAGTCCAGCCTTAAACTTAGCTTAGCTAACTTGTAGTCTTCGAGACGGTAGCTTAGCTTAGCTACTCATGCTAACCCGGCGTTAAAGTACAGACACAGAGTTGACAGTCTCAGCAACCTGCGGGTTGGTGTTTATATAGTATAGCAGGCTTATGGATACATGGAAGTTAACTGTTCTGTTGTCAAACATGAATGTGTCCTGTATGCATAACCTCATACCATTCGTTCATACCAGCCGGCTTTAAAGACGCAGAGGTTAGCCTAGCCTAGCCTTGGGCTGAAGTATGTCACAGATTCCTAAGTCAAGGTGACGTGTGTCTGTGCTCCATAGTCAGAGACCACCATTCTATCATTCATCAGTTCGACTGTTGACCGAGTCTTCTAGATGTGGTCCTTTCAGTTATAGTCACAGTGTATCCCCAAATGATCATTTTAATAGCTGGATCATCTTAGAAAGTAGCCACCTGTCTAGATGAGATGAGGTTATCATATATACAATTCATATCTTTTAAGTTCTCATCCTTGCATTAGAATTAGAGCAGTTAATAGTTTGATGGTATCATGTGGTAATGCTCTCTGAAATTAGCCCATGATAGACAGATTCATCCAATCACCTGCCAAGTATTTTTTGAAAGTACCTGCCCTTTTCCAAACAGCTTCCAATTAAGCTTTCCTAGATGGTTGTGTGAAACAAACCACCTGAGTCAGGTTAGTAATGCTCCATCACATGTTTTAATCTGAAGCTTGATTTTTTTTTTTTTTTTAAATGTTTGTTTTTCAGATTTTATCCCTTTTTCACCCAATTTGGTAGCCAATTTAACCCAACTTAGCATCCAATTATCCCCTGCCTATTGCATTGGATCCGCCGCCCGACCCCGTGGCCGGCAGTCCCAGAGGAGGGCGCCAGGCAGACTAAGCTGACTGGCTCCTCGAGCCCAGTACCGTTATTCCGGCACCCCAGGGGGCGGTGTTGCGCGACGGATCCTAGTCCAGAAATACTCCTATACCCTCCCTCGGAAGCGGCCGGCCAATATGCCGCTTCCCGTGTGCCTCGGCCATATTCTGGATCTGGCGAGCCGGGATACGAACCCCGGCCCCGGTGGGTAGCATGCACTAGCGGCCAGTGCGTAGACCGCTACACCACCGCGGGGCCTGAAGCTTGATTTTAAAGCAACCCAACTTTAAAGCAACCCAATGTAAGTTTAGTTCTTTCACTCGTAGCTCGGGCTGTGGGGGTGCTAGAGGAGGGAGCCTCTAAGTCCCCTGAAGACGTACAAACAAACTGCACGTTGATACGACCTTCCTAGCCGGAGATATGGCCACACTTTACAAAAAGTTTTTTTTTTTTTTTGCTATTTTAAAAAATAATAATCGCAAATTAATCGCAATCGCGATATCTGTCCAAATAATCGCAATTCGATTTTTTTCCCCAAATCGTGCAGCGTGCACCCTGGATCAGCGGAGCTGGTGTGTTAAGTGTTCATGTGTTTTCTTGTATGGTGTAGCTTACAAAAGTCTGCCTTTCCACTTATATTTGTGAAACTAAGTAGCCTAAATGTGTTGCGACTGTGCTTACGGTGTTTTAATGGTGTTCGACATGAGTGTATTGTAGCAGTAGGGCTCAATTATTTGAAATTGGCGCTCTTTTAAAAAAAAAAAAGGGAAATAAAAGTTTTTTTTTTTTTTTTTTATGTATTTTCCGGTTAACCGAAAAACCCCGGTTTTAGTCTTTGACGGTTTTTCGGTTTCAATAATTGGAAACCGTCCATCCCTAATGCAGAGATGTCTGAATCTAAAACGTAAGACAGGTGCAGTGTGTGTTTTGTATTTACGGATAGTGGTGGCCTAGTGGATAGTGAGTTGGACTGGTGATCAGAAGGTCATGACTTCAAATCCCACCCTTGAGTAAGGCACTTAGCCCTAAGTTACTCCAGGCAGACGGTCCCTGTAAACTCTAATTGTAAATCGCTTTGGATAAAAGCCTCTGCTAAATGGTTAATATGAATACTTTGTGTGTGGTACTCACCACTATGTCCTCCTCAGTGACACGAGGATGCAGGTTGTTAACTGTTATTTTGGTTCCCTCCAGAGGACTAAATGTGGGCTGGAAAAGGGAGCATCAACACAATACATAATCACAGTACACACAAAGAATGCTAAATGAGACATCACAAAATGAGCCTACTATATACACACAAATGAAATAAGCCGTAAAAAGAAAGCCTAAAAGCAGTATTAAGCTTGTGCCCATTATCGCAATAAAGACTCAGTATTTGACTTGGTGAAGGGATGCGTGTAGACTCACCTGAGTTGGAGCAGGCGGTGGGTTGGCATCCCCCCCTGTGGGTGCTGACTGCTGGAGGGTCCTGGACACAGGCTGTAATGTGGACGCTGAGGAGCGGGCAGGCCCTGCACTCGGGTTGGGTCTGGTGGGCGCCACGGGCACTGGTGGACGGGGTGCCGTGTACGCGTCGTTTTTTACCACTTTAGTGATGGGGCCCGACATGGAGAAAGAGGAACCCATAGTGCCAGGCTGTTGGGAACACAGGGAAGAAGGGTGATTGATGACGGGTGCTGGCAGTGAGCCACTGAGACAGTCAGTGCACGGAGAATCTGCATTTGGTCATAATCTGTGTCTAAGAAACTAGAGTTTGAATCAGAGAGTATAATATAGAGTATATATAATATATATGAGATGTAAGAGAGACGTAATAGAGTAAGTAACAGGGAAAGGGCAAGACAGAGTGATGTAGTCCAACATAAGACTATAGGATTGCCTGCTCACCCGTGACTGCAGCATATTGCTGCCAGCGGTCGTCTTCATCTGGTTACTAGGTATGTCGTCGTCATCATCGTCGCCAAGTTGGCCGCCCCTGTTTGGCATGTTAATACGGATGCCACTTGACATCCCTACTGGCCTCTGCTGTTGAAGGAAATTATTGGGGTTTAGAGAAAGGTAAACATAACAGAAACATTTGATAAATGTTACTTAAATAAATAAATGTAGAGACTCATTATTAACTCAATTTGACCACTCCTGAATTAAATCGTACTTCTGATAAACCTTTCCATTAAACTACATCATATCCTGAAGCATAAGGGTCTAATTCAGCCATCAAACTCGTATTCAGCTAAGCCCAGATGCCGGACCTGTAGTGACGATCCATTTAAATTCAAAGCCAATTGCCAGCCTCATCTCACCTGGATGGTTTTAGTGATCTTCATAGGTGGTATGGCTCCTAGTCCCCCCAGTCCTCCCAGTTCTCCCAGTCCTCCCATTCCACCCATTCCTCCCATTCCTCCCATTCCTTGGGTCTGTGTGCCTCCGATGCTCCTCTTGAGGCTCAGCCTATCACGAGCATCCACCATCATCCTCTTGGGGATGCCCCCAAGCATAATGTTCAGTCCTTGTAGATTGGGGGTGAACTGCCTGGCATTCACACTGGCAATGTTGTTGTTGGCGTGCACCTGTATCTGCTGCACGTGTGTCTGTAGGTGTGCCGCTGGTTGTTGCTGTATGGTCTGTGGGGCCACATTAAACAGATTATTATGTCCCTGTTTGCGAGAATTGATCATCTGGCGGGCGTCCTGGACCCCACCGGAAGCTGCCGCTGCTCCTCCTCCACGGATTTTGAAGCGAGCGTCCTTCTGGCCGATCTTCTCCCTGGCATCCATCCCCTGAAACGCTGTTGGGGGGGAAAAGAGAGCATGACTATGAGGGATTGTGATTATGAGGGATAATAGGTTGATAATAGATGTTCATAAGTAAAGGTTTGTGACTGTGGTAACAGTATCTAACAGTATAATATGCAACAGAAACAGAGGATGCTGCTGCAACGTTCTTTAAAGAGCAACCCATCCAGATATGCCTAAGCAATGGGTTTTTTCATGTCCTCCATTGACTTGACATGAAATCTGTCCATCAAGTAGTAATAATTTCAATATTAGGTTCTTCATATTCAAAAACTGTGCAACAGGCTTGATAGACCACCTGTGTAACAGGTATTGAGAAACCAAGTCTTCTTGATTTTCTCAAGGCTTTGCGGAGCACTGTCTCAGAATATAAGATTGGGGAGTAGAGCTTTGCTGGTGTTCTCTCAGACAAAGAAAATGTGTTCCGCTCATTATATTGTACCACTCATTAGATTGTATTGACACGTGTCTTTCAAGAGTTTATCTTGACACCGCCTTGGGGTGGGGTGGTGTTTTCATGGGAGTACATTAGGAGAGCTGCATTCAGCTCTCATTGTTTGTGTATTCACTTCAACTGATGCATCTTGGGATTAAACAATTGTAACTTCACTCAGGGTTTTTGGAGTCTTTATTTAGTAAAAGGCTAACTTTTATCTGTGAAACGTTTTACTCTGCAATAAACCCATGAACCTCCAGTGCAGGTAGCCACACCACAAAGTCCTGGGTCAAAGCAAAACTGATCCAAGAGCGTGTGGCTTGCTCCAAGGCCAGTTTACAATGAAATAACCATGCAAACTTAGTTTCTCCCATTAACATCACATGCATATGTACAGCTGTTTGAAATGCCATGTCTAATTTGCTTGTTACCTGTTCCAAGCCCACCAATTCCTCCACCACCAAGTCGCTGTCGGACATCAGTCATCCCAATTTTCTGTCGGGCATCAAACTTCCTCCCGACCCCTCCTGCACCCCTACCAAACATAGGCCTGAAAGAGAAGAGTGGAGTGGGGTAGTATTGGTTGTTCAGGGTATACATGTGTTCTCCCAAACGTAACAAACAGGTTGTGATTTAAATAGCATTCATTAGAAGTGCTTGCGCATGAAGATGTAGCTCGTAAGTCTACAGTAAAAATGAGCTGATTAATTGCTGGAGCGTGGTTCGTTTGGTTCTTTACTGGCCTTGTAAACTGAAATGGCTTAGCTACGTAGCTGCTTGGTACGGCTAGCTAATGATTTCAATTCGGAATACGCAGACTGTTAGCTCACTGGCTAGTTAGCCAGCTATACATCCAGCGTTTTACAATGTGTGTTTATGATTGTATTGAACACGTTAACTTGTTCGACTATGTTGCATTTGTCTAAATCTGAATATTCATTTAGCACATTTCAGTGAGTTGGCTCAATCGAAGTTACAGTGCTACTGCTAACTAGCTACTTATGACTAACCGACAAGCAACTTGATAAAGGGAAATAAGCCAATGAGGAGAACGCTGCTGGGGAGAAAGCCGGAACAAAACAGCTGTAAACCAATGAGCGTTAAGAATAAAACAGCTGTAAACCAATGAGCGTTAAGAACAGGCGGGCCTTCAGTAGAACGACTCCTCAAAGGACTTGAGACGGGATTTCAGGAATATGTATTTTCTCGCAAAAATCTCACAGTTTGCACTCAAATACAGCATAAGCTTAATAAAATACACGGTAACTAAGATATTACTAATTGAATACCTTTGAACGGGTCCTTTTGCGTTAAAACCGCGTCGGCGTATCACTTCATCCAAAGAAATGTCTGCCATCTTCTTGACTGACTAGCGCGTGCGTGACGGAACCAGAAGTCTCGAGACTTCTTCTTCTTCTTCTTCTTCTTTGTATTTGATTGGCGGTTGGCAACCAGCTTAAGGTGCATTACCGCCACCTACTGGACTGTGTGGCGCATTACCACCCCCTGAAGTCTCGAGACGGGATTCGGGACGGGAGAAAATGAGACTATGGAGATTACGTTGGGTCAAAACAGACGGCATCGATAATCATTTCTCGAATGACTCCTTGTCAACAATATAATGTTGAGAAAAATATGAATAAAACAAATATACCGTAGCATATATTTGTATACAGTTTACCCTTGCTAGTAACTCTAAGATCTTAAATCAGAGTGGATCATATTAAATAGATGCATAACTGCGAGAGTTTTTCTTTGTGGCCTATTCTGTCAGGGAACATCAGGAATTACGTGCAACCAGTAAATTATCAGATCAATTCCATTGGAAATGGAACATTAAAAAACATTAAACACAAAACCATCATTGTATACCTCTGCTATCGATTGCTTTTCACAAAGAAAAAACCCCAGCTATAAATGTGACGTCATGCTATTCCCATAAGCCATTGCGGCCAAATTGAGAACGCTGCAAACCAAGTATCAATTCTAATATAAAAAGAATACTTTATTGTAAATCAACACTTGAAAACATATTACATTTGTAATGTAAGCGTAACAAAAAAATAATGAAAAAGCTGACTTTTTTGTTCTCAATTCACTCGACCAGGTGAACACCATGACTTTAACAACCTTCCAACGGGATATAGCCATGTCTCCGGCCATCGATTGGTTATGCCTTAAACTGATGAGTAAGGAAAATAACGACGCGGGGTGACGCCCGTGTCCTCGTTCAAACTACGAGATCAATTTTTGAACGGGCACAGGTCCGCCTGTTCAGGTGACTCACCTACTTTGTGAGATGCCTGGCGGGAATAAGGATCTGCCCGACCCTTCAGCTGTTAACGAAATATTTATTTAAGCTGTTTGGATCATGTAAATGACACCTGTCTGAGGCCATGCATTATCTGAACTTAATCATCATTTATTAAATATGACTTGTTTCATACATTCATTAAATATTTACCATCAAGGTTGTTCCATTGTTATAGATATTGACTTTATGGCACAAGGTGGCAGCATTGTGTAAAGTATATACATATAGTGTAAATGAGAGCAAAACCAACCACTTCCATTTGATCTGTGCCTATTATTGTACTGTCCTAGAAATGACAGAGCATTAGCTAAGTTTCACGTTTTGTCAAGGTTTCAGGTGGACCACATGGTGTCCACTGTCCATTGTTATGCCCTGACCCTAACCTAACCAATTATCCATTGTTAATCCTAACCCTAGCCCCAGCCTCAACTTCAGCTAAAACCTCCAGCCCAAACGAACCCGATGAATTGAAAATCAAGGACCCCAATTGAAATAAGCCAGTGGCTTTCTTGGGTTTTTATCCTTTTAGATTGACCTTGTATGTAATATGTACTTTCATGTACCTACTTCTGCAAACCTTCTAATAAAGTTTTCAATCAATCAATCAAAACCCCCCCACCCCCACCCCAAAAGCCCAACAGGAGTTCTACAGGAGTTGGATACAGCTTAATAAAACAATTGAGAGATAATTGTAATTTAGGTCGGTGCAGGAAAGTGGAACCAAGTGCAGCAAGGCCAGAGGTTTTGGTAGGGCCTCGTAGAAAAAAATACATTGGCGTAGGACATTGGCGTAGGACTCAGTGTCCCATAATGCACTAGCCAGTCCTGCACAGTGCAGGACTGGCTAGTGCATTATGGGACACTGAGTCCTACGCCAATGTATTTTTTTCTATACACGGGGGGAGTCAAACATCAGCTTGTGTGCAGCGTTCCTCCTCGTACCGTTACAATCTGCCATGGCTGCTGCTTTATCCCGTGCTCTCAAATTGCCCGGTAAGATGCGCTATTAATATGATGAATAGATAAATGAACTCAGAATAAGGAATGCAATGTGTTGGTTCGCATGACCAGTATGTAGTTATCTGTCTACCTACGCCTAGGCTGTTATCTTTTGCTTACCTGGACTGGTGCTATTCCGTTACGTTACGTTAGCCTACAACAAGCTAGCGTGAGCTAATGGATAGAAAAGCTTTTCATACATTATATTGGTTGATGCCATGTCGATTGAAATGGCATTCATTTGGTCTATTCAGTATCGAGAGATAGGCTCAATACATTATTTTCCACAGTTGCTTTTTCCTTTCTATTCAATACAATCATGATCCTGGCTGGTGGCGCACAGTAGTAGTAGCTAACGTCCTACCTCAAAGTTGCTGACTAAAATAGTCAGAGTTGAAATAACGTTATAACGGGAATTATACGAATAACACTCAGTATTCAGATGTATTTTGTTTGAACTGAAAGTTATTGTTTTTATTCCTTACAATGTCGTACATGTAAAACTCAGAAGCCAGGTAAAAAATGACCTTGTTTTGCATGACAGAAAGAAACAGGCAAATACTGAACTGAAGTTAGGCTGAAGTTAGGCCTTAGAATCCAGAATATAGAATCCAGAATATGTTCCTCTATAATCTCTGATGTTTCCATAATACAAAGCCACTGAAATGAACCCAGCCCTACTTGCATGGGCCACTTTGTCGGTCAACTCTGGGAATGTATCGGTATGCAGATGGTATGCAAATCCCTTTATCAACAGTCTGTTTCTCCCTCAGGGAAAAAGGGCTCAGAGCTTGGAGAGTATGACCCCCTCACTCAGGCCGACAGTGAGGACGACAGCGAAGAGGACGACCTGGTCCTGAACTATCCCCGTAACGGCCTCGGCAGGGGCAACTGCATAGGGGCAGGGTCCTCTGAGCTGCGGGGAAGCAGAACAGGGCGGCTAGTGGGGGGGGACGAAGATGAAGTGGAGGAGGAGGAAGAGGAGGAGGATGAATGGAGAGAACGGCTTCCCAACAAAACAAGACAGGAGAGAGAAGAGATGAAGGGCATGCAGTACTGGAGCCAGAGGGAGACGAGCAGGGATGGGGGAGGGGAGGATGAAGGGATTCCTGGGGCCTCTGGGGGCCCTGGACTGGGTGTGGGCTCCGGTGCTGATCTGGATGGGAAGAAGGCAAGAATGAGGAGTACCATCCGGACAGCGTTCTTCCTGGTGCCTCTGGTGTCTGCCATGCTGCTGGTGCTGCTCGGTGCATTTCTGGTGCCTTGCCAGAAGGGGGAGTCGGACACACGGCCGCAGTGGGAGAGAGAGCTGGGTGATGTAGGAGGTGAGTTACAAGCGTAGAAAAACTATACAGGTTCTAGAGTTATCAGCCTGTCTGTGCGCTGCTGCTTACACCACCAGACCTTCCTCTCACCAGAGGAAGAGTGTTATAAACTGGTTATACAAACTGTTGGTGTAGTTATAAAATGGTTACACAAACTGTAGGTGTAGCTACTTATAAACTGGTTATACAATCTGTAACACACAGTTTTTTGAATTATGTCAAGGTGTCACGTCACCTCCTCTAGCACTGTGGGATGTTGATGATGACTCAGTAGAGGACGTGCTGATAGGAGTCACCAAGAGGTCCAACGACACCCAACCCTCCAGCTCAATGGGGAACAGCAAAGGTATCTATGGCAAAAGTAAGCCAATGTTGTCCACAATGATGAGCGTTGATATTTATTGTTTTCCTCTCTCATGTCCCTCTTCCTCTAACCCCCGTACACCACAGTGGGCTATCTGTCATTATGTAATATTAATCTCCATATTTAATCCTGCTAGTCCAGGTAAGCTGCTGAGACACACTATTTTACTGTAAACATGCAATAAATCCAACCCACCTGTATTACTCTCTCCTTTCTCTCTCCCCTTCCTCTTTCCCACTTCCTCCTGCTCCTTCCCCTTCCCTCTTTCTCTTGCTCTTTTTCTCTCTGTTCTCTATGCTTTCTTTGCATCTCTTTCCCTTTTGTTCATACCTTCTCTGTTTCTCTCTCCCCATCCCTCACTCAGAGTACAGTGTGGTGGCCCTGTCTGCGGTCAGTGGCCAGGTGCTGTGGAAGAGGGTCCTCCAGGAGCCAGTGGAGTCCATCCAGTGTGGTCTGCAGTACGAGGCCCGCCCAGCACCCCTCCCAGCAGGGGGCGCTGCCCTGAGAGCATACCCCCAGAGCTCCCCTCTCCTGTCTGGCCAGAGGGAGAAGGCCAGCGGGCCTGTGTGTCTGCTCGTCGGGTCTGTGCACCTCACTGCAGTCAACGGCAACACAGGTTCGACACCAGCCGTCACCACTTATCCCTTTCGTTTTAACATTAACAATCAGGAACAAACATTTAACTGTTGATGTAGAGAAGCAGTTGACCATGTATTGTGGGTGGCCAGTAGGCTTATGTTAGGAGTTGAAGATGGTTTATTAGGTTTTGGTTTGTAGGTAAACAGCTGTGGTCTGTGGCACCTGGAAGGATTGAGTCCCGGGCGGTGTCGCTGCCAAATCTCCAAGGTGACACTGTTCCTGACCTGCTGATTTCTACTCTGCCTGCTGACCAGGTATAAATAAAATCTAACTTTATTAATAAAGCACATTTCATACATGAATACAATGAGCTTCACAAAAGATAATAAAACAGCCTCCAGCTCATCCCCCTTACCCAACTTTACAATCATACATTATACAGCTCTCTTTGGCCTGCTTCATGTTGAGAACGATCATGTTTTACTAGAATTACTAGACCTCTATGGTTATAGACCTGTATAGTATGATGTGGATCATATTCCCTGATCTTCCGATTCAGTGTGTATGACAGACAATATCCAGTGCATTTAGAATTGATGCAAACCTGAACTGTTGTTCATTTTTAGGTGTCTGACCTCTCACTGCTCTTGCTCTCTGGGCTCACCGGTGATCCGATTGGACATGCAGTGACCTTCAACCTCACAGCACTAGGCAAATTGATTGGTCCACTGCTGCATGAGACAGAGTTAGGGGCATTCTACATTCTCTTTGGACTAGGTAAAATAACCTCTTTTTTAAACTCTCTGTCCAAATAAAACTTCATGTAGACTGGAATAATTTACCAAACCATATAAAATCACACCAAACACCATAATACTTAATTTTCCCTTGGGGCAATTGTAGGTAGAAAGCATGTCAATAGACATGCACTAATTAAATCCATACAACATACCAGCTCATTTTACATTTACATTTTTGGCATTTAGCAGACGCCTTTACCCAAAGCGACTTACATTTGTCTAAGTAAGTGAATCATCTATCCATCAGTCATCGCAAAGAAAAAGTAATCTATACTCGGGCCAGAGGCCATTTTGTCAGGAACATGATGTCACGGTTGCTATGTCCGCCCACTGCCGCCATAGTTTTTAGTTATTTATTTGGTATATCATTTCGTTAGCTATCTCGAAGCATGACGTACAGAAAATGTAAACAGTTGGAGGCTCTATAATGTAAACAGTTGGGAGAGCTGATTTGAGTTGCTCTCTGACCGTCCGGATAGAAATGGAGATTCTGTAATCGCTGAAGACAAGCAGGCTTGCAGCCCCTCCCTTCTAACGATCAACGACTGGACAGGTGTACTCACTTAGTCCAAAATGTATTGAACAATGTCACAGCTGACCAGGCATAAATAGCTAAAGAAAAGAAACTTCTCTCAGTGCGAATTGACAGCAATAGCCTTTCAATAGAAACTAGAATCCAGGCCACACAGCCATTAAGGCCTCGTTCACACGGCAGTGAAATGTGACCCAAATCCGACGTTTTTGCCAACATTTAACTCAGGTCTGATTTATTCATGACCGTGTGAACAGCGCAAGTCACATGAAATCTGACTTTTTAAAATCCGACCTGGGTCGCGTTCAGGGGTGGTATTACATCGGATACATGTCTGATATTTAGCAACGCGCCTGCTGTCTGAACTGTCATGTCGCGTTTAATGCGACTTTTACGACTCCTACAAGCAACTCCTACAAGCAACACAGCTACCAATAACACAATGATTTAAACAAGATTAAGTTCACTTACTCAGGCTAGGGAAAAGATAGCTCCTCTCACTCACAAAATGTATCATACATACAAGGAATAATACAGAATACAATACAGATAAACCAAAGCAATAATTCATATAATACAGTACAAAGTATGATGACTGAATCTGTATCAGATACAGTGATGAAGAATCGTATTATGCATTTTCATCGACAATTCCCTCCTCAGGTACTGTAGAGGCAGTCTCCCTTGGAGATATTTACTTTCAGGCCACTGGCAAGAAGCCCATATCCCCTGGCCTACAACTGAAGGACCCCGTCTGGGAGAAACTTAGGAAAACCAACTCCTCCTCCCTCATACACATCTCCCGGTATGGCTGAGAGGGTGCTCGGTTACCAATGAGACCCTATCTGTCTTTTATGATACGATGGCATATTTGAAAAATGGTCCCCAACTTTATACAACAGTATGTCATCAACACATTTTGATAATACTAAGGAAGTGTTTAGAATGCAGGAGAACTCTATCCATCTTGGTGTCTCTCCCCTTTTCTCTTTCCAAAGTGGAGCAGAGCAAGTGGAGTTCCTGCTCCCCCTTGTGGCTGGCTTGTGTAACAACCACAACAACCTGGACTCCATCTCCACCCTGAACTCAAGCCGGAGTGATTGGGTGCTGGTGTGCAAGTCCAACAAGCTCAGCAAGCTGTCCGTCCTGAGAGAGAAGGACGCACACGTTGAGTGGACCGTCAACTCCTCTGCGATACACAGGTATGACAAACACATCGAGTAACACACAGAGAGATACAGAAATCAATAAGAGATCAATTTAGCTGATATAGTTACAAAGGCGGCCAACCACAAATGAAGAGAGATGTTAAAGATAGTTAAAGAATATAAAAGTAGTCCAAACTATTCAGAATGACCAGAATAATTTTCCATTGTGTCTCAGTCGTCCAGCACCAGGCCAATTCAACGATGATGGAATTCCCGATCTCCTCATTCAGCAGCAATGGGCGCCTGGAGTACGAAAGGTACAATTTATACCCGCAATCTACACAATATATACTAGCACTTGTCATTGCAAACAATACACATAGAAATATATGTACAATATACCATCATCATGTCTTTGTGTACATCAGGGGACGCTGGTGGAGGTGGAAATCAGAGGACGGGCTCATTGTAATGCATGTTTGATTCCATTCCATGCATTACAATGAGCCCGTCCTCTGATTTCTACCTCCACCAGCCTATACTGGTGAACATAGAATGATAACAATACGTTTCAGTGTCATCTTTCTTTGCTTTCACTTTTTGAGCTTCCGTGGCTGTAATTGTTTTTAACGAATGTCTTTTTATTCTCTCCCGCTCAGTTTTTATTTATATTTCCTGTAAAGCGCATTGTGTTGCATTTAATCGTTATTCCTGATGATTCCAGGTTCAGGTAGTTGATGGAACCACAGGGCGTGGCCTATGGGCAACAGAGTTTGTGTGTCCACGCCTTGTTCTGGAAGGTTCTTCGGTCATGACAGCATCTGGCCACTCCGTTTTCCTATTTTGGGCTGGTGACCCTCTCGGGCCACCAAAGAACCTCACCAAGACCACTGTGAGTCAAGTTTGTTCAGCGGTGGAAGTTTTTCTTCATTAAGGATTAGGGAAATTAAGCTTTTCTTAAACTTTCAGTTACAAGATTGTGCTGCCATACATCTTTTATCAACACATATAAATCCCTTTCTTTTATACCAACCGTTAACCTATTTGAAGTTTAATAAATGCATGTTGAATTTGTGACGTCATTGTTTTGTCCATTAACTCCAGGTTGCACCACCTGAGCCTGTCATTCGAAAACTGTTCCTTTTGCACCCTGCATATCCCACCATCCTCCTGGAGCTTGCCAGAACCACAGACACTGTTCTTACTTCTGCAGGTAATGACCAGATATATCTTATTTAATACATGTTTATTACATCGTAATACAATAGTTATGACTGATGTATTAAATCTAATTTATCGTGCTGGATTATAAAGGCAGCCTAGTAACACGATTGATTAACTGTCATGATCCTATCTGATTTAGTAAGTTACCATGAGCAGCAGAAGGATGCTGCCTACATCACTGTCTCGTCCCGGCCTACCTCTGGCCTGGGGCCTGGGGCTCAGTTGGTGAAGAGTCTGAGTCTGAGGGCTGCAGTTAAAAGAGGACAGATCGTAAGGCTGGGAGAGAGCAGCCAGGCCGGAGGACCAGCCAGACCTGGAGTGTTTGAGATAAACAAGTTCTTCAAGCTTCTCACCTTCAAACATAATTAGGTAAAGAGTCTTGGGATCATTAGAACTGTAAGGCAGTTACCTGAAAACAGATTAAGCCTAGTACTGAACTAAATCACACTTTAAATAGAAAGTCTCTGTTGAAGACACTTTTTAGTCTAGGATTAAGTTTACTAATCTGTGTCTGGAAAATATGTTAGGAACCATATGCTTTATTAGCAAACATTTGTTTTCGTCTGGACTGCGTGAAAATGAAGAAAGCTACAAAAGTTTACACTACTGTCATTTTGTATTCCTAGGAATTGAGGGGATGGATACCACTTGCTTACTCGAAAATCATCAGAGGTAAACAGAAGGGAACCAACTTGGGGATCAAACCTGTGGAGACACTATTGCACCGAATGAAGGAGACTCACGGAGAATCATTTCAAGCTGTTTACATTTCCAGTTTGGTCCACCACTAAGTTTGATTTGAATTCCATGTCATTTGCAAGAAAGGTTACTAAGTTTTATTTAATTTAATGTAAATACCTTTATTTATGATCAGTCTTGTTTTTTAATTTTATTGGGAGGAACCTTTAAATATCGAATTGAATGTAAATGAATGTCATACTTTTTATTGTTGCATAGGTTGCAAAATATATGAAAAAATATAATCTAAATAGAATAGAAGCACAATGGAATGAAAGGTAGATGGAGGGAGAGTGGGGGCTATGGATGCACAAAAAAATGTAGTGCAGGCCCACTCAATATGATTCACCCCTCAGTCTCTCTCTGTCTCTTTTTTGTTCTTTTTTATTTACTGTTACTAAGTTCATTCCCCTTAATCATTCCCCTCTTACAAGCACTTTTTAATAGGCTAGTGACACTATCCGCTGTATTCAGGGGGAATCTTTCAGTTTTGTAATATAGGAGGTCTATGGATATTTTAATGCTGTACAGTATTTATTGATCTGCTTTATTAGACCAAAAGGTTAACTTTAACTTTGTGAAAATACTTGATTGCTGAGGGTCCTTTATTGGCTGTGTATATATTGGCAACTGTAAATATTACGGATGATAATGTGCTTGAAAAAATGTGTGTATCAAAAGAAGATTAAAATCCTTCTTGCTACTGTTTTTGTATTGATGTCATTCGTCAATCTATTTTAAGATAGCAAAACTATGCCGTTGTTTTTGGTCTAGAATCTAGATCACTGACATAGATAATGGTCCAGATCATTTGGGTACAGATGATGACAAAGTGGGTGCGGACGGCGTATGCTCAAGGGCGGTGCTTTGGCACATCGAATATTTTTTTCCGCATTGCCGCTGCATCCAACCTTACGAAATGGCGTTGGCCTTGGGTCGCCTGGCTATGTTGTCTGCGTTAAAACCTCGTATTCGCATATCAACTTCTGGGTTGAATGGCTCTGCGACGACACAGACTCAGTGCCGAACAGCTGTATGCGCGAATTCTGGGGCAATTTTACCCAAACCCAAAAAGGTGAGTTATTTATTGGTCGATAGATACAGATAGATACGTGTGAAAAGAGGAGAGGGGGAGGAGTTGAGGAATGGTCCCTAGGTAATTGGCGTAGGGGAGAGTGGGGTAATATGAGCCAATTTTTACTTATGTCCTCTAGGCAAGGAAAAATTAGACGGAAGTAAAACTAAAACATCTACCTTTATTTCAGGATGTCTTCTGTCAATCGAAATGATAAGAATGCATCTATGACAAAGGGCTGTGAAAATATTTTTTAACAAGTGATCATGTGGCTCAACTTGGTTCAGCTTAGTTGAGTCGAGTCAATGGGTAAATTGACAAATTAACTAACTACGATTATGTTAATCATGAGCATTTAAAAAAAATGATTATTACTAACGCATTTTGCTTTTCTAAATAGTTCGATTTATTTTCTTAAAGGTAACTTTAAACACTATAAAACCAACCAAATCAAATGTATTATTCAGAATCCTAACATTCGAAAGTGGTGAAAAAATGTTCATACATCATCTGTTCGGCATTTCAACGACTATTCAACATTCCACCCATAAGGTTACAGGGAAATATGAAGTGTTGCTCCCTCCTTGCAGTTTCCCCAGCCTTTTGAGGTTGAGGTAGAGCTTCAGCACATCACTTTGTTTTGTTGAAGGCTGAAGCCCTACCCAAAGATGTCGGTTCAGGCTTACGGCAGGAGAGATGGTAGCGTGCCGTAAAATTGTTGAACCAATCTTGACCTAAAAGAATATAATTAATTCTTTTAAGATACTGTATTTAGCTACACAAAATCAGTTAGCAAAATCAGTTACCTACTGAATCATGTGATCTCTCGCACCCTACCTGCTAAAGCCTTCTCTTTCCAGTTGTTGGGGACAGGTATGTTGTTGTTTCTGTCTGCCAATTCAAATACCAGTTCACAGCATTTCTTTGGAGTAAAGCCTTAGAACTGGTCTGCCATTTGTTTATGTGGTCTGCAAGCTCCTTCTCTATCTTCTCTGTGAAGACCCTCTTTGCCTCTGCTGTTCCACTGTACCCTGCTGTTTTCACTTATTTCCCTCTTTTTTAATGTATCGCAGGGTTGACCTGTCAATATTTCTGTCTTTTGTCACTGCTCTGATGGATTTTCCACCCTTGGCATCAGTGGCTGCTCTCTCCGTCTCCTCAAGGGGTGTTGAGCCCCAGTCAGTCTTTCTCTTGTACTTTCTTGGCATGATGGCTTTTCTACAATGTTTAAAATATGTAAAACCAAATCAGTTGTGTAATACAATACAATACTACCCTAACCAATTTTATACTTCAGAGACTTAACTTAACATCAGTACCTCATGGTGGGGTAAGTTGAACCACTCAATTTATCCCACAGCATTTAGTTCACTTTTCCCCACCGCCACCATTTTGGAAAGAACTGCCTACCTTAGCAATTCAGGCTAATCTTTAGCTAAGTGATTCACATGTTAGCAAATCACCAACATGTATGATATATATGTTTAGACTAGTGCTGTCAATCGATTAAAATGTTTAATCAAGTTAATCACAATAATATTCTGTGATTAATCAGATTAATCATGATTAATCACAAGTTTAAAATACACCGGACCTTATCGCCAGCAGATCTGTTCTGTACCTAACCACCGTAGCGGGTAGGACAGCTGCCTGTGTCTCAGAACACTGTCTGTCTTTTGAACCTAGCTCAGGGCTAGCTAGCTAGCCTCCGTTGTTATTGAAGCTAGTGTCACTGTCCCAATCTCTGTAATAAGGGAAAATATAGGATGTTCCTGGTCCAAATAAACATAATGAAGTCTTCATTCAACTATACTATACTATAAGGAAAAAAAGGTGTGTCGATTTGATTGCAGACAGGATGTTCATTCATATGATGTTCATTCATTCTGTGACATAAAGGACAGAACACGTGTAAAGGACAGAACATGGTGGTGATTAGTGTCTAAAAACATATCTAAACATCATAAGTGGTCAGGGATGTAACCAACGACTGTCATTATTACAATCCAGTATACAAATCAGTCTGTCTTGAAACCCCTCTACAGGCGTTTGCCAGGCATGTCAGTAGCTTGTGATTTATAGTAATATGAATGTATGGTAATATGATTAATATTGCACTTCATGGTTTCTAAATTAATTGTGAGCGTTAATATTGACAGCCCTAGTTAAGACCTGGATAAATTAGCTTTGACATAACAGTCATTATACCTGACATATAGAAAATGTACTTGATAAGCAAAAAACTGTTTAAAAAAACAGGACAACA
This sequence comes from Nansenia antarctica, assembly GCF_963989245.1. Lineage (NCBI taxonomy): Eukaryota > Metazoa > Chordata > Actinopteri > Argentiniformes > Microstomatidae > Nansenia > Nansenia antarctica. Next base: position 75,204,947 of record NC_137675.1, read on the forward strand.
AATGGGTACAGTTGCCTAGATACAGGGCGTGGGTCAATGTACCCACTGGCTCATCTTACCCCACTCTTCCCTATCTGAGGTGATTGGCAAGAAATGCATGTTGGGAAACATACCTGAGGACACCGGCATGACTCCTGCATGAACATAATTTACTGAAATGTGTGTCTGGATATAATTGCATTATATGTACAATCACACAGCACAGCATTTTGACAGCCTTTCCACAGTCACACAAGGACTAACTTAAAGTTGTTTTTGTGATGGAATCCTCACTCATTGCCCAGACCTCCTTTGGCCTTATCCGGATTGCTATGGTAGTGATACCCTTCTTATATGTCGGAACTCAGATCAGCAAGAGCTTTGCTGCACTGCTGGAAGAGCATGACATCTTTGTCCCAGAGGATGACGATGACGATGACTGAAGGGTCTGTATGCTCAGAGGATCAATATCAATCACCTGGTTGTGTCTTTTGATTCACATAAATAGCTGTTATTTATTCAATCTGTTTAAATTGGATGTATTGTGGGTCCATTTTTCGGTCAGGAAAGATAATATAATCGTGCCTTCTCTCTCTCCACAGAGCATCTCACTCCCAACGGTATGCATTATCAGTCAATGGCAAAACTACTATATGAAGATGTTGTGAACTGCTGAAGAGATTAGATCTGAATCTCAACTGTCTTCCTGGTGCTTCTCCTTCCTGCATCCTCACCCTGTCCCTTGTGGCGTACGTGTGCCTATCATGGATAAAGATCTGTTATTTTAGAGAAGTGACAGGGATACCCTCACTCTGGTGATCTCACATATGCATGCACTGCCAAGTCTTACTAAATAAAAAACATTTGCAAGTGAACAACTGGGACAATTAAAGTTGCATGTGATCATCTAATAATAATAATAATTCTGTACATCCATGAATGTGCACTGGTAAGTGATGCTTGTTTCTATAAATAGGCTAGTCAAGTGATAGGTATTCCTGGATTCCCGGATTTTAAATTAGCTTTCTGGTCTAACATCAAATTAATTAGAGACATGAGTGGCAAGCTATTCATAGTCTCTAAAATCAAGCTCTCCAGAGAGTAGAATCTGATGTCTGCGATTAAGCCATTTGTGACAGCATGTGGTGAAAGTAGGAACAAGTCGGCAACCAATCAAAACGTTCTTTTATTCTGAAAAATTTAAATAAATTCCAACGTGGTTGAAAGTCAATGACATACTCGCTAGTCAAGCCAAAATATTACAATGGATTCGGTGAGTAATCCCCACTACTCTACACTAACTAGGTAGTAGTGGGGATTACTCACCAAATCCATAACATTGCAATAATATAATTCATATAATTTATTTAAAAATGTCAGAATAAAAGTGTGGCCGACTTGATCCCGCTTTCACCAGCTGCTGTCACATTTATAACAACACCATGACCAATGTGATTACTAAACAACCGGTGCAGACATTACCACACATATCCAGGGATCCATGACAACCACCTTGATACTCCCTGATTTCATTATTGTTCTACTCAGCTGTTTCCAGACTGTCATAATTGCCTGGCTGCATATCATGTGTGCTTAGGCCAAGTCTTATGAGTAGCAGTAAAGTCCTATGACTTTGTCTTGACAGGCAAATGCCTTAAGGCCTAGTTTACACACACACGCTAAAGATGGAGGTTGTAATAAACCACACTTATGGGCTGTTACCGATGGGCAGAGAGAGAGAAACTACTTGCTGTAGATTTGCTACAAGTTTGGGTCATGTGGAGAGCCCGCTAAAAGCTATTACTGTATAGCAGGGTATTTTGGAGGGAAGGTAGTGGCCAGCACTAATGGCCAGCATGTAAGTGAGGAGGAGAGTAGCTCTGCCTGAGGGGAACACTAAGGAGAGAGCCTTCATACTTCCATAATGAAAAACAACATCACCACAATGAGTGACATTGTACAAAGATGACTTGACACAGGGTTCGGTATCATGTGTATATAATTTACAGTTCAATAAAGGGGGGGGGCGGGATCTGTCACACAGGACATGAGAGGGTGAGACGCCAGGGAGCAGCAGTTCATGGGTCGTGTCCAGTGTAAAATTTGGACAGGAAGTCTACAGGACGTGGTGTCTCCGTCTCATGGAAGTAGCGCATAAGGTGAGTCTTCTGCTTCCAGACGTTGATGGTCTCCTGCAGGTCCATCTTCCCCTATTTGATCAGAGGAAAACAAAGAACATTTTATCACATATTATCTTACACACTGTCAAAAAGTGATGTGATCTATGCGCATCAGCCCTCTGAAGTTGCCTGCAATTGAGGTTCTGAGTGTGACAGGATAGGGTAGTCTAGTGAGAAAACCCCTATAGACTTGATATTTCATCATGGCTATTGAGGTGAGGAAATGTTTCAGGAACAGAACAATAGGTTGCGATCATTAAAAATGTCATAATAGCTGTGCGAACGATTTGTCAGCTGAGGGGCAGGCGTAGCTCGCTTGCGCTGACTCATAAATGCAAAACCTCTGCCCAATCAAACATCTTTCTATCATAATTGCTTATTGAGAACAACCTACACATATCAGGTCTGTTGGTTGTGTAGAATGAGGCACAGAAGGTAAGGTGACAGCGGTCTTACCTTGATGACAAGCATGTCAATCACACGGGGGTCATTCACGTGCTTGTTCTTGTCAAACATCTCCCTCACTTTATCTCTTCCCTGGCGAGCTGAGATATCCAGCTGGAACGTGGCGACTGTGTGACATTAAGACATGGTTAGCCAGGCGTATTAGCCATATAGTCATGAATTCACATTCACATACAGTATCAAGGTCTATGATGCAACCAATGATCAACCAACAAAAAGAGAGACAAACGTTGGAACTGTGTGATCTAGGCTACAACGAAGCTACGAGGCTTGACACCTCTTGACAAGGAGAAGGAGCCTAGTACTAGCCAGGTGTTGGGTTCGCCAGCAGGGGGCTCTTCATGAACACACAGACAGTTTGGCCACACTGCAAGTCTCACGATACATCATATAAACTACATTGTTGTTGTTCTAGTCAGAAGATGGACCAACATGAGAATGAAAGACAGCGAGCAGTGTGAGCCAGGCTAACGTTCACTGTTCAGCCACTACTAGTGGCACTACTACGACCTTGACGCCGAGATCCAGCTTGTGGGCACTCAGACACAGAGACAGCGGTTGTCGTACCTGTGTTTGGGACCTCTCGGTACCAGGCCCGATACAGTTCCCGAACTCTGCGCTTCGCCTCATCCAGATCTCTGCTGAAGATCGGTTTGACAACTCGAGAAGCTCCGGCCGCTGTACGGGTCGCCGCCGTGGACGCCATGTTTGTTACGTTCACTCCTTCTCCTTCTTCTATGGTGTAATTAATAGATGCTGATTTGACGCATTTATACCCATGCTGCCATCTAGTGGAGCGGAGGCTAAACGTGAGGCACAACGAGCCAGGTACTCTGCATGTGTCATGTCAATTAAAGTTGTCCATATAATGTAATATACAGTACAGGCCAAAAGTTTGGACACACCTTCTCATTCAATGCGTTTCCTTTATTTTCATGACTATTTGGTACATTGTAGATTCTCACTGAAGGCATCAAAACTATGAATGAACACATAGGAATTATGTATTTAACAATAAAGTGTGAAATAACTGTAAATATGTCTTATATTTTAGATTCCTCAAAGTAGCCACCCTTTGCTTTTTTGTTAATAAAATATATAATAATAATATTAAATATAATATGTGTTAATAATAATATGTTATTATATATATATATAATATTATAATATATTTTATTAACAACAACAATTTTTTATTTTATTAACAAAAAAGCAAAGGGTGGCTACTTTGAGGAATCTAAAATCTAAGACATATTAGAGTTATTTCACACTTTTTTTACATCATTTTACATCAAGTACATCATTCCACATGTGTTCATTCATAGTTTTGATGCCTTCAGTGAGAATCTACAATGTAAATAGTCATGAAAATAAAGGAAACACATTGAATGAGAAGGTGTGTCCAAACTTTTGGCCTGTACTGTAGTATGAATGTTTATAAAGGTGTGTAAAGAGTGAAGGACATAAGTATGCACACTAATAACGTTTGTTAGCAGTACACGAATGACTGGACTCACAAACAGCTGTATTCACCTGTATTTAATTGATTGTAAAATGCTGGTAATTTACAAAGATGTCACATGCCCTACTTTAAATATGAAAAACATTTTCAAAAGACAGATATCTAGTTTATCATTTCATCACAAAACACATGATACAAAAAAAACATTGGCTCATTGACGCAACACTAGTTGTTTGTTGTGGCACACAAACATGCTGAAACAATGTTTGGAAGTGGAGGTTGGGATTGGAATAAAAAAGAAAATCCACTTTTTTCAGCCATGGTCAAAAATCAAGAATCCTTGGATGTAAGACAACAACTGTACAGTTCATCAAACTTCTACAAGCAAAACTAGAGACACAGAAGGAACTATATAATGCAAAAACAGATTTCTTATGTCTACACAAGTGGATTGGTAAATTGATTTCCAATTTGGCTTCCCAGGAATCTACAGTGACCAATCCGGAAAGTCTATCCTAGTATCAATCCCAATGGAGAATCCGTACACAGTCTATTTTATGGTCACAAAGGAGTCACACAACGAGGACTTTTGCATCTTACTGTACATGTTACACTGAATAAAGCAACCAAAAGGTTTTGGGGTGAACAAATAAGAAATTACAACAATCAATGCAAGCTCCCATTTCTGAAGGATTAAATCCTCTATGCTGACAGAGTAAAGATGATGTAAAGACTGTGTTAGCCAAACTGAGATGATGGTAGTGCTGCCTTTGGAAATTCTGCACTGTTAAGACACTGAAACCAAAATCATGTAGACAGTTTATACAAGGTAGGCAGAGAACAAGAACAAGTACTGTTCCATGTCACAAATTATTTTACAGAACAGTTTTTACTAAAATATTCCAGTTATTTAGACCAATATTGTCACACACTCGTACTATCACACACCCACAGAAAAGTAAAAAACTAAAAACAAAAAACTTAAAAAGTGCAGATTCATGTTTTCGCGACCCAGTGTAATATGACCGATTAGCTGATGCTAGTCTACGCTGCTCATTGGCTGAATGATTGAAAGCTAAGGCACTATCCATAGTCCTCAAGGCAGGCCAGCGCCGTCTTCTGCTCCGAGGACTTCTGCTCCTCCTATGTTTCAGTCTCCACCGTGCCCATATCACTGAAAAACAAACACCCAAAACACATTACACATAAAAGAAGACATTCAAACATGATGTAAAGACATTTTACAGCTCTCCCTCTCCCCCGCCCCCCCCTCCTGCATCATTACAATATATCTCTCTCTCTCACCATCTTTCATAGCATCCATCCCTCCTTCCCTCCCTCCCTTCTCCATCCCTCTTTCTTGTATCATTCGGTCCCTACCTCTCTCGTTGTGTCTCTGACCAGGGGCAGGGGCCTCAGTGCTCCAGGCTGTTGCCCAGTTTCTGCCCCTCCTGCAGGGCAGCCATGGCCAGCTTCAGGTGCTCCTTCAAGCTGTGGATCTCCCGCTCGCTCCTGCTCTTCATCCCACTCAGCTCCTCGCGCACCTCCTTATACCGATCGCAGGCTGTCCGCTTCTCCTGCACGGGGCGCACGTCGACACGGAGGCAGAAGAAGACAGAGAGAGACACAGAGTTCAGGGAAACTTGCTTTACATTCCTGCTAGACTGGGGGCTACCAGCTATGTCAGTTTCTTTATACCGTAGTAGGTTACAAAGTGATACCATACACTGATTGATACCATAAAAACAAATGACATACATCCATACACCGAAACAAACAAACAAACACAAACATAGCCAGTACCGTGTTAAGGAACTGCAATTCGTTCCTCAGACAGCTGATCTCCTTGTGTAAGTACTGAACTTCATTCTCCTTCACTCTGAGAAGAACCTGTGACAAAGCAAAACGGAATAGCATCACAGGCTAACAACAACAAGCACAAATTCAACACCTCAAACCTCTAATTCAACATCTAAAGCATTGTGGAAACACATGCACCTTCTTCAGATACATCCACTAGAGGGCAGACTGTTTCATTGTGAAGTAAACCACAAATTGATGTTAAAGTTCCCAACTTATTTATCTCCTTCTACATAATTACATACATTCTCCTAATGCTCTACCCTAGATATCAGCCCAGTGCCACACCATTCACCACCGCTTCCCCCTCTATTTAAAAAACGGACACTTACGGACTTCTCGTGTCACTGCTGTGCAACTGTTGTAAATAAAGAGGCCTCGGGATGTTGTGTTAATGTTAATATTGGTTTAAGTTAAACGTGTCTTCTCTACTGCTCTTCTCCTCCTGACCCACCTCTAGTTCAGAGGACGTCCTGTCTCGGTTGTCATTGGAGACACTCTCTGACCCCTGGCCAGACATGAGTGAGCGCATGCGGCTGATCTCCTCCGTCAGGCGGGCCTGCAGGTCCTGAAAGAATGAGAGGTTGAAATAATTGAGCTGAACTGACAATACGCTAACAGTGGCAGACACATGTGTAATATGAACAGCAAGCACCGATTCACACAACTGACCTACAAATACTAGTGATGGGGGAAGCTTTCGACGCATTGACACATTCAACACAATAGTGTCCGAAAAAGTGTCGATCTATCGATGCAGTCGATACAGCAGCTCCATAATGCCATCTGCTGGTCAGGTCATGGTATGGCGGCTGTATCGACTGATTCACAAGTCAGGAATTTGGGGCAAAATACAATAAGCCCACCGTCATCTGTGATGTCTTGTTCAATAAAGGTGCTGTGACAAACTGTGTCGATGTGTATGTGGCCATATATGTGGTCTTAAATGTTGGTGTGTCTAGTAGACTATAATAAATACATATATGAATAAATGCAACTGTCCATTTCTGATATGAATAGAATAGAATTTGTCATTTGGCAAACGCTTTTAATCCAAAAGCTACTTAGAGGGACATTCCCCCTGGAGTAATTTAGGGCTTTACTCAAGGGCACACTAGTGGTGGTGTTTCAGGCAGGATTTGAACTCATAACCTTCCGATCACCAGTCCAATTCACTATTCACTAGACCACCACTATCCCCTTGACATGTAAGGATACAAATCTGAATGACATTTCGGCATGTGTGGGACATGGCTGTTTGACAATTGGAGCAGATATAAATGGTCAACATGTCATAACAGGGCCAACAGCGTGGGGACGTGCTCGTGGAACAGGAAAAGAGTGCAAAACAAGGCTATATTTTGGGAACTGGACAGAGATGAATGAATGAATGGTCTTTATTGTCATTAATACAGTACAGGTACCATACAACGATGTGCTTATGTGAACAATAAAATATGTATTGCTTGTGTACATGAAAAGGCAACGTTTTTTTCATGTATGTGTATCTATCTAGCTAGTCTGTGTGTTGCAATTATGAATCTATGACTATCTTTGTATGTCCTATATCTATCTATCAATATCTACCGATCTCCTGTCTATTTCTATTTCTGTCTCTGTCTATAAATGGATTCTGTCTAGCGTCCGTATGTCTCCACTCGGACTACAACCCTCGAATATGAGTGAGTTCCACGTCTTTTTATGCAGTACGAAACTTGGAACACTGCCTCGTTTACGGAATGATTGACACACACACAGAGGTGCTTGTGTGATGTACGAAGCTTCGTTCGAGTAATCACTTGGTTTATGCCAAATTGACACAAGCATCGATACATTTGTATCGACGCACATTGCGTCGGAAGATCGACGCTGTGTCGTGACTACTGCGTCGAGCGTAACATCACTAACAAATACCAGAAGACATGGTAAACGGACACAAGACACCCAAATGGTTGACAACAAACAACCAAATCTTTTCACATTTAACACGTTTCAGTAACCATCTTCGAACAGAAAGACCGCGACAGGCTCACCTTGTTCTCTTTCCTCAGCTGCTCCATCTCTCTCTCCTTGCGGCTGACGTCTCTCTCCCTCTCGCCGTTGCTCTTCTCGGCCCTGTTCAGATCCAGGCACTTCTGGGAGTACCTTTCTGACAGGCCGGACAACTCCCTCTGCAGCGCCTGGGTCTCAGCCCTTGGAGGAAGAGGAAGAGGAAGAGGAAGAAGAAGAAGAAGAGGAAGAAGAGGAAGAAGAAGAAGAAGAAGAGGAAGAAGAAGAATGAACATATTAACAAATGTTCATCAATCAAACAATGAACTTCTTAGTCCAATTGTTGGAATTTGGTATTTTTTTGCTCTAGGCACAGGGGCCGCCATAGTTGGTGCCCCTGGAGCAAATAGGAGTTAAGTGCCTTGCTCAAGAGCACATGCGGCTCCCTCCTGAAGCAGGGAACGAACCAGCGACCTTCTGAGTGCTAGCAGGCCTCTCTAACCTTTAGGCTACCGCCACGCCCAGAGAGGATACACAAACTATTAAATCAACATATAGGCTATTATAACAGTCAAATAAACCTGACATTGCAGGTTTTATGCAGTATCTTTTGTTTATCTACTGCTTGCAGACATACTAAGCTCAGATAATTTCCTCACATGTGAGCATGAAAGCATTCTGAAAATAGAAAGTGCCTACTTTGAGGAAAGTCTGTCAGCAATCTTTTATAGCACCCAAATCCATCCTACTATTTGACTTAACCATTCTAATTCAATGTAACGTAATTCATCTGTGCGTCACGGCTGAGCTTAAAATGACCAAAACCGGAGTGACTCAACTAGTCTAATGATAATCTCTTTATACAACGTTCCACTTCGTCTGCCTGTGCAAAGTCCACCTATTACACTTCAGATTCTCTCAGTCTGCACTGAGTCAAAAAAGCAGCATGCATGTTTGAAGTGTATATGACAAACCATAACATGAAGTTAGAAGAGCGTAACTATGGTAACTATGTGAACGGTTCTGGGGTGGAGTGTGTTTTTGTTTGAGAGACAGTCAGTGTTGTTTACTACAGTGGTTTAGATCACACTACAACCTTCTCTGCCAACACCCATAAACCACATAGCATAAAAAAAGCCCATTCTCTCAAGATACACACACGCAAATGTACATACACACGCTCGCACGCACACGCACACACGCACACGCGCGCACACACACACACACGCGCGCATGTGGGTTTGTTGGGTTCCTGGGGAAAGTAGCAAAGGTCTAATCTTTGACCAAATGTGCTTGCATTCCTCAAGTGCCTAAGAAGAACGATCTATATCCTACAGCAGTAATGGTCTTAAAGAGAATACACAATTGTTGTTGAGTGTCCATAATCAACCTTGTAATTCCCTAACATTACATTACCCCTTTGTGACTGTCTGACCTTTATAGCACAAGATGATTTAGGCAATAGGAACTGTGTGTGTGTGTGTGTGTGTGTGTGTGTGTGTGTGTGTGTGTTAGGGGTGTAACGGATCACCTAACTCACGGATCGGACCGGGTCACGGTTTTTGAGTCACGGATCGGATCATTTTTCGGATCAACACAAAACATTTTGGTTTTTATAAAAACTGCTTTTTCCTTGAATTCTGTAAAAACACCACTTTTACTATGTGACAAAAACCAACAACATTCAAGTCATGTCAAAACTGGTAATATATATATATATATACATACATATCTATACATATATATAATATATATAACATATTCTACACTCAAACATTACATAATTATACAGAAATACACTCAATTTAAATGATAGGAGAGAGGGAGGAGGCGCCTGGTTGCAGCAGTGAGTCACTGGGCTCTTTAAAACAGATGAATAAACATGTTTTATGCCACTTTTAACTAAATAATAAAGTGAACCCTTATTTTGAACATGGTATGAAAAAAATGCCTACATTATCAGAAGTTGTCGAGCTACCTTTTTCGTGCCTCCCGTCATAGTTGACAGAGAAGCCAAAGTGCTCCCATACATGGGATTTAAATGAGGGAGGCATTTCGAGTTCTTCTCCGCCGAACAACGTAACATGATACACCTGGGCCGCGTTCGTAAATTCGCTTTGAGAGCGCCGGAGCGCACACTGGGTCCGACGTCATAAAGCGACCAAGTAATTTGATTGGACAAGAGGCGTTCCTTGAACGCTGATCAGATTCCAGAGCGGATTTACGAACGCAGCCTTGTTGTTGTGGATTCCCAGCTCCACATGTAGTGAGCAAACAACGGATTATTTTTCTTTCGCATTATCAACCTATCATTGCGCTTTAGAGTCAAACAAAGCCCGCAACTGTCGCGTCTATCTTTTCATGGCAACTCTACATTGTGATTTACAAGAGATATTAACTAATATTAAGTAATATTATTACTTGTTAACATTTTGCAATTGATCCGCGGTACACATGCGTTCCGAACCGTGGAGGGCGATCCGAACGGATCACGGAATTTCCGTGATCCGTTACACCCCTAGTGTGTGTGTGTGTATAGACTTGTTGTTACGTGAAAAGTTGGCTTCAAGCTTCAAAGCTTGAACAGAAATAAGCACAGGTCAGCGTGGAAGCCTTGAGCAATATCTCACGCAACCCTGGCGCATAAATGTGTTTGCAGTGTGTACTGTACGAACAAATGTGCATGCGGGCGGACTGTGTTTTGTGATTGAACGCTCACTGTTGCTGTGCGCGCAGGCTGTGTGTGTCCACGCCCCCTCCGCTCAGTCTCTTCGCTTTCTCCACCTCCCTCTCCAGCTCCTCCTTGTGAGCCTTCTTCAATGTCTCCATTACTGAACCACACAGAGAGACGGGGATAGAAGGAAAAAAAAAAGTTACCACCCTAAATCATGTGATGACGTTATCTCACAACAAAAGCTGATATTGTATTGACCTCAACTTTGACCTCTAACATGTCTCATTGCCAAACATCTCCTTGAACTGGTGTGGTCTTAACCACTAGGGTGTTAGAAGAAACTACTAAAGAAAAAGTAGTTTCCCCTGGCACCCTAGTGTTTCCTGGTTGGAGTGTTTCACATGGTTATGACCACACCAGTTCAAGGAGATGTAAGGAGGAGAGGGCAGGTCAGCAGGGCATGGGCCGGATTCTAACCCACGCCGACATGGGCATAATGTGTGTATGGTAGACCGCGGTACTAGACCACTGGACCGCAGAGGAAACTACTCCGAACATCCCAGGTGCAGTTTGAATGAGCCCTGGCGTGACCCCTGACCTTGTGCCGTGGCCTGGGTCTCCTCCCGCAGCAGCCGGTCCCTGTCTCTCTCCAGCTCCCTGGTCTCACGGACGTGCTGCTTCTGTACCTCGTCCATGGCCTGTCTGTGGGCGCGCTCCATAGCCTCCAGGCTGCGGCCGCACGACGCCAAGGGGCCACAGCCACCCCCTCCACCTCCTCCTCTCCCTCCACCTCCTCCTACTCCTCCTCCTCCCTGCAAACGCTCCAGCTGCTGCCTCAGTGACGCCACCTGAAGGAGAGAGAGAGAGAGGGGTAAAGCTCACTGAGAGAGAGGGGGAATGAATTCATGGGTCCATGTGAACTGTCCAGAGACAGTCTGGCAGGTATCTATGTGTTACGGTACATGTGGGAAAACTAGGGTTAGGGTTAGGTGCTAGGGTGACTTGGTACATGCTGGCATGTCTAACCCTAACCCTAACCTTAACCCTAACCCTAATCCTAACCCTAACCCTAACCTTAACCCTAGCACCCTAGCACCTAACCCTAGTTTTCCCACATGTACCGTATTCCCACATGTACCTTAACATATGGACAGAGTGGTATAGGTGTCGTGATGACGATTGTGAAGGCTCCAGACCCTATGAGGTTGTGGGATTATGACTGTTAATGAGTGTTTATTTCCAATAGGTTTCCATGAATATTAACACATTTTCATCAATCCCACAGCCTTAATGTCCAACATCTACCTCCAACATTTCCTCTTAAAGGAGCAGCCTTAGGGACTGTGGGGACACACCACACAGACATAGAGAAGACACAGTGCAAAGATGACATTTCTCCTGGATCAAACCCACGTGTAATTGGACGGTTTGTACCAGAGGAAAAACGGCCCCAGAGAAGACGGAGTAGAACATCGGAGAGAGCACACAGCACTCAAAGATAGTCAGAGTAGAAGCCCTGTCCTATCTGACCAACTCAACCAGGGGAATCTATTGTCTTCTTACTTCTGCTTTTCAGTGAGAACACGTAAAATAATAATATATAATATATGCCGACTATATGCGACTTACATTGCAGTGAGTGCCTAAGCGTTATTAGCGCCATGCTCTACCAACTGAGCCACAGAGGACCACGTATATGGCTCTCACAGAGACTTCCTCCCCCTGGCATTTTGAAGTTGAACAGATAAGAGTGGAGAGGATCTTGAGTAGCATCCAACATGCACTATGAACAGCAGCGCTACTGTTAATAGGCAGAAAGTTTGATTCATCTGAAATCAGTAGATGAATGGTTAATTTGCATTTTATTTCCTTGTTTGTGCAAATTGAAAATCATTTCCACGCACTACCTCCCTCTGCAGCGCCTCATTGGCTGGCTGGCTGGACCGCGAGCCCGTTGACATCAAGGACCTCATCTCCTTTAGGGGTAGCCGCTCAAACTCCGCCCACTTCCTCTCAATCTCCTCCTCCATTCGCCTCGGGTCCGAGCCTAGGCCCGGCCCTTTCCTCGACAGCACCGCCTCCCATTGGCTACTGTTTGCGTCTCTGGTTCTCCTCTCATCCTGCCATTGGGCATGCTCCCGGCCCTGCCCCTCCCCTGCCTCTCTCTGAGTGGCTAGCATGGGACTGGAGGGGACGGGCACCGGGGACAGTTCCACGTAGTCGACTTTGCGTAAGGCTAGGGCGGAGGTAGGGACTTCTAATCGAGTGTCACCATGGCGAGAGGCGGGGCGCCGTGAGGACAAGGAGCGGGAGTGAGTGTTCTCCTTGTCACTACTACTGTCAGGCAGTCTGGAAAAGAGAGGAGAGGACAGGGAGAGGAGAACACGGGGAGAGGAGAGGACGTGGGGAGGAGAGGAGAGGACAGGGAGAAGAGAACACAGACAGGCTTCTTTAATTGGGTGAACAGCCACACAGACCATAACAAACAATCTAGATAGCCAATCATGAGGTTCAAAGGGTCAATGGTAGTCCTATAGCTCGTAGGGTAACAGAGTGTACTCACTATGTACAGAGAAGGAATGGCGACTCGCTAAGTAACATAACATTCCAACAGATTAATGAGACTAGGAAGTAATCCTTGACTGACCAAGCGTATAGCTAGCTACCATACTGTAACTCTGCAAGGGCTTGGTAGCATGTCCACCTGTATACTGAATAAGAGAAACAACAGGACTTCTCCTTATCTGAGTGTGTTTTCCAGGGCAGAGCCAGGACACACAGGGAGACGGTTAGCAGAGACGGACGGGGTCAGTAACTCACTGTGTCAGGTCTGGAGAGCTGCTCGGTCGAACACTCTTCCTCAGAACCTCGATCCAGTTCCGTCTGATACCGGCCGTCATAGCCGACAGAGTGACCACCGCCTCCCGCGTCTTAGGAACGGACAGGAGCGAAAGAGGGGAGGGAGGGATGGTCGAAAGAGAGGATAGGAAGAGAGAGATGGAAGAAAGCAGTGGTGGAGAGAGAATTCAAAAGAGGTCAGTACAGAGGGGGAAATAAGACGAGACAGATGTATGAGGGGAAAAAGCAAAAGGTAGGGAGAGAAAAAAATGGGTGTGGTGAGGGAGAGATAAGCAGTAGGAGAGTTGGGGAGAGGTAGACAAACAGATCTTCAGTGAATACCAGTCAACCACACAAAACAGCAAAGAAGTGGAACAGTGAAACAGACACCAACTCACCTGTATCTGGAAACCATAGTTTTTCTCCACGTCAAACTCAGACACCTTCACACAGGACTTCAGGTCAATCTCCCCGTCCAAATCATCCTTCTATTAAATACAGTCAGAAACATGAATGTCAAACTGCAGTCAATCATTCATGACTGATATTCCAAGTGACAATTATGACAATAGTCCAAATAGACCAAATATGTAAAAATGTAAATAAATACTATTTGAACATACCTCCTCCGCCCCTGAGTCTCTGTAGTACCTCAGACCCGCATCGGTCAGCACAAACCAGTGCTTCTTCCACTACAGAAAAACACATAGGCCTATGAACATACATACTCATTCTTATCATGATAGCACAGACATCTGCTGTGTTGATGCACACTAGGCTATTACCGACTTACCGAGACAACACATCGGTTTAACACATGGGATAGTCTGGAGCCATCGACTTACACACAACCTTCCTCATTAGGATGGAGGAAAAGATAGAGAGAGAGAGAGAGAGAAAGAAAGAAAGGATGAGATAATAGAAGAAATACACAAGAGAGAGGAATGGAATGAGAGAGAAAGAGGAGAGAAAACAGATAAACAACAGATATCTGTACAAACCAGAGAGGACAGACAGTCACTAGAGACATAACTTTACCTCTCCAATCTCATCCAGTTTTGACATCCATCCCTTCTTGAAGTTAAGGAGGTCAGGCTACAGAGAAGATAAAGAGATGATAGTGTCATGTTAACTGGCCTTCATGGAACACATTTGAAGAAGTGGCACGCACGCACGCACGCACACACACACACACACACACACACACACACACACACACACACACACACACACACACACACACACACACACACACACACACACACACACACACACACACACACACACACACACACACACACACACACACACACACACACACACACACACACACACACACACACACACACACACACACACACACACACACACACACACACACACACAAAGGGTGCCTGTGTAGCTAAAAAAGGATGTTCACATTCACGATACAAAGGCCATCAATTAGCCATAGAATTTCAACAACAGACATCAACATTATTATGTCATGCAATATTACACGGCACCATGACAACTAGTTCACTAGGCTGTGTATTCAAATGTGTGAGGAGGACACGGAAGGAAGGATCATATTCAGAGGTGTTACCGGCAACAGGAAACAAAAAGCTATTTTCTATGACTGATGAGAGAGAAAGCAGTCTCACTGATGGACAGAAAACAGTCTCGTCAACAGAGATAAAGTGTCTCGTCCACACAGAGGGACAGGAAACAGAGTCTCGTCCACAGGGAGACAGGAAACAGAGTCTCATCCACAGGGAGACAGGAAACAGAGTCTCATCCACAGGGAGACAGGAAACAGAGTCTCATCCACAGGGAGACAGGAAACAGAGTCTCATCCACAGGGAGACAGGAAACAGAGTCTCATCCACAGGGAGACAGGAAACAGAGTCTCATCCACAGGGAGACAGGAAACAGAGTCTCATCCACAGGGAGACAGGAAACAGAGTCTCATCCACAGGGAGACAGGAAACAGAGTCTCATCCACAGGGAGACAGGAAACAGAGTCTCATCCACAGAGAGACAGGAAACAGAGTCTCATCCACAGGGGACAGGAAACAGAGTCTCATCCATACAGAGAGACAGGAAACAGAGTCTCATCCACAGAGGGACAGGAAACAGAGTCTCATCCACAGGGAGACAGGAAACAGAGTCTCGTCCACAGAGAGACAGGAAACAGAGTCTCGTCCATACAGAGAGACAGGAAACAGAGTCTCGTCCACAGGGAGACAGGAAACAGAGTCTCATCCACAGGGAGACAGGAAACAGAGTCTCATCCACAGGGAGACAGGAAACAGAGTCTCATCCACAGGGAGACAGGAAACAGAGTCTCATCCACAGGGAGACAGGAAACAGAGTCTCATCCACAGGGAGACAGGAAACAGAGTCTCATCCACAGAGAGACAGGAAACAGAGTCTCATCCACAGGGGACAGGAAACAGAGTCTCATCCATACAGAGAGACAGGAAACAGAGTCTCATCCACAGAGGGACAGGAAACAGAGTCTCATCCACAGGGAGACAGGAAACAGAGTCTCGTCCACAGAGAGACAGGAAACAGAGTCTCGTCCACAGGGAGACAGGAAACAGAGTCTCGTCCACAGAGAGACAGGAAACAGAGTCTCAGCCACAGGGAGACAGGAAACAGAGTCTCGTCCACAGGGAGACAGGAAACAGAGTCTCGTCCACAGGGAGACAGGAAACAGAGTCTCATCCACAGGGAGACAGGAAACAGAGTCTCATCCACAGGGAGACAGGAAACAGAGTCTCGTCCACAGAGAGACAGGAAACAGAGTCTCATCCACAGAGAGACAGGAAACAGAGTCTCGTCCACAGGGAGACAGGAAACAGAGTCTCATCCACACAGAGAAAAGAGTAACCAGAGCAAATCCCCTCTGATGGGAAGAGAGATTTGCAGGGTCATTAAATGTACAGTAGTAACAAGACCGTACTGGGCATATACAGTAACAGTGTCTACTCTGCCGCTCAGGCACAAACGCTCTACTGTACTCTACCACAGTTAACAGCTTCAGGGGTTACACAACTCGCCCATATGTTTACACGTCTGATAAACTAGAGGTTGACGCACGCTTCGTCTAAAATCGGACTCATTCTAGGCTAACTCAATTAAATATGACATTATTCATTATTTCTCGTAACACTTTCAGTTTGAGACAGTTCCAGGAAGAGCGGAAGACAGGTAAGGTACTTTACACAAGAGATGATCCTGGATTATGATTAGGCAACATTTTCCATCTACATTCCTGAGTTTGAGTCTTTATCTCCCCCCCCTCCCCCCGTACCTCGCCCCCCCTCCCCCTGTACCTGGCATCACAGCCTGTTCTCCCTCTAACATATAAGCTGTCACACTGTAACCAACCACACTGCTGGGGCTTTGTTTGTCCTATAAACAACACGTTACAAGGTCCTGAGGACCATTGCAGAGGAATGGTAACAACATGAGGGGGAGTTAGGTGGTGACAAATCTAGTTTAGACCTCACCTACAAGATGAGAGAGTAATGTGATCAAACACCACAAAACACCACAAAACTGGCCGGTGGTACCGTGGGCCTAATATATCACATTTGGCATAGCATCTTAAAGGAAAGGCCAGTCGGCTAAATCTATTGTAAGCAACAACAAAAAAAGAAACGTGTTTGAGAAGCTGACAGCCCGAATCGGCTAAAGAGGGAACTTGTGTTCACACCACAAGTGCCAGGATGAGTACATCACAACTGCCTACGAGGCTCAGAAGATCAAGATCCCTTTTCATGTCTCCTTATAATTGATAGACCTCTAGGGAAAGAGGTGTGCTTCCACTTGTCATGTCCATCAACTCTTTTATGAAGACCGTGTTAGCATGAGTGAGACCAAGTCAAAAGTCTCAAAAGAGGGCAAGTACAGAGCACAGGAGGAATCAAGGAAAGACTTGACATTTGGCTGTAAGGCAGGCCAACGTCTTATAAGTTGCTTCCTCTTCTGGTCTCATTTCCCCTCATCTGCCTTGATCTGAAAACAATGGATAGGTGGCATACTACATGGGGATTTGCTTTAACCAGGTCTCAGATCAATGACAATAAGGAAAGGACACAAGGAGAGGAAGCCACTTGAGGAAAGTACAAGGAAAGTAAGCCACTTGAGACAATTAGGACAGACCCACAGTCACCCAGTTAGCTCCTGCCTGTCACACACCACAGGTAGATCCTCTGTTATCTGCTTATTCGTTAGGAAAACACTGAACTATGAATTCAATGGACTCATCTTCTTACATTAAAATCATATGTCTTGCATTAGGCTTATTAGTTGTCTTTCCCGGCTACTCTTAAAATGACATTGGTTGTGTTCGGATGAGTGGGCTTTGCACGTGCAAACAATGACCATATGGAACACAATGTTGGTTCTAAGATTGACACGTAGCCTACAGTAAACAACTCTAGATAAGCCCGATGTTTCTTGCAAATAGGAAGAGGCTTTTTTTTTTTGATTTGCCTACAAATAGCATCAGGCGCCACCAGTACACACATCCAGGGAAAACAGAAAAGCATGAAGCTATAAAACAAAGAATTACAACAAGCAACACTAACCGCAAGAGGACACACCCACTCGTCCCCAAAAAATGCCAATAGGTTCTAATATTTCATTCACAATAACATGGCTCGAGGCAGGGTTAAGACACTTAAATAGAAAAAAAAAAAGAGTCCTGAGACAACATGACACATATGCAAGAACGTGAAACACGGTTTTTATACTGACTGATGAGAATGTTATGTGACTTACCGTCATGATAGTAAGATCCAGGAGGCAGCAAAAAAAAAAAAATACACAAAAAAAGTCAAGTAGATGAAAAACGGATTCTTCTCGTAGCCACTTCGTTCAACGAGTACATGTGGTACAGATGACCTGGGTTGAATAGCTTATTGCTTCAGCTTTCTACCTGCTTGATGCGCTCGGGTGAAAACTTGTCTATCTTGCTGGAGGCTATGCGAAATTAAAACAAACCGCGCCATTTCTACCCATTTTAGTTAGATGAACTGTATCGTATCGCCCGCCACACCTCTTTTCCATATAATAGTTACAGCAGAAAATGTTACAGAATCGTTGACGCATAGAACTCGCCGAAATCCTCTGATTTCCCAACTTTCGGCCAGTTTGGAACACTCTTTGCTCGTTCTGAACTCTCGCCCCGTTTTTGCCACTTCCTGGGCGGACCCGTTAAGATCGTTTGGGCAAACAATGCTTACCTAACCAATCAACTGATCTGAATTCCTCATCATTTGCATATTAAAATGCAAAGACAAGAGTGTAAAGTGCGAGACGGACAACAACACCTCATAAGAAAGTTGACAAGTCGCACTCTATGATCATGTCGTGTACCCCGCATGGCGTCTTCAAGACATATCTACTCTTTTTTCTTCCTTGACTCTCTTTTTTTGCTGACTAGGTGAAATCGTCTTTTTTGGTAACTTGGTTACTCAGCCCAGGAATTTGAACGCATGCCCCAGCAGCCCTCAATTGACAAAGCTCACTCTTATGAAATGCCTGCAGGGTGTAGGTGAGGGAGGCCCACGGGCGTTCTTCTGCATCTGAGTCAAATCGAGGAATGTTTAAAAAACCACTGCATTTTAAATGAATAAGATTCATGTATCAGATCCCAAACACTTCCTGGACAACTACTTGAAACTATACAGATGAGAAGTTACTGTACAACACAGGCAGAATGGCTTCTGTAGTCAATACAGCATACAGTAGAAGGGAATCACAGAGAGACAAAACACTGAGTTGCAGTATTACATTGTGAGTAAATGCTAGATGGTAACCATTATTCAAGCTGCAATGAGCAATACACTTCAGACAAAATTCATGTAATAGAAAGTGTTTACACACTGGGCAGGACACACACACACACACACACACACACACACACACACACACACACGTACGAGCAGTGTACAGTTGTAAGGAGATACACAGACTAGACAGGCATACTGTACCTGCATTTGCTCAGATGAAGATCTGTGTTGTTGTCGACTGGCCTCTTCTATAGTGGGGCTGCTAGACCTCTGTGTAATATACATTTGCAATTATATAGCTGCTCTATACTTTGTCACAACAAACACTGATAGTCTGCTGATGATGTATGGTGTTGTCCTCCACTAGGACAAAGTTGACATGTGGTTATAATCTCTGGTATCTCAGGTATTTACATATAATGCTGGTGATACTGTACTATATGGCACATTGTGGCCATTTATAACCTTGTTCCCAGGTTGGATGGGATGAAACATTACACTGCAGTACACATCTATTAGGAGAAATGTACTGTCTGCATGGATTGATTGATTGAGTGTCATTACACTTTCGATTCATAAGGACATATGTAGTATGTACAGTATGTGTATACTGTATGGAATCAGTGGAGGCTGGTGGAGGTAGAAATCGGAGGATTGGCTCATTGAACCCAAGAGTATGAACAGCCAAGATGATGTACCTGCATATGCAAAGAAGTGGAGGAGTGTGCTCTGGACAGTCTACCACTGCTGCCGTTGTGCCATCCTCTGTCTCTCTCCACGTCCCCTGAGTCGGCCCACTCTCTGGACGGAGGCTTGCTCAGCGAGTGACTGAAACATCAAACACATCCCAGTACGTTCAGATTCCACTGTACAATGTAATAATGGTTTAAGGATGATCAATGAGAAAATACTGATACTGATATATAATGTGGCAGAAAATCCGATGCAGACACATATTTTGGTCACAATGAATATTGTAATGACGGTTTAAGCCTAATCAATGATGGAAAAAACTGATCAAGTGGCACAAAATACAGATCAAGGATTACTACATTTGCCTGTTTTCAACAGCATTCTCCTTATTTCTCAGCTAACACACCTATGTCTGACAACGGAGATATAATACTGTTCCATCTCTCCAGTACGTATGTCAACTGTTCTCTTTCCATGTCTCTAACCTTGCTGGTTTGAAGAGTGCCTGTCTTATCGGGGGACAGTTTTGAGTCTTTCCCACATGGCCGCCAGGCCCCTCCCGTTGGAGGACGGGCTTCACCTTGGGTAGGTCCGCCATCATGGCGTACTCCTCCCTGTTCCGCCCCGCCGACCCGCCTGACAACTGGCCAGATCCCGAGGATTCCATGGAGCTCTGGGACGAGGTGCGTATGTTGGGGGAGGGACTCCGGTGGTTCCAGTGGTTAGATGATCGGTTGGCGGGAGGAGGATCGGGGGAGGAGCTACGAGTCTCAAGACCCCGCCTACTACTACTAGAACCCCTGTTCGTCTCAATGGTGACGACAGAGGACTTGTGAGAGAGGGTCTGTGCTCTGTTGCTCTCTCTCCCCTGTCTAGGTGGTGAGGAGGAGTTATGTAGTGACGGGGTAGAACCTCTCCAGGAGCCAGGCGAGGGGTTGGAGTCAGGCCTAGTGTCACTGTAAGTGGTTTTTCTCTGGTAAGAGAGGCCGTCACCTGTGGAGTCACCACTGGTGGTTTTCCTTAGGGCAGATTGACCAGGCGGATTATTGCCCCTTCTGGCAGGAGAGGAGCTGCGACTGTCGAGGGTCCGGCTGCTAAGAGAGCCTCTCGTTTCGGTTTTGTGCAGCTGTGATTGGCTGGTGTCATAACGACTCCTTGAAGGGGAGGAGCCACGACTGTCACGACTGTGACTATGACTTCTGACAGAGCTGTTCGTTTCAGACTTGCGGAGTGCGGATTGGCCAGGGGCATCGTAGCCTCTCCGTGAAGGGGAGGGGCTACGACTGTCACGACTACTATGACCTCTAACAGAGCTGTTCGTCTCAGTTTTCCGGAGCTGGGGTTGGCTAGGGGTCTCATAGCCCCGCCTTGAGGGGGAAGAGGTGCGACTGTCACGACCACGGCCGTTCGACGAACTGCTCACCTCCGTTTTGCGGAGCAAGGTTTGGCTTGGGGCATCGTAGCCTTTCTTTGAGGGGGAGCTACTTCGGCTGTCTCGACTACTACCATATCTGTTTGGTTCACTTTTATGTAGCACCGATTGTCTTGGCGTGTCAAAGCCTCGCCTGGGAGGGGAGTAGTTTAAACTCTCGTGTTCATAATCATTCAAATCATTCCTCGACTCTGCGCTGCGCAGAAGAGCTTGGCTCTCGATGTCATAGCCCTGTCTAATAGGGGAGCCGCTACGCCCACAATGGCCGCGTCTACTCAGGGACGTACTGGATTCAGATTTGCGGAGGAGGGTGTGGCTCGACCTGGGGGTATCGTGACTCCTCCCCCTAGAGGGTGAGGAGTTGCGACTCTCATGACTACGACCATTTAATGAGCCATTTGTGATGTCAGATTTACGGAGCAGGGTTTGGCTGGGGGTGTCATAACCGCTTTTTGAAGGGGACGAGGTACGACTGTCACGCCCACGTCCATTTGACGAGCCGTTTACCTCACCTTTGCGCAATGTGCTTTTAAAATCCGTAAAGGTGTTGGACTGTGTTTTGACTGAACTGGAAACCGATTTAAAGTTTTTGGGCAAGCTTCCGGAACCCAGACCTCGTCCATACGAGTTCTGGGAGGGGCTCTTTGGCCTTTGGTCCCGCCCCCCACTGCCATCGAAGGCCCCCCACTTGTTGAGGGAGGCTGTAGATTCACTGCGTTTGAAAGGGGAGGTCCCCCGCGAGGGAGAGGAGGAGCGAGACTGGAGGGTGGAGCCTTGTCTAGATGAATTGAAATTCCCTGACTGCTGATAGGACGAGGAGTTTCCTCCTCTGCTGTGGGAGCTGTTGAAGCCTCTCCGGTTGGAGGAGGAAGCCAGGGATTCTGCTATCTTAAAAGGGGTGGGGCTTGGGGAGCGAGCCCCCACCTGAGCCTCGACCTCCACGGCGAGGTCGTAGGGGTCAGGAGGAGGGAGGCTTTCCGGAGGCAGGTCCTGATTTAGTATCTCTGGGTTCTGTCTCTCGGAGGCCAGCCCCAGGTTAGGGTTCCGGAAGGGGATGGTAGCTTTGGGCTCTGGGCTGTGGTTGCCGTAGAGGGGGTGCCCCCTCTCATAATGGCGGTGAAGGGGTGGGGGGCTCTTATCTCTCGAAGAACGGGCGCCTGCCGCCCTCCCGAGAGAGAAGTAGCCATTTTCACGATCATTCTCTCCTCTAAACCCACTCTCACGACCCCTCTCTCCTTTGAACCCTGAAAAAACAATAGTAATTTATGACTTAGAGAGGATATATTGGACATCGAGGGGCGTGAAAAATGGGAGGATGTGCTCATTGTAATGCATGGCACGGAATAAGGAATGCATTCCAATGAGCCTGTCCTCCGATTTCTACCTCCACTAGCCTCCCCTGTTGGACATCCTGACTTTAATTACCTGGTAATGGCACATGTATGAAAGTAGTCATATCATTCTATAGCTCAAAATGTGAAATCCAGATTACAGTTCCAGAAGATGCTTTTAAACATGCTTAATTATTCCTTTAAGTAGGTGCTGCCACGGGCCCAACGTCATCCCATGACATCGTACACACGTACCTGACCGCATCATTATGTAAACAACACCTATGGCTGTAACAGGATACAGTGTGGTTAAGGTTAATTGTGGTTCTCACCTGAGTGTCTTCCACCACCGAAGCTGTCCCTGCTCCTGGCCTCTTCCATCCAGGCACGGGGATTGGGTCTGTGGGGGGGCGGGTCCAGCCGGGTCATGCTGCGATGGACAGGGCGGCGCTGGAGGGGCAGGTAGTCGTCTCCACTGATGGAGCCACTGAACTCAGCGTAGTCACAGCTAGACGAGATGGAGAGAGCGGGGGAGAGAGAGAGAGGCAGAGAGTGATGAATTATACATACTGTACTCTACTGTAGTTGGTACACTAAAATATCATGGTAACAGAACTTTAAATCCGAAACATGAAGTCCTCAGGTCAGATATACTTGAACACAGATGGAGAAACTCCACCTAAGTGACCTTATGTTTAGGGATAATATCATTTTAGAAAGCGTACATCCTCTGTAGACATTCTACAGTAGTAAATCATTCCCCCATGGTACCTACCCTCTACCTTCCCGCCACACCGTAGACAACCTGGCCAGCTACGGTAGCTTACCTGTCAGTGCTGTCGTCGTCGTTGTCTCCGTCACAGACGTAGAGTTCACAGCCAGGGCTCAGGATGCACAGGGAGCTCTCCTCGTACCCCCGCTGACCTCTGCTGACATCACAGTAGCTGCTCACCACTGACAGGCCATCAGAGTCCTCCTGATCGGTCGACC
This sequence comes from Nansenia antarctica, assembly GCF_963989245.1. NCBI lineage: Eukaryota > Metazoa > Chordata > Actinopteri > Argentiniformes > Microstomatidae > Nansenia > Nansenia antarctica. The sequence goes on from NC_137675.1 coordinate 75,228,626, forward strand.
GCAAACGACAGGATCAATGACACATCGGGCGACCACATCACCAGCCAATGGCCATGTTGATGAAGACTTGTTACATTTACATAATTGTGGTTAAAAAGGATTTCTACCAAACAACAAATGCAACAGATGCACCCAATAGCTTGGTATAAGTATTGCTTAAGAGTAAAACATATACTCGTGTCCATCTAGAGATCAAATAAACATATAATTGCTTAAGACAACAATAACCAAACAATGAATCAAATGTCAAGCCATAGTCCCATACATGCACCACTCTTTATCCATTGTCTAACGTAAACATACTTAACAACTCCAAGCCTCTTTTTATAGATCCATGTTCATGTGTGGAAGTTCATCAATAGTGACTTTTCCTCTGTCTTACCCTACTGTTCCTCTCTCTCTCTCTCTCTCTCTCTCTCTCTCTCTCTCTCTCTCTCTCTCTCTCTCTCTCTCTCTCTCTCTCTCTCTCTCTCTCTCTCTCTATCTCTCTCATTATCTCATATGTTCTGTCTGTCGCTCGATTAGGGTTACACCATTGTAACTGAACCTAGACCGTGGCTTTCCTCATCATTATTTCATTACAGCTTTTTTACCTGACATTTAGCCTTCTCTCAAAATGGGTTGTCTTCAAAAGGATCTCCTTGTCTTTGATGTAACAGTACTAAGACATACACATCTATTTCAATAGAACCATTGCAAATTTTTTTGTGTGTTTCTATAACATTGTGGTAGTAGACATGCATGTAAATAATGTTATTATGATGTAACTCTCAACGAGATCCTGTAAGAGAAGAGATCTCTCTTTCATATATATATACATATATGCCATTTGGCTGATGCTTTTATCCAAAGCAACTTACATTGCAGTGAGGGCATACATTTTCAGTATATATCATCCCAGCGGGAAACAAACCCACAACCTAAGCGTTGTTAGCGCCATGCTCTACCAAATGAGCCACAATTGGTTGTTTCCTATATCATCACCATTCTGACTTTGCTAGTGTTTGATAACAGCAATTAAAGAAAGGCCGTAGATACACAATGCACTGCCACTAAGTGAGTGTGGCTTTGCAATGACATTCTGTGTGGATTTATGTACCCAGCCTTCACGTATAACGTTACCAGTGTTTCCCAGAAGGGTAGTAAATGATCTCCCTTCATTAATTAGTAATGGGAGCACATTCTCACCACCGCCCTTCACCTCCTCATCTCTCTGTCTGTCATGCTTCTTCCTCCACGCCACCCCCATTGTCCTTAATTCATTACACCCCACACAGAGTCATAACCACTGATCTATATTTTAAGTTGTGGTCGTACGTCACAAGCGGTGTTTACTATTTTAGGCGCATCTAGGCCCCCCCCCCCCCCCATCCCACCCACACACACACACACACACAGATCTCTCCTCTTAGGTTTTGATCTATGACTGTCTGCCCTCTGTCTATTGGCCTCTAATAATCCTTTCACTCAGCGCTCTTCCCTCTCCCTCCTTCTCTCCCTTTCTCTAAGCCTGGTCTCTCTCACCTTGATGCTGGCGTCCCTCTCCTCTGCTGGCCCTGGTAGCTGCGGTGGCGGAGGACAGGTGGAGCCAGGCGCTGTCTCTGGCTCCGCTGCGGGGCTCAGCTGTGGCACAGCGCCCGTGCCTGAGTGCAGGTGCTTCTGGCGCAGGCAGTCGTGGCAGCGGGAGGAGTCGAAGATGTTTGGCTGGAACTTGGGGCAGACGAAGTCGTCGCCGGAGACGGGCATGGCGCGTCCGGAGGGGGCACTCTCTCACTCATTGCAGCCTTCTGAGAACACTGGGGAAGAACACAGGGGAAGAACACAGGGTATCAGGGCAATGTGAAATAAAACACTGCAAGAACTCACCCACATTAACACATAGAGAAACAGGAAATGTGTAAAACCAGTCTATGCTGTTGTACATGATTTTTTTTTAAAGTACACATGGTAGGAAATAACTCACAAATAACACATGGAAACAGTAATACACACACAAAAAAATATATAACAAATATTTAATTTAACCAATTTAACCAATAATGTTTAAATTGTATTGATAAAGTTTAAGATAAACCAAATAAACCATGTTATTGACATCATTAGTTGGGTTAGTATAGTTCTATATATGATATAGCTGTAGGCATTGCAGTAGGATATGTAACTAAGAACAGCAATTATTGCATGGTTGATGCACAATCTAAAGCGGAAGAGTTAAGCTAAGTGAACACTAATCACACAAGGATAGTGGAACACAATACTGTCACAGCGCTCACTGTGGAGTCACAACTCTACTCAGAATATCACTACTGCTAACCACAGACCACACACAGTGAACCAACAATTAAAAGCTGTTTAACAATGAAACTGAATATAACTAGACTAGTTGTTTGTTCACAAAGCTATCTTAATACATTTATTTCTGATAATTTTCATCTACATAAGGTGAGAGGTAGAGGTTTTCATCATTACCTGACAGAAGAGACCTCCACCGTCATCTGAACTCTGAACAATATTTCATTTAGAGTAAGAAAATAAAATGTCCATCACACCACCGGCACATGCCTCATCCCCACGCTCACAGTCCCCCACAAGCTCCCAAACTCACATAGATCCCATTGGCTGCTCTAACAATGGGTGAAACTGATGCACATCTGTCGGCCATGTTGGCTCTGCTTGAAACTGTATAGAACCTATCTGGATGACACAGGTATAGAGCCAATATGGAGTCAGTGGCATGACAGTTCCTCTATTGAGGGTTGTATTAAATATCATGGGCTTTAGAAAGCGAAATGAAACACTCAGGCTTGTGACAGATGGCACGCGATGGCTCAGGTGAACTTAAATAAATGAACACCAATGAGGTATGGGATTATTAACATACATTAATCCACTTGATCCACATTTCCACATTAATCCACATTTCTTGAAACTAACCAAACAAACAAGGGTGTAATATAGGTATGAATACAACCCGATAAACAGTACCCCTGATGTGAAGGTATGAGTTGATAAATGCACTGTTTAGACAAGAGATCCATCCTGATGCTCAGGAGAGGATGTTGACCGGGGAGTCGGGTTTCCTATCAAACAATAGAGTATAGAAGTAGAGGGATTCACAGAGACATGGTGACACAATTGACTGTGTTCATATAAATATGGGACTAAATTTGAAAGTAATATATTAGCACATGATTTTCTTAAGCTTTTAATCAAAGTTCAGGGAATTTACACTGTATGAAATACAATATTTTTTTAGACTGTATGAAATACAATATTACAACAAAACAGATATACGAGCAAACAATGTACAAAGTAGACTGCAGGAAGGGCTGTTCTGTACTGAGTAGACACTGTGCGACTTCTTTGCTCCATGGTTGAGCACAATTAGATGTCTAAGAAAAAGCACCATTGAGATATCAAAGTCCATCATGGCTGCTTAGGATCCTGACCAAAACAGGAAGTTCTTCACATTGCAATTCTCCCTTTTCTCTCTCTCTCAGTCCTGATGGTGTATCCTCTTCCCAGTCTGCTTGCGTCTCTGCTTCTTGCTGGTCCTCCCGAGCCTGTTCTTCCTGTCCGTGCCACCTCCACTACTGGCCGGCTTCTTGTCTGTTATCCGGCCTAGTTTTCCTTTCCCTGCCTTCCCTTTCCTCTTCCCATGCTTGGTGTTAGAGTGGAGCGAGGCGTTCAGGTTGCTGATCCTACAGAGAGGGGGTAACAGCCCAGGGTGAGAGAGAAACACAGCCCAGCAAAGCAGACGGGGACAGCCAGGAGAGCGGGGTTGGTGAGAATTAGCCAACACCATTGTGCTCATATGATTACTCTAGTGCAGTGGTTCTCAACCCTCTCCTCAGGGAACCCCAGCCGCTCCACATATTTGATCTGTTCCACCACCAGCACACCTGATTCAACTAATCACGTACAAATCAATTAGGATTTGTACGTGATTAGTTGAATCAGGTGTGCTGGTGACATATTAGACACCAGGGGCCGGATTCACCAAAGTGTTCTTAAGATAATTCTTAAGACAATTCTTAAGAAAAAAGATAAGATGTTCCTAAGAATGTTCTTAAACGCTATTCACCATTTTTTTCTTAAGAATTGTCCTATGTCTTAAGAACTTCTTAGTTTTCTCACTTAAGAAGTTCTTAGATTTTGAACTGTGATTTTTACACCTGTGTGTCTCTCTCTCTCTCTCTTGAACTTATGAAGAACTTCCATCTAAAATGTGAATATAAAATAAATAATAGTAAGGACATTGTTTCAGTTACTTGGCCTACTTAAATAACATGTTCATAATGATTAATTAAGTAGTATACATCAAATACAACAACTGCCTCCTTGATTTACTTTCTGAGTACATTGTGGTGTAATCTAGGAATAGGCCTACATGTGACACAGGCTGAAAGGCCCATTTCAGTTATATCTCAAACATACAAACATGTGATAGACATTCACACAAAAGTACTCTGACCAACTTGAATTAACAATATGTGTTAACACATTGTCTAGGGCTAAACTAAATATTAATAAAATCAAATAAATGCAATACAAAATTGTTCAAGTAAGACTTACCTTTCACTTTAGCTGCTTTAAGACAGGTGAGAGCTTCTCATAAAGTTAAGAAGACATTTGAGAAGAAATCTAAGAACTTTGTTTTGGAGAATCTCATTTGTTCTTAAGTTCTATCTTAGGAAAAATCTTAAGAAGAAAGTTAAGAAAAAACTAAAGTTAAGATAAGATTTTCTTCGGGAATACCAAATCTTCTTAAGTTTTGTCTTAAGAACAAATGTTGTTCTTAAGAACAAATTTGTTCTTAAAAACGCTTGGTGAATCCGGCCCCAGGACTGGATACACAATGATAACAGAACCGGACATATGTTGATAGATACAATCTAATAAACTAGTTTATTATAGTAATTAGTACAAATTAGGGCGTTTCACTGGATGTCAGAGATGATATCAAGGAAACATACTTTTTATTGAGGATGGGTTCAAAGGATTTCTTGGGCATAGAACTCATCCCCCCTTCAGTCCCACCTTCCTCATTTGCGTTGTCTCCAGCAACCTTCACAGGAGAAAAAAATATATCCGTCAGAGACAATCCTTTGCACATCCACCCATTATGTTTAGGCTATACCTACACCAGTATCCGAGTAGGTTAAGAAAACGCTTTCTTTACCTGATTGGTTGCTGACCCAAGGATGCCGCCCCCTGAGAGGTCAAGGTCACTGATGGTTGTCACGGTCACAGTATGGTTGGGGTGATCGTACTGTACAGACTCTGTTGTGGCAGTTATTGCCGCCTCCAACTCATCCTCCTCCTCCTCCTCCTCTTCTTCACCTATCATCATAAGCAGATCGAATAGATTGAATTTTCTTTAAAAAGGTCTGGGTAACACAAACAACTTATTGATATGTGAAAGATGGCCATGAAAATTCTATCAAGTCTGCATTACTGCACACTACATCTTCTCTTTGAGCCAGCTGGCTCTACACCAGGGGAGGCTGGCGGAGGTAGAAACCATAACACATGAAATGGAATGAGGAATGGTGTGACTGATATAATTCCATTAATTACAATTAGCCCACACCCTACGATTTTCTACCTCCACCAGCCTCCTCTGCCCTACACCAGTACATTTTAGCCATTGCCAGTGCCTGTCGATTCTGAGCATCAACCCTTGATATCTTTTCCTCAACTGTCATCACTCACCAAGAGCTTCTCTCCTCTCCTCAAGCAACCTGAGGTACTCTTTGTGTCTCTGGAATGAGAGGAAACACGGTTAGTGCCCCCTTCTGTCCAGGGTCCATAGATTTAGAATTCTCTCCGCATCCATTTCTTTCTCTACCTGTCAGCATAATCAGCAGTATGAAATAATGACATGGGAAATCCTCTTATGTGTATTCTTCATGCGGTTGTCCTTTACCTGCTCTTTGACTTTTTTCTGCTCGTCCTTTATTTTGTTTTTGATCTCCACCACGGCTGCTTTGCGCCTCTCCAGCTTCCTCTTGTGGAACCCTGTCAGATACTCCCTGAGAGGCAGCATGGGAGGAGGGAGAACATTAGTCAGTAAACTAACCATCATACAGTACTGTGATGCAGTAATGAATGTAACTTAGCTAAGTTAGTCACAAGTTGTAGTGGTCTGGTACATTCATCATCACAGCATCCACTGCATTATGTCGCTGATGATTCGCTGTATTTCATAATAACCATGAACATTTTTGCCAAAAACCAGATTGTTGAATGAGAACTCGGTTGTGATGTGTTGACTGTTGACTTGAGGAAGGCTGACATGACATTAGCTGCCTCCAGTTGCTAAGCTGTACTCTTTGGGTAGCTATGTGTGGACAAACTTACTCTCGTACTGCGTCGTCGAACGTGAGGGTGAGCTTCGGCTCTCTCTTGCCTTTCGACCCAGGTCTGCCTTTCCCCGGCTGCTTCGCATTCTGAAATTGCTTTTTCATTTTTGCGACCTAGAAAACACGTGTGCTTCTTTTAGCAGCACAAGCTTGTTGATCCCCAAACTTCCTGCTTCGAGTGCGTCACTCAATGTCGTCCGGCGAGAAAATGGGAGAAAGATCGCAAGCACATGACATTCCCCCAACATGTGAGTTCTCTCTCCGAAAGATTCCATAACTGTTGTCATGTTGGTCATGTATGTATGGCGTCACGTTATTAGCAGTAGTGTATATTAACGAGCTTCACACTGACCGAGGGAACAAAAACAAGTGATAAAGCATTTCACTATGTCAATTACGTGAGAAATAAAAAAATTGATTTGATAAATGCCAGTGACTTGATGTACTTGAAATCACACTGTAGCCTATTCTTCAATACAGAGCAAAACAATCTGCAGATAAAAAAAACACATCTTTGAAGCATTTTCTCTCTAAGATTCGGTTGTTAAGTCGTGACGTGTTTCCGGGTCCAACGTTGGTTGAGGCGCTGTCTAAATTAAATTATATTTATTATTATTATTATTATTATTTATTATTAAATTATATTTATATAGCGCTTTTCCGAGGCTCAAATACCCTGACAATATGGGGGAAACGGGAAAGTGCTGTGTCCCTTGTTGTATGAATAGATCCGAGTCTAAAAAACGATTAAACTGTCATTCTACCGCTGTAGTACACTGGAGAATTTCTGGTTTGGACCCGGAAATTGCAAAACGTCACGTTTGACGTCAGACTTAACAACCGGATAGGGAGAGAAGAACCATAATATGGTTATAGACAGCAGTCTAACCTTCATTTGATAAAGGTGTGGAGAACAGGTTATTTGGGTGAGAATGTTTCAATTACATTACAGACAATGTTCCACACTTTAGGATACATCAGGTAGTTGAACAAACACAAGCCACTGTCCCCCTGGGGAGTTCCTATGGATTAAAAACAGAAAGACAACCAGTCTGGACTCACAATAGTTCCTTTCTGCTGTGGGGAGTGGCTGCAAGACACCACTATTCAGAGAGAAACGACTCAGGGAGGGGAGCTGGAGCAGGGAAACAGGAGAAGTGGGGGAGGAGGTGGGGGTGTAAGTAGTGCAAGGCAGATTGGGGATCAGGATGACAAATTCTGTGTCCCATATATATCTCCACCGTTTCCTTTGAAGTATGCATTCCCTCATAGCCTATGGATTTATATGGGAATGGATTACTGTTGGAGCCCATGCTTAGAGCAATCTTATATGTAGGCTATACTTATACTTACCTTAACTATATCCATGTGGGAAAGTGTACAAGTGCAGACTTCAGGGAAAGGTTGGATTGCTGATATCAACTTTGGTCCTTCCTCAAGTGTTAGAAACTCAATTCCTCACATCCTTTCCTCCGTCCTCCACTCGCTTCCTACTCAAAGCTCGTTGGAGGAGAAGATCTAGGTTTCTCTACTCAGATATTCTCCATTGCCTTTTGCGAAGGAAGGAGTGCAGGACTGAGATGAGGGCACAAGGAATCAAGTTTCTAACAAATGAGAAAGGGCCATTATATCTTATTGGGTCATGCCAAATACAGAGCTGATTAGTAGGACAACATCTTATGAACAATGTAGGTTCAAAGCAGCAATTCAGTGAGACACAGATTTATATTCACATAAAGAAAGACTCTGACAAAGTCATGTTTTATGTTGACCGTCATCAGTTTTTTGTTTTTTTATTACAAAACAAACTCAAAATTAACATAGAAATCCAGACACAACAAAACACCGAAAGAAAAAAATACATTTTGTAACATCATCAAAGCAATCGTTCCAGATAGTTGGTTGGGGGGGGGCAAATCTTTCCTTATAAAAGGTTCTTTCCTAAAAAAAATTGTGCCTGCATAAAGTGTATGGGCATAATTGTGTTTGACTGAGTCCATGCCAACAACACTAAAAGGTGCCCAAGAATATCCTTAAACTGGCATGCTAATTTGTTGTATGGACAATTCTACAATATGCATAAAATATACAATTATTTAACCCTAATAAAAAAAAGTCCCCTTCTCTTTCCAACAGTTCATGTCCCTAGGTTGCCTTGCAAATATAAAACAATGATATTCAAACAACATCGCTCTCTAAAAAACTGAGCATTTATAATAATAATGATAATAATAATAATAATAATAATAATAATAATAATAGAACAGCCATTAAATAAGAAAATCAGAACATATAGATTACAGGAATGACAGACACACACCTAGCCAACAGACAACACAATTAAAAAGCAATTGGACTGAGATTCCACAATGATAGCTTACACAACAAAACAAAAACATAATAAAAGAATGATTTAACTACATCAAGGCCATTATGCTCGAGAGCTTTCCACCATCGATTATACTATATATAGTATACTTGTATACTGTGTTATTGTATACTTCGCTGGAACACCCATCTACAAATGGATCACTATTTGCCTAATCTGGCATGGCTCTTTGTGTCTACTTCACTCCAACACAGGGTGCAGATAGAGATAGATCAGCTAACCTCATGTATGACTGAGCTGTTCCAGCCCAATAGCTCTGGCCCCTGGCTAGTGTTCATGATTGAACCCGAACCCCTTCATTTGAGATGTTATGGTGTTTCCTCTGCATGTTGTTTTTCTCTCTCTTTCTCTCTCTCGCATAGGTAAGAACATCCTGCTTTACTCTGTTTAAGACTGCTGTCTCTACCTGGCTATGTACAACTTATATACAATCACATGACTGTGATACCATGTATGGGACTGACTGACTGACTGTGTGTGTGTGTGTGTGTGTGTGTGTGTGTGTGTGTGTGTGTGTGTAACCTTTAAGTGACTCTCCAATTGTGTTAGTTTGAACCTTTTCCTGGTTTGATAATAAATAGCATTTTCACAGCACTAGCTAGCCCCATTAGTATTGCACTGTGCTGCCAAGTCTAAAAATAAAAGCTGCTCTGGGGACAGTAATTAATGTGACACTGTACTAAGTGCGCCACTGATAACTGTCATCTCGCCAATTGATGTGGTACTATATTGCTCGCTACAGTACACTGGCATTGTACAGTCAATGAGGTAGATATAAATAGATACCAGCGGAGGCTGGTGGAGGAAGAAATCAGAGGATAGGCTTGTTGTGACACGCGTTGGATACCATTCCTCATTCCATTCCATGCATTACAGATTAACCCATCCTCCTCCACCAGCCTCCCCTGATAGACACTACTCAGCACTGCACTGCGAGAAGCAAGCTAATCTGCATCGTGCAGTAGAGGCTGGGGAGGGTGACTGACAAAGTTTCAATACACTGAAGGCCTTTTTGTAAGCCACAGTATGTTTCTATGTTTGTCAAAAACATATGCATTTCAATATGTAAGTGTCACGAGTGTGTGTACATGACACTATTAGCATTAAGCATTTTCTGTGGTACCAGTGCTTATACAGCCTACCATCTACCGAGGCTGAGACTCAATGCAATGCACTGTGTTTCCTCTGAGTAAACCCTACATTAGTAGTAACACAGTCTCTCAGTCATACTTGACTGACTTGATCAGACCATTCTGAGTACACAAGGGTGGGGTCCGTTTATCAATATGCCTGCTTATTGTAAAGGGGGTACGTTTCAAAACAGCTGTTAGCTAATGAAATAAAGTGGATTGGGGGCAGAACCAAATGGAAGCCATCTTGTTTGGTCCCTATATTCCCCTTTGGGGCCGTAGCAGTGTTAGCATCATTCCAGTGAGCATGGGAGAGCATGTACAGCAAGTCCATCTGTGTGGATATATGGGGGTGTTGTCTGTGTGTGTCTGTGTGTGTGTGTGTGTGTGTGTGAGACAGTAAATATGCCATCGTCTGAATGCGAATATCAGTCTATGAATGTTGCAGTTGCGTAGCAACAAGAAGATAAAAGGTCCCTTTAGTTTGTCCTGTGCAGTGTGTCTGGTATGAAGATAACAACGTGAGTCCAATCTTTACTGTCAAATCATTAGCATGGTCCATGATAAAACGGTGTGCTAATCTAAGTGTATGGAGCTGGGTGGCTGATCTGAGATCAGTATGTGTAGCCTGATATATAAATGTATGAATCATGAGTGTGTGTATGTGTGTTTGTGTGTATGTGTGTGTGTGTATGTATGTGTGTGTGTGAGAGAGCAGGGGCGCATCAGGAGGCAGCGATGGTGGTCCCCCCGCTGAGGCGGAGCAGGATCTGCTGACAGTCCTGTAGGGAGCGGTGGTCGCCCACACGCTCCAGGGTGCGCTTGGCCTCGGCCAGCAGGCGGGCACGGTGCCCGGGTGGAGTCAGCAGAGGGAGGGGCAGGTGACGGCACGCTAGCAGGATGGCGTGGGCGCGCTCCCGCTCGCCCAGGACACAGTCACCCTCTGCTGGCAGGAGAGGGGAGGAGGAGGGGGTGGGGGAGAGGGGGAAGGATTGGATTGTTTAGGGAGGTGGAAGGATATAAAGAGATATTTTTGGGGGGATCAGTACATCTGCTAAGAAAGAGATTAAAACCTAAGTAATAATCATAACATGATTGATATCAACATGAATCAAATTAAGTGTGTGTGTGTGTGTGTGTGTGTGTGTCTTTACCGGCTGTGTATCCAGGGTTGTTGCTCCTGCGTCGGAGGCTGTGCTCCAGCAGCTGGTGTGTGCGGGTGGGACTGGCCCCCGCCATCAGCCTCACTGTGGTCTCATGTAGGAACACCTGGGAGGGAGGGGGAGGGGGGAGGAGGGAGGGAGGGGGAGGGGGGTGGGAGATAAGACACATTAATACACTACACACACTACTGTACATCAGTTACAGTTCATTTATCACAGCCAAAATTACAACAAAACATCAGTTGCACTGGATACATTCACAAAATCTCATCACTAGGATAAGATTAGATCAGATTGTACTTGACTGATTCCCAAAGGGGTCATCTGATTGCAGCAGTTGATCGGAAAGATGAGGCGTTCTGGTACAGTACAGACAAGCAGGTTTCTTGAGTCAACTTCATTAAGTATACTGCTGAACAAGCTGCTTTCTGGAAGAGGGCCGACCCACCTTGTGTTGGGCCTGTCTGTAACATTGGCCAAGCCTTCGCAGTGCACTCAGGTCCCTCTGGAATCCGGCCAATTGGGAGCCGGGGGCGGGGCCTGGCTCGCCATTGCTGCTTCCTGCTCTCTGCCATAGACTGGTCCTCAGGGTCAGCAAGAGGTCACAGACAAGAAGCTCCACCCCCTTAGTGTTCCAGAGAGACAATGGTAAGGCTGATGATGGAACCTAAGTTTTTAAGTTCAAAAGCAATTTGCACACCTTCAACAAACTTCAACCTTTGCAAGTGTACAAACGTTGCCACAGAAGAAACAAGTAGATCACTGCTCTGCTATAACAACAAGGCTTTGATTAACTACGACTCGTATATCTTAAAAAAGCCCATTGGTGGTCGGGACGTTGCTATGCCTACGAGACTTATAATATATCATTATATAATTAGCTAGAGAGATAGCTAATGCGGAGACATTATGGGATAGAACATAATGCACAGTTACTTTATATTGTGTGTGTGTGTGTGTGTGTGTGCGTACAGTTCTGTGTTCTGGGGGGGGTGAGTGGTGGGGTGTGTTGCAGATTTGGGAGGCCTCTGTATTGCACTGCAGAGGCATTGCACTGAGCTTCAGGATCATGCAATGCAATGCAACTACAATGCACCACAGCCACCCCCTACCACCCACACCCACAGCCCCTGGTACAACTACAATACACCACAGCCACCCCCTACCACCCACACCCACAATGCACCACAGCCACCCCCTACCACCCACACCCACAATGCACCACAGCCACCCCCTACCACCCACACCCACAGCCCCTGGTACAACTACAATGCACCACAGCCACCCCCTACCACCCACACCCACAGCCCCTGGTACAACTACAATGCACCACAGCCACCCCCTACCACCCACACCCACAGCCCCTGGTACAACTACAATACACCACAGCCACCCCCTACCACCCACACCCACAGCCCCTGGTACAACTACAATGCACCACAGCCACCCCCTACCACCCACACCCACAGCCCCTGGTACAACTACAATACACCACAGCCACCCCCTACCACCCACACCCACAATGCACCACAGCCTCCCCCTACCACCCACACCCACAATGCACCACAGCCACCCCCTACCACCCACACCCACAATGCACCACAGCCACCCCCTACCACCCACACCCACAGCCCCTGGTACAACTACAATACACCACAGCCACCCCCTACCACCCACACCCACAATGCACCACAGCCACCCCCTACCACCCACACCCACAATGCACCACAGCCACCCCCTACCACCCACACCCACAGCCCCTGCTACAACAACCACAGTATGTCAGCCTGACTGAGTCTGTACTGAGCATCCATTTCACACTGTCACTATACAACACAACGGTCACATAGAGATAAATGCTGCAGCATTGGTCTGTTTTGTCAGTTTGAGTTCTCTCTAGTGTGTTTGTGCATATCCACAGGAAATCTTAAAATCAACTTTGTTCCTTTAAAACCTTGTGAATACTTCTATAAATGCCGGTTCAGATTTACATTTTAACCATTTTAGCAGATATCCAATTAGAGATTACAGAGACAGTCTCCCTGGAGTAACCTAGGGCTAAGTACCTTACTCAAGGGCACACTAGCGGTGGTGGTGTCCCCCGGTGGGATTTCAACTCACGACCTTCTGATCACCAGTCCAACTCACTATCCACTAGGCCACTTTCACCCCCATAGCTACGCATGAAGACACTCAAGATGGTGAAAATAACCCTCCCCGGGGTGTGTGTGTGTTCCCTGGCAGCGCCTATGTTGGGTGTGTAACTATGGTTACAGTACCTTGTTGAGCCAGTTGCCAGACTGGGCGAGGGGGACAGAGATGCTGGTGCGGAGGTAGCTGCTGGCCCGGTCGCAGTGAGACAGGCAGGCTACGGTCCCCTCCCCCTTCAGAGGAGTCAGGCTCATCTGGACCGCCTTACACAGCAGCAGCACCGCCTTGGGCAGAGGGTGGCTGAAAGACAACAGGGCTTTTAACACTAGAGTCACTGTCTACTGTGTACAGTATATGCACGCATACATACACGCAAACAGACACACCACACACACACACACACACACACACACACACACACACACACACACAACATGTTTACATCACAGTCATTGCCTGCCTAATCTCATCCCTAGACACATAGACACCAGACCTTTTGTTTACAATACAAGGACCGGGAGAACCTGCAAGTCTCATAGTTATTGTCTTAATCGGCTTAATCAACAACAACAAAATCAACAAAATCATCTCCCACAACTCCGCTCTCCAATGCGTGTGCACCACACCTTTCTGCAGTTGTGTGATTCACTGAAATCAAATGACTGTAAATGACAAATACTCATTTAATTTAATCCATTTACCATTTAGCAGAACGCTTTTAATCCAAAACGATTTACAAATAGAGATTTGTAAGTAAGTGCCTTACTCCAGGGCACACTAATGGTGGTGTTCCGGGCGGCATTCAAACTCATGGCCTTCCGACCATGACCGTTCGATCATCATCCAACTCACTATCCCCTAGACCACCGCTACCCCCCCCCCCCCACCCAATACTTTACTCCCGATATTGACTCCCAGGTTTGGGTCATTATTCCAGGCTTATATGCACTGTGGACGGATGTTATCGCCCGCCTGCCCACCCACATTGCATCACATGTTTATACATTGTACGTGCACAGACAACACACAGAAACACACTAGATACTTACTCCAGTGTGTGTAGAGCTCTGGGCATGCGCTCTGCCTCCGCCAGCAGTGACCTCACGGCCATGTCGTCGCCCTGCAGCCAATGGACAGCTGCCTTCAGGACCAATGCCCACCAGCGACTCACTGGGTCCGCCACTACGCAGAAGAGATTAGAACATTATGAGCTCTCTATTGGGAGTAAAATAGTTAGGTTTGTGTTTGGGGTATGAAGTAGACGATCTGACTTGCCACTAACCCACCGTGGCTTGTCGAAGAGATTAGGCAACATATTTTCTACATTTATAAGTCTTTTATTAGCACTAATCAATGATATAAGACATGCTTGAATTTTTATTTTTGTATTAATTGCTTAGCGTTATGTAATAACGTGCATCACTTATAACTGAATGGAAAAAATAATAAGACATTCAGAACATTTATTAACTCCGATGATGATTAACTTCTCATAGTCATTACATCGGAAGTCAAACAAACGTCAATGACGGGAATGAAGATAAGAGAGATGTGAATATGAATCAACAGTGAGAACCTGTACAGCGCAGGTGTGTGTGTGTGTGTATGTGTGTGTATGTGCTGTAGCTACCTGCCATGGTGGTGTGACTGGGCAGGGCTGGGAAGGGAGGAGAGGGGGAGGGAGACTCCTCCGTACAGCTGTTCAACAGCTGGACAAACTCCAGGGCACTGGAGAACTCCCTGAGAGAGAGAGAGAGAGAGAGAGAGAGAGAGAGAGAGAGAGAGAGAGAGAGAGAGAGAGAGAGAGAGAGAGAGAGAGAGAGAGAAAATAGAGCACATAAACAATCTGTCAAAGCCAGACTATGACAACATCAGTGTGACAGACTGCAGTGACAGAAGTGACAGAAAAATCAGGCACTGTAAGGACCCCACCCAGCCTCACCCTGAGCCGTCCTTGCGTTTGCCTGCCTCCGTGTCGTTCTGGGGCTGGATGAGGGAGTGCACAGCCCTCTCAAGCAGCTTCTCACAGAAACAGCGATGAAGCTGGGCGATAGGGTCCGCTAGTGTAGGAGAGAGAATCTTTCAAAAACTGTTTCTGTAAATGTGGATTATATGACAAAAAGTTACGTATAACAAGAACATTTCAATGGAATGAGAATGACTCAGCTCCATTGTGCAGACGTAAGTGTACGTGCCTGGATCTCTCTGAGAGGTGTACACGCCCTCTCTGCTTTCAGACTTCACAGACCAATCACAGCTGAGGAAGAACTGCCTGCCCAATGGGGTGAAGAGCCAGCGCAGACAGTCAGGGATGGGCTTCGACTCTGATTGGCTGGCCACGCTCTCAGCACAGCTCAACAGGTAACCCTGGGAGATGCGTGACGAGAGAGAAGACGCGTGAGATGACAGTACCACAGACGGGAAAAAGTATACCCTGTTCACAATGGAATCATTCTCTTAGAAAAGTTTTATTAGTCCTTCACATAAGCGATGGTCCTCTCGAACTCGCAGTGATAAGAACTCGCAGAGATGTGAAGGGGGGAGTAATGGAGGAAGAGAGGATGGAAGGATGTGCCCTGAGACACTCACAGGCAGGAAGGAGAGGTGGTGGCCCAGTACGGTGCGCAGGGCTGTTGCTGCAGTGACGTAGATCTGGGCCAGCTGTGTGGCGGCCATCTTGCCCTGGGCACTCTCGCTGAGGTTGACGGCGCTGAGAGACAGAGCCAGGGACCACAGGCCACGGCGCTGGGGCAGTTTCCCTACACACACACACACACACACATACACACATACACACATACACATACACACATACACACATACACACATACACACATACACACACACACACTAGGGCTGCACGATTAATCGATTTTAAATCGAAATCGCGATTTGAAATGATGCGATTAGCTAATCGCAAAGCCTGCGATTTGCCCGCGATTTTTTTTTTTTTTTTTTTTTTTTTTTTTTTTTTTGCTATTTAGCAGACGCTTTTAATCCAAAGCGATTTACAATTACGAATTACAGGGACATTCCCCCTGGAGTAACTGAGGGCTAAGTGCCTTACTCAAGGGCACACTAGTAGTGGTGTGGTTTCAGGCGGGATTTGAACTCACACAACCTTCCGATCACAAGTCCAACTCACTAGACCACCACTACCCGTATGGGATACGTCATACAGCGCGTCGGATTCAACGTCAATGAACGTCAACGTCAATGAACGTCAACAATGAACGTCAACAATGGACGTGAACGTCAATGAACGTCAACGTCAATGAACGCACACCAACAACATCGCAAGTGAAACGCCCACGTTTCGGTAGCTAGCAACATTCATGGTGGATAATGGCTTCAGCAGAACCAGAAGCAACGTTGGACGTTTTAGTCCCGAAGAAAAGCAGCACTTCTGTTGTGTGGAAGTATTTCGGATTTAGGACGACTGATGTGCAACAAAAACAGGTGTTGTGCACGACCTGTCGTGGAACAGTCGCTACATCCAGAGGCAACACCACAAACCTATATCAGCACTTGTGGGGGTGCTAGAGGAGGGAGCCTCTAAGTCCCCTGAAGACGTACAAACAAACTGCACGTTGATACGACCTTCCTAGCCGGAGATATGGCCACACTTTACAAAAACTTCTTTTTTTTTTTTTTTTTTTTTTTTGCTATTTAAAAAAAAAATTATCGCAAATTAATCGCAATCGCGATATCTGTCCAAATAATCGCAATTCGATTTTTCCCCCAAATCGTGCAGCCCTAACACACACACACACACCACAATGACATCTGTTGGTGGACTAAGGAGTGCTTAAGTCACAGTGATAATATAAGTGACACAGTGACACGGTTTCACTAACTAACCAGGGAGACAACTAGCCTGTCTTCCTGGACCTGGACCAGTGCCTTGCTTCTCATCATAACAACTGAGACGGTAAACCCAATGATCTGTAAATACCTCAGTCCTGAGTGGTGTTAGTGTAGTCACCTGTGAGCTGCAGCTGGCTCAGCCTATGGTAGACCAGAGCTGCGTCCCGGGCGCTGGTCTTAGACTCCTCCCCCTCATGCTTCCCACCAACCTGGCGAACCAGCCAGCCCAGGGGGGTGGGCCGATGGAGGATGAAGCGAATCAGGTTCCAGGAGAGGGAGCAGACGAGGTCCAGCCCGGTGGTGGGCAGGGCTCTGGTCAAGACCGACAGGCAGGTCTCCAGACTGGCCATCGCTGCTGTATAGTCACCCTGCAGGACAGAGGGGAGGGGGAGAGGAGAAGACGGCTATGAGAATTCATACTGAGGTAGTAGTGTAGCATTAAGACGTGTAGAGAGAATGAGAGAGTCCTAGAGGGGGCGCCAATATCAAGAAAATGATATCGGAGAATCTGTGAGCAAGAAAACTCAAATCAAGAAACGGTATAATGGTAGACCTCAGGGATATGAGGCCACGCCCGTGAAAACAGCTTTCGTCAGATATACGGTACTGTAGTGAACAAGAGCCAACGAGAGCTGCCCTTCACTTTCACATACTTTCTTACCATGCCCCTTGGTTTCTTCTTTTGTGGTTCCCTTCTCAGAAAACTAGCCTAAAGTAAACAGCTGCCTGGCTGGATGAGAACTAAAGATACTTGTATTCTATCGGAGACGCTCACAACTCCACAACAAAACTTTCGACACACAGGCTTTGTCGACCACTCTGTTGGTCTATTCTGTCCTCTATTGCATCTCCGTTTTATTTTTAAAAGTCCCTGGCAGGGTCGCCTCGCTCGTCTTTGCTATGACGTCCTATCCCAGAGTTGACCTCTAAAGCACAAAGCAAATGACCGAAAGAAAGAGAAACTGACCAAAACTAGGCAGAAGAGGAAAGACAAGGGACACAGGTAAGACAGGTGAGATTACGTGAGGGGTGCAGACTCACCCTGTTGAGATGCAGGTCTGCTTGTTTCCGGTGCCTCCAGAAGGAGACAGATTTGGGCGAGTGGAGGGGGGTGACTGGTTCCCAGAGGTGAAGCACCCTCACACAGCCCCACACCGCACCCACACCACTCAACACCCACACCGTCACCCACGGCAACAGGCACCACAGCCACGACGCTTGGGGGAGAAGAGGGGGGGGGGAGACGGGGTAAATATAGGGCTGGGTTCAAAAAATCGATTTCCCGATTCTGAATCGATCTTCATTGAATGAGCGATTATCGATTCATAAATCCCGAGATCGATCTTTCTTCTTTTTTTCTTTTTTCTGCTTGCAGCTTCAACCCGCAACGAGATCTCGTGGCCAGATCTCGCGCTACAAGAATTTATCATATCTCACGCAACGACCAGGCTTAAAGGCAGATGTCTGGGTGCATTTTGGATGTAAAAATTATTATGCAAATAAGCTATTTGAGACAGTCCTGAGGGATATGTGATGTCTTGTTTACCGATAGGCTATGTTTGTAGCCCCATTATTTACACTGGCTGCAGTAAAGCACGTTAAAAAGCACTTTTTGTAGTGTCTGATTTAGCAAAATGTTGGTCAATGATGTTCATTTATGTTCCAATAAGAAGTACATTCATGTAACTGCTTTGGAGTCAATTCTTAATGTAAACATTGATATGTTTAACAATGCTACATGTTATAGGGTTCCTTGAACCATTTATAGCATTAGTTCTGAGAATCTCTTCATATTCAAGGAAAATGTATATTGCAGGCACGTGCCGTGAGCTTTTAGATTGGGTAAGCATAAGATATAGAAATACACGTAATTACACATACACGCTATCAGTGAACGCAGTTTCAAGGAAATGCAATTTTGATGCCCTAGAACCCGCTAATAAACTGTAGTGTCACTTTGTGATCAGATTACCCCCAAAAAAAACAGTTGCCAGTTTCGACTATATCAGGGGTGCTCATTGTTCAAAGATCTTTTCAAGTAGCCAACCTGCTGAAATCTACAAGTCCAGGACCAGTTTCAACATCGCACACGCACACACGCACAACACAGACACACACCGTTTCCATCCTCCATAGTAAAAAAACTCACAACACACTTTCTTTTCACACTTTGTCACACAGGCACTTGACATCACATCACAGACCCTCCCTCTCAAAGTACTCAAACCATATAAACAAGCACAGATCGCCACCAGCCTCGCGAATCATATACATCATATAAACAGCTCATACCAGGCTTGCTGTAGCCGCTGGCGACTCTCCCTTTCTGAGTGTGAACATCGGTGAGCGGGCGGCCGGGCGGCCTTTAGCCAGTAGTTGTGTTTTTCCAGTCCAGTCCAGTCTACGAAATCCCTTTAGGTCGCTGACAGTAATGTCCATATTCACAAAATCAAGCAAGTTATCCTTATTGATTATTATTATTTAGATCGTTTGAGCTACCTGGCATAAGCTATTCTGCCGGGCGAGAGGTGAAATGTTAAGTGAACTTGAAAGTGATAAGAGCCAATCAGTAGCTCTTATCGGAATGAAAGACCTACTCTGATTGGCTGTAAGCATGCTTACCCTGGTCACATTAAACCGCGGGCTGAGGCATCGGAAAAAAATAAAAAAGACATTTTCACGCATTCGAATGTACGCGAGGGAAAGCAGAGAGAGGAATGCTTATACGCAACGCAGAGTAGGGAGTGCTTTACTCCTACAGGTGGCGCTAAAAATGCAACGTCAAAATGAATGACTCCTGCTGCCCTGGGACCTAAAATACAACTCTTTTAATGAAAACAAACAAACGGTTACATGCACTTTTATTTTAATATTTTCACGGTCCTTTTTTCTTTTTTCGTTGGGTAAGCACTGCTTACCCTGCTTATATGGACGGCACGTCCCTGGTATATTGTAACTAAATCGAATCGGAATCGAATCGAATCGAATCGAATCGTGAATCGAATCGAATCGGGAGCTGTGAATCGGAATCGAATCGTTTTGGGAAATCAGTGGCGATACCCAGCCCTAGGTAAATATATGATGTGTTCTAAAAGATTCTAATCGATTGTACCGTCACTTATCCGGATTAGTCTCTCAATAAGACAGAATCTATTGTGTGAGAGATACAGGACCAGTAAGAGAGCAGGAAAGATCATCTCTGATCCTTCTCACCCCGGTCACCAACTCTTCCAATATCTCTCATCTGGAAGAAGGTTCCGGTCTACCAAAACCAAAGCCCCCTGCCTCTCATTGACTCTGGGATTCTGATATCAAAAGCTAACAATCAGCAATGTATCCTGCAAACAACCAAGAAAATACCATATCTGTTTGTAAATAAAGTGTCTCACCAAAGTTCTGGGTCTGACTGGGGAACCAGACCAGGGTTCTGGAGGGTCCGTGGCCGGTGGCCAGGCCGGGGCTCCCCTGAGCATCGGAACCCAGGAGGGAGGGCAGGGGGTTGAGGGAGAGGCAGAAGAAGGTCAGTGCACAGAGGAGGAGACGAGAGCGATCCATCACTCCCACGGAGGACGGCGAGTCAGGCTCACTCTTCACCTGAGAGAGGAAAGGCAAGACAGGGAATGAATGAACTGTAGTCACTGAGTATGGGAACCGGGAAGGAAAATGAACATTTTTTTTTAAAGAGAACAGAAAAATGTCCTTGCCGACTTGGGGAACAAAACACCAGCTCCTATCACGTGTGCGTGTGTGTGTGTGTGTGTGTGTGTGTGTGTGTGTGTGTGTGTATTATACATGCCCTATGTGTGTGTGTGTGTGTGTGTGTGTGTGTATTATACATGCCCTATGTGTGTGTGTGTGTGTGTGTGTGTGTGTATTATACATGCCCTATGTATGTGTATGTGTGTATTACCTGATCATGGTCCAGTAAAGGGCTACCAGGCTCTGAGTCGATGCAGTAGGGAGAGAAGTCCTGGTGGGGAGATCCAGACCCGGAGTCTGAGGCTGGAGGTGACATCATCACCACTTCTGGCTTCATCTCCACGTCCTCAGTTAAGATGATTGACTCTAAGAGAGAGAGAGAGAGAGAGAGAGGGGGGGAGGGGGGTGAGAAATAGAGAGAGAAAATGAAAAAGAGAAGGAGAGAGAGCAAAAAAAGACAGATTGTTAGAGACATTCTCACTCTCATATAGAACTCATAATAGACTGTAGGTTACACACACACACACACACACACACGCACACACGCACACACGGTGTGTTCTACTACAGGAGGACATACTGTTTTTCGGGTTGCCCATCTTGAGGGCCATGTTCTCCTGTCGTAGTTTGTGGTTGGCCTGCTGCAGGTATTTGATGTAGTCAATGGCTTTCCTCAGAACACCTGACTTATGCATCTGTGAACAAACACAATGGTAATGCGTGAATGCACGAAAAGTACATTCGCAAGGATCACACAGATCTTGTCTACAATGGCTGCTTTCTTTTCTCTCAGGAAATGTGAAAACATAGCTAATAAGGAGACTGAATTGGCTATATTTGAGATATTAACAGTGACATAAAAGTAACATTTGGGAACGCATCACTGTGTACTCAGTGTTATAAGTGCTCGTCTGTACAACATATTACTTGTAATATCCTCAGACCACTAGCCAGTGGCACAAAGCAAATCCAATCCAACTAGGACCAACTGCTGTGGTGGACCAGGTCTTTCTTGAAAAACAATTGTCATAATAAGTAAAATAACCACAAATAAGAAAAAAAGTAAACAAATGCCATGTCAGTAAAAATTACTTAAGGGAGTGTGTGTAGGCGACTGACCTTGGCTTCAGGTGTGTGTGTGTGTGTGTGTGTGTGTGTGTGTGTGTGTGTGTGTGTGTGTGTGTGTGTGTGCGCGCGCGACTGACCTTGGCGTCGCCCCCCATGACCAGGTCTCGTAGCTCCAGGATCTTGTCGTTGATGGACGAGCGGTATCTCTTCTCGATGATGTTGTGGGTGGTCCTCCGCTCGCCCTCCTTCAGAGGCCCCACCTGACCGATCATCATCTGGTCCATCGTTAGCCTGGCCCCGCCCCCACAGTGGGTGTTGCCTGACGACAGCTGCTTGATTGGCAGCTTGTCCCCGCCCCCCATCATGACAGGCATGGTGGTCAGGATGTTACCGCCCATCAGAGTCTTTGAGGGATGGGTTAAAAGAGGGAAAAAGCGATTGTGATGTTCAGTGAAACACAAGGGGATGAGGGTTAAGGGGAAAGGGGGGAAAATGGAAAATGTTATGGAAAAGTCTAGGTCGGAAGTTATTTAAATCCAGGCACAGAGTTCGCCTTAGAAGATGCAGAACAGAGAGAATAGAGTAAGTAAGAAGAGACAGGTATATAAACATACCGGCACCTGTAATGACGTTGTCTGGATCGGGGTGGTCAGGGTGTGTATTCCGTTAGGGTTCTGCATGGTGGAGAGAACCTGCGTCCCGTCGGGCTTCAGAGTGGTCAGAACCAGAGAGTCCGTCTTCAGGATCTGAGGCTGGTGAACCAGAAGCTGGGAGGAGAGACACTGGGTCAGTTTCCCTTTGAATTTGTACATAGACTGGATTTAGCTTTTTTGGTGGTTTGGTATGTGACACAAGCGAGTGTGAATGTGTGTGTATGTGTGTGTGAGTGTATGTGTTTATGTGTGTGTACTGTATATGTGTGTGTGTGTGTGCAGCCACAAGATATGTGTGGTGGCCTGGGAAAACCCTTCACATGGTGGCATTTTGACATTTTCATTTTTTTATATTTCCATAAATTAGAAGTTCTCAGCTATTCATAACTGGTTGAATGACTGAGATAGCCCTTTATTTAAAAAAGTTATGAGCATTTTAATGTATCATGTCAAAAAAAGTGAAAGATGATAAATGCTGCCCCCGACTCCTTTCTCCTCCGGGTCGGGGGAGGAGCCTATGCAGATCAGCCGGTCTCGTTTGTCTGCTTGTGATGCAGACAAACTACCCACCACAAAAACATAAAAATAAGTACTTTCTCTTTTGTTTTCTTAAAATGTTTATTCACCATAATGTAGTATGGAGTTCAAAGTACTAGAATACCACATAATATCAAAATCGCGATTTCCATCTATTTTTGCTCTTTGCCACAAACGAACGCCAGCGACATCCGACGGGTTTTCCCAGGCCACCACACATATGCTGTACTCACTGGGACCTGCTGCATTTGCTGCTGCACTGTGTGAACCGTGGGTGTGGACAAGTGCTGGATCTGGCCATTCTGTGTCAGCACGCGCTGGTGCTGGATGGTCATTGGCTGAACCTGTTGTGATGTCATGATGCTCTGCATCTGTGGTTGGAGGACTGTGGAAAGAAGGAGAGGGTACATCATATATATATATATAATATATGGGAATATACATAACTTGGAAGCAGCTCCATAACACTGACACTTGGGAAAAGCTACTAAACTAACACCAGCTAGAACACCGCCCCCCACCCCCAAAAAAAAAATACCCCACCAAGTTTGGAAGTTCAAAGCATCGCTGAGTATTAGTTAATTTAATATAAGTTAATTTACCCCCCCCAAAAAAGTAGCCATCAATTCCCCCCCATTCCTCACCTTGGAACTGCGTGGTGGGGCTCTGGTGGCAGATGAGAGGGTTCTGGATGAAACGCGACTGGCCTCCATTGGAGGTGATCATGACCGTCTGGGCCTGAGTCTGTATGGGGAGGGTCTGGTTGTGGGTCTGAACCAGGGTGTGGACAGGGAAACTCTGGATGCCCTGGGTCTGCATCTGGATGCCCTGGGTCTGGACCTGGATGGTGGGCTGGGGCGTGTGCTGCGGCTGGGGCTGGATGGCTTGCATCACCTGGGGCCGCGGCTGGAGCAGGGGAGGGGTGCGGACCTGGTGCTGGACAGAGTGCACAGTCTGGACTGGGGTCTGGGGCGGGGTAAGGGGTAGGGAATGGGGGACCAGCGCGGAGGTGGGGGTGAGGGCCACGTTGCTGTTCTGGTAGGTGGTGGTGATGGCAACGGCTGCTGGAGTCTGGGGGGTTTGAGGGGTCTGAGGTGGTTGAGGGGGCTGGCGAGCGGCGGTCCCTGCCGCTGCTGAGGCCATATGGTCCTCGAAGAGGTCGGGCAAGTCCCCCACCTGGTTACTGACGAACTGGAGCATCTCTGAGAGAGAAAGAGAGAGAGAGAGGACGGTCAGGTGGATTCATGAGTCTGGGCCTGTGACAAGCTATTTAAATAGTGGTTTGTACAGTTAAGATGCATCTTATCCTAATTTCGGAAGAAAGAAGTGAAATGCCAATGATTTTCATTAAAACGATACAGTTAATTCTGTTCTGCCCTACATTGGGTTTAGCTAGTCTAAATTGACCTTGACAATGACATATCTGATTGGTTTCCTATCCACAGGCCTCAATTGTTGCAGGGAGGCCGTCACTCCTTCTACCAACAGAGCACACAACCTGTGAGGAATGTGGACACACCTATGGATCGATTACATCACAATCCATCATCCCATAATAGTGTCTTAGTGTCTACTCTGCTCTACGTGTTGGAAAGTGTCCTTGAGAAAGAACAGATATTTAAGGTGACCTCGACCACAGACTTAGGCCTAGCTAACTGCACTTGGGTGACAGTGCTATTTACTGCCCTGGGCAAGGCCACTGGGTTGAAGGGAATTAAGATTGATGGAGTAGCCTTGACTTGACAAACTGCTGCTACTGTTCTGGCAGAAAGTCAAGGAGAGTGAGGGCTAATAAGGAAATCTTCACACCGCTAGCCTTGAAAAAGGACACGGTAATGTAATACTGATGATGTCCTTAGAGACAATGAGAATGAGGTAAAACGGTGTGGAGATAAGGATGCTCGCTGGCACGGAGTTCAGCTACAGGTGGTCATGCCTCGACTTCACTGATAACAGAGCATACAGTACATAGACAGAGCTGTAGCACGCGCAACAGACTACTACTACTAACGTAGGCCACACGAAAATCATGTCAAGAGCGTTGCCTTAAGAGGACTTTGGAATCTCAGGACTTCGAGTCCACATAGAGAGAGCTGTCCTATGGTATGTGGAATGACTAGATTGCGCAGGGAGAACCTGGGTTAAAGCATCACTCCTCTATCAATGAAGAGCTGCCTGCAGCCTTGACCTCACATGCTGCAGAGCAGTACAGCGCCAGGACAGACAGACAGACACTGTGATATTACATGCGTATTCCTTTTGACTCTACAGTTTGACTAGAAAGAAATAATTTGAACGAAAAAAAAAACGGCTAATTCGAGATGCCATATCTCACACTTAACAAATAGTCTACATTAGATGGTTTTATTATTGGCTTTTTCCGCTTGGAAGACTTCATTGATCAAACTTCCTAGCTAGCTTTCTCTCTTCCCTCCTCTCCCCCCATCTCTCTCTCTCTCTCTCTCTCTCTCTCTCTCTCTCTCCCCCCCCCCCCCCCCCAGGGGGTTGGCTTTCAGATACAGTGAACACAACAGCTCCCCGAGCCCCTGACAAGCCTGACACAAAGGGCTCCAACCGTCAGAGGGGGACAGTTTCCTAGGCTGCTCAGAGCAGACAAAATAGGTTATGTAACCAGAGCAGCAAATGCATGGGGAATAGTGGGGGAGAACATTTTAGAGAGGACAGGACTGAACACAGTCCTTATGGGGGCCCTTAAGGAAGCCTCATACACACACTACAGAGCCGAACCGTACTGGGGGATCGCTTGGTTACTCTTCCTCTATGTTTGCTGAAACGGTGTTGGAAAGGACGATGCAAGAGGAAAAGTATCTGAGGCAGCAAAGCGTGGTTCGGGTCAACGCTGTAGTGTTGTGTGTAAAGCCCATAAGACTTAACACTCAATTGGGTCACGTAGGATCGGCTAGCTAGCCTATATAGTGTTAAATTAAAGCCTGAGAGGAGTTGTAATTGCATTAGGTGATTCATGTGCGTTAGACCAAACTCTAGTGGCAAACAGGCCATACGGTATCTGCTGTGCTAGCTGGCTGTCCCTGTGGCTGGCTGGTCGGCCTTTTACACACACACACACGACACACACGACACACACGACACACACGACACACACACACACACACACAGTGACAAATCTAATTCACTATAAATAATAATGTTGGCTAGGCCTTTGAACTTTCAATTTCAATTACAGACTAGTTATTACTTATATAGTAGAGAAAAACAAACATGTGTTAGGGAGAAGCAGATTCTGCATGAATTAATAATGTGCATTGTGTGAAATGTAATAGGAACCCACTGAGTGGTCATAGATATATAGACAGAATATACGATGCTTAGATGTGAAGAGGCCTAGGTCTTTTCCTCTGTTTCCCTTTCATACCTAAAGGGTAATAACTGGTTGCATATATATCCCGCTTTTGACAAAACTAAAAAGGGGGATTACATAACCCAGCCCCGGTGTCTCTACCAGTTCCTGCACTGTGCTTCATTCATCCCACATTGTATGACACCACCGCATCAGATTGGAGACATAGCATTCAGTAAAATTCCTCTCTAATTGAAATCCGGTGACCTGCGCCCGGTCAATTCTGCACCCAAAGCCTCATCCTTTCACTCTGTGCCAAGGGTGAAACTCCTGTTTTGATAAGAAGGGGAGCCATGCTATCTGATAAGCGATGCTATCTCCGTACTGAGTCTGCGTGCTGAGCTTATAAGCGGGGTGAAACGGGATGACCCTCACCATACCCACATTGAAGGGGATCAGTCCCTCCCAAAAACAAAACATAGCTTTAAAAAACACGAGGTGTTTGTGTATATATGTAGTGGCTTCGGAAAGTATTTGGACCCCTTCACTTTTCCCACATTATGTTGTGTTATAGACTCAATTAAATGTTTGTTTTTTTCCATAAATCCACACACAAAATACCCCATAATGACAAACATTTAAATAGCTAAATACCTCATGTACATAAGTATTCAGACCTTTTGATATGACACTCTTAACATTTGCTCAAATGCAAAAATGTCTTCAACCAGTTAAATTGAATCCATCTCAGTGCAAAGATAATAATTTGAATGAATATCTTTTGTTTTTATAGTCTCTGGTTTGGCATAGGAATCAATTACACACTGTGTGGATTAGGATGTCACTACCAACTCAACAAATCTCTGAACTTTCTCTTGATTCTGACAGTCGCCAGTCCATGTCGGTGACAAACATACCCATAACATGATCCAGGTAACACTAGGCTATTGTTCACACGAGAGATGGTGCGGAAACTGCATTGCATGTGCTGGATTTGCACTAAACTGAATGCTTTGTAGTAAAACCAAATAAACACATTTCCAGCCACTTTATTTTCATTGTTGCAAACGCATTTATGGATATGAGATCCTTTTCCATTAAGGGATGCTTTTTGGCCACTTGCTTTTTCCTCTCTGCCATTCAGCTTTGTAGGAAGTGTCCCCAGTCTGAAGAGCATAAATACACACATCTAATCAATCAGATGAATAAGTAAATGTAGACCTATACTGTATAATACACACATAGCCTAATCATTCCAATGCTTGTGTGGAGTGTAAGACACAGCTGAGCACTAATGAGCTGAGCAACTCACACATACCTGAAGAACTTGTTTTTCCACAACACACCAAACTGTTGAATGAATCACACAAAGTATGTGTGGAAACTTCCATTGATTCAAACTTGATTACAAAGACCAGGGCCACTGAATTTAACTAAGGCTGTTTATTCCGAAAATAATCTGTCACAGACACTTGATAGCACCTGGAAGAGCATAGGTAAACAGATTAAAATGTGGACGTGTAGCGCAATAATGATCACAAATGAACCATTGAAACACTTACACTTATTTACACTTAAAATAAACATCAGCCTACAGAACTAGTGAAGAGGGCTTGTTTTGACACATGAAATGTACAACACATCCCCAGGTTCTCGATGAGATCAACACACACACACACACACACACACACACACACACACACACACACACACACACACACACACACACACACACACACACACACACACACACACACACACACACACACACACACACACACACACAAGCCGGAAAAATAGGCTTTAACACAACACAAACTTTGGTGGACAAAACTGATACACCACTACATTATCCTCAACACAAACACGTATTAAGTTCCTCACCATCGATGTCCCCCAGGGTAAATTCGTCCCCTAGTTCTGCTAACGTCGGGTCCATATTCTCCATAGTAGAGATGTATTCAGATCCACTGTCCATCCTGGGTCTCACGATCTGGCGTCTCCGGCTGTCACCGGGAGGTGGCTGGAGCAAAACACCCGAGCTGTCCAGAGAGACGTCTGAGGCGTTAGTAAACGCCTATACTGTATCGTTATCTTATCCAGGTGTCAATCAGACAATTAGAGTTCAGAAAACACTTCACCAATGCCTCAGAGAGGCCGATTTCTATTGAGATAAACTCATTTACGATTTAGACGTAGCCATCTTGTTTTCCACTCCTTACGTCATTTACAAACAGAGCCTGTGGATGCAGGACGACTCCTAATTGGCTGAATCTTGTCTGTTGTTGTCATGAGACCAGGACCGTCGTCCAATGAAACGAGCGCCTTTACTGTGGCCTGATAGTACGTCAGTGATCAGAAGCTTTCGCGTGGGCGCCCACGATTTGCCATCGGTGACAGGCCGCTTCTCGCCAGGTTGTGAGGAGTTTGCGCTCGGTTTCATATCTGAGCATCACGGCTTTACATCCACGGTAAAACCGCCGGTTTGCAAAACGAGTCTAGACAGTGATAAATGAATAACAAGAGCCCACCCAAAAAGGCACAACAGCTCATCGATATTTAATAAGACTAATTTGATTATAGTTTTTTTCCCCGAGCTCTTATGCTGCATTATTCATGATGTATCCTGATTTCCACTATTATTCTACATCGTCACCCATAACTTCATGTCTTTTTAAAAAAATGTTTACAAATTAAAGATTTGTCTCTAAGCAGAGTTCAACAGACACTCAAAAAAATGAACCCAAAAACTTTTAGAAATCATTTTATTATGCTTTTCACAATTGTATTCAAAAACAATTATTTGTATCTCATTCAAAAGGCCACATTTGTCAACAACCCATAAAATCACTGGAGCTAGTTCACTCGCTTAGAGATTCAATATTTGATCATTGAGTTGCAATACAGTACAGTGTCTATTGTGACTCATAAAAAATGTTTTGGAATACTACACCTGACCAAAACATTAGCTTATTATACCTGTGGAACACTGCATATGAACTAAAAATACACTGTGTTGATTTAGAATATTGTTATTCAAATGAAGAATACAAAAATATTTAAGGGTGTAAAATGTAAACTAGATTATCAAGGTAGAATTTGAAATGTTCTGAATAACTGAAATGTTCAACAGAACAAAGAGTGCAACACTATGAATGGAGATCTGGTTAACAGTGTCAACAAAAAAAGATATATATTATAAGTGCAAATCAAAAGCTTAGGCAAATATTGTAAATGCACGTCAAAAAGTTTGAATACATGTGTAAGTGCACATCAAATAACTAAACCTCCTAGAGTTTAGGATATAAAGATAAATGAGAAATGTTCAGTCAACAGAGCGTGCTTACAAAGAATGCTACAGCCTTTTGGGGGGTAAATGTTTTTCGTACAATGTAAATACTTCACAGCAGAGGACTGAGTCCTTATCTACAGTTTATCAAGTTACACTGAATAGAGGAAATCAACTATCCGCTGTCAGCTAAATTAAATACGACTTGCTACATGTGCTTTTATCAGTGACCGTGAAAAGGTCCTATTCAACCACAAATTCCAAACTTGTTAAAAAATTCATGGTCCTGAGTGTTGACAATTGTTTCAACTGTGGTTAGATTTAGGCTAGTTCAGATTGTCCCTTATTTGTTCCAGTAGATCTCGTAGGACTTCTTCTCTGTATAATCGTCTTCTGAGCTGCCCTGTGTGTGGCTCCTGACCCTCTCCTTCACCACTTTCACCACCAGGCCCCCTGCCAGGGCGATGCCTGCTGCAGCCTTGCCTATCTCTGCCACGGCTGTCATGATGCGCGCTGTCGCCCCCATGCTGCCCAAGGCCTCAGACACAACCACCCCACCAACGGCTGACATCATACTCTGCCCTGCTGCCCCACCGGCCTGGACGACCGGCCCGCTCACAACCACCCCGTCAGCCACAGCTGCGCCTGCGCACTGAACAGCCCCTGCAGCAACACTGCTCCCGGTGGCCACTGCATGCTGTCCTGCAACTGCTGCCAAGCTACTCTGTGCCACAGCATTAGCTGCAGTTCCGGTCCCGGTCAGAGCAGCAGAGCTGACAGTTGCGCCCTCCAGAACCGCTCCCACGACAGCTCCGGCCCCCATGGCGCCCCCCACCCCGGCCGCTACACCCACCGCTGTGACGCCCATCACGCTGACCTGACCCAGGGCCTCCAGGGCAGCCTCCCTAGGACTGGCAGCTTCTGCCCCAGCCAGGGCCCCCACAGACCCCCCCAGCACTCCACCGGTCGCCGCCCCTAGAGCCATAGCTGTTTTGCTAGCGGCTGCTGCCACTATAGCGCCCACGGCCTTCCCCATTCCCGCGCCCCCTGCCACTGAGATCCCGGCCAGCTGGCCCGCCGCGAAGCCCACCGTGTTCCCCATGGCCGCCGCGCCCGCCGCGGCTGCTAGAGGGACGGCCGCCCCGAACACCGCCCCCACGGCCAACCCGGTGGCGCCGGCGGCCACCAGGACCTTCACTTTCTCCAGCACCTTCCCAGAGAGGGCGGCCTCTCTCCTGAACTGGCTCAGAGCGGAGCAGAAAGACTGCCTCCTGCTCACGGCCCCGCCGTCACTGCCCTGCCGCCGCCTGGCTCTGAACAGCTCCCTCCACCGCTCCCCTCTCTCCCTCAGGAGGCTACAGGCACTTCCCTTCCTCTCCTCTGTCCACCTCTCCACCCTCCACCCTTCCTCCGGCCCAGCTCCTCCTCCCTCCAAGTCTCGCCTCCTTAGCCCTGAGCCTCCCACAGCAGCACCGGCTCTCGCCCCATCCCACTCCAGATCCCACTTCCGTCTCTTGCTAACTTGACCTAACTTGGTCTCCGCATCCCTCATCTGACTGCCCTCCCCTTCCTCCCCCTCCCCCTGCCCTCTCTCCTCCCTCATCATCCTCTCCTGCTCCTCCCTGATGGCAGCCTCAGCCTCCGTGAACATAGCGTTGGTATAGAAACCTCCATTATTACCCTCCACCATACTCTCCACCTTCTCCAGCAGCTCTCTGACCTGCTCTAGGTTACTGGAGTCCCTGTTGTTGAGGGCGTGGTACCTGCCCCCACACCTCTCTATCAGAGCCTTCAGCCCCACAGGAGCTGTGTTCCCCAGATACTCCTCCATCCGCCTCCCATCGAGGTCATCCCCACGGGTGAACAGGACGAGGGTGTGATCACGGACCGCACCTTCCCCGAATATCTGGGCCATCTCGTCCACCGCCCGGCTCTCGTCCTCTGTGTAGCGTCCCAGAGGGACCACCAGCAGGAACACGTGGGGGCCCGGGGCGGAGAGCGCCACACATTTGGCTATTTCAGCGTGGGTCTGCTCATCATCGAGGCGGGTGTCTCCGAAACCGGGCATGTCTACGACCACCACTCTGGTCCTCTTCCTTCTGACTCTGTGGCCCTCTTCTTCTTCATCCTCCTCCTCCTCCTCCCCTTCTTCATCACTCAGGTCAGTGCTTCCTTGTTCACAGACCTGTGTGACCGAGCTGGCGCTGAGCTGGGAGAGGAAGTGTCTGCGGCCCAGGATGGTGTTCCCAGAGGCACTCTTCCCAGATCCCGTCTTTCCGATCAGGACCAGTCGGAGCTCTGTCACTCTGGGTTCACTGCCATCTTCCCTCTCCATGTCCTCTGGCTCTCTTCTCCCTCCCTTTGCCCTAGCTGGATAAACAACATGAAAAAACAAATTTCTTTCCATAAGCAGTTCCAATTAACTGATGTACCAACGTGGGTTACATAACGTGGTCTGACCTCATACTGTCTACCCGCAGCCTTCATGGACTGTCAGGAATGTTCGTAGCCAGCAAACAGTATTCTTCTGCTTTGTTTACCTTTGTTGAATGCATTAACTAGCTTAGCACGTAAGCTAGCTAGTCATTTGTAACTTTAAAACATTAACAATCGCCAAGAGATCAAATGTCAAAGAGTAAGCCAAGTCTAATTTTGGTAATATTGACAAATATCAAGCTGACGTTTGAAAGGCTCAGTTAGCTAGCTATCTGTTGTTGACAGACTAGCTAGGTTCATATATCGTCGTCAGAACATATACAGAACTATCGTTAAATAGGAAAAGAAGAATGGTCTTACCTGATGATCCCATATAATCAGACATCTCTCTGACTAACGAAACGTCTCGCCTACATTAAGCCCTTTGTGTTGCTCTGAAGTTGTTGTTGTTGTTGTGACGCCCCGCTGGACTCAACTCCAGTTTAGCAACACTCAACTGAACTGATGAAAGAAATATTGGACTTGAAAAAAACCTGTCTCTATATTGTGCACCTTTGCCGCCCTCTGGTGGTTGATGTTTTTATCAAAATGTCAGTTACAGTAGTGCAGAAAAACAGTTCTGGGTCAAATAATCAGACATTATCAATAGTAATTACATTTTATTAACTTTGAAAACAAATGATGATAATTGTCGGCTTGTTCCTGTATCTCAGCAATGAGAATCTTACTCTGAATATATATATCTTTAAATAACAGTCGCATTTACAAAACTCTTGCAAATCATAATCAGTTAAACAATAGAACTTAATTCAATAGATCTTACTCTTAAATGCATAAAAAATATGTTTTAAATGATTTCCCTGCATAATGGAAAAATGATTCAAAACCAAAATGACATTATGAACTTCATTTATTCTAAAGGATCAGGTTCTGAGCTCAGAAATTTAAAATGAGGCATTATTCTATGGATAGCTGCCATTTTCATATGGCATATTTCATCATATAATGGAAATAAAGGGTCGTAGATGAGGTCCAGGTAAGATGACATGGTCCAGAATTTGAAGCTGATGGGAGGGTGCCAACGGTCACGGGTCTAAGACATTAACCCACCCTGGATGTGGAAAGACCTCTGTACATGGACAATAAAGCTTTACTCATTCAAACACATAACAAAAAGAAAGCCAATACAAACACATGAGCGCGCACACACACACACACACACACACACACACACACACACGTTCTCTAAGCTGATAAAGACTCAAGCCCAAGTGTCGCACAGTACCACAAATGAGATCAGAAAAAACAAAAACGCTGTCATCCACCTTTGTCCATCACAAAAACCTATGTTCTAACTCAATAAACACAAATGGAAAATAAAATATAAAATCAGCCAATGCACATAATCAAGCTTTATATTCACAGTTGAATATATAACCATATGAACAGATCTTCATTACACAAATTGTATTAAATCTAAACACAATAACACAACACAGTGGCTATTTGCAGTTGTTGTTGTTTTTTTAAAAGGAATTAAAAACAACAACAACAACAACAGCAAATTCCAACTGCACTGCATTCATTCAAATGAATTATATTCTAAAGGACAGCACTTGACTGTATGTAACACATTTTCCAAAACATCTGCACATTGTTTAGGTTAATTTGTGCAGTCATTTGGTTATGCCACAAAAACAGTTGTCAATGGTCCTCTGCCTCCCCCAACATTTGTTCCTGGGTCACACCAACAGCTCTAGTTCCCTCCCTCCTCTCTCTAGTCTCCTACTGTCAGTATGTTCCTTTAACACTCTGATTCTTCACTGAGTCTAGGACTCAGGCCACCCTACAGGTAACAGTATGGTCCTTTTCTCTTCCTCCTCTTCCTCTTCTTCTATTCTCTCCCAGGGCTGAGGTACAGTCTTACAGCTCAGTGCGGGAGCGAGAGATGCGTGGCCCCTTCCTGATATCTTTCCTCTTCTCCTCTTTTCTCCTCCTCTTCTCCTCCTCCCTCAGGATCTTCTGGAAGGCCTCTGCAGTGTGAAGCACCTGTGCCAGATGGAGAGAGAGAGAGAGAGAGAGAGAGAGAGAGATAGACAGAGAGAGAGAGAGAGAGAGAGAGAGAAAGAGAGAGAGGGAGAGAGGGAGAGAGGGAGTGTACGTGAGTAGAAGTTATATGGAAATAGGGAAAACAACTAGAAAGGGAGGGGATTCACTGGCTTCATGCTTGTCTTGTGCTGGTCTCACAGTAGAGTAGGTCTCTTTGTGAAACGTCTTGGTAGCAGGGCTTCTGGATAATAAGATGCAGTGTGAATGCGGAGGCGGAGCGGGCCACTCTGGGTTACTTACGTCGTCTCTCTCAGTGCGGTACGGGTTGGTGAAGTCTGGGGATTTCTCTGTTATTCCCAACTCCTGAGACATCTGGTAGATGTCAAATGCAATGCGAGAGAGGGATGAGGGAGGGAGAAAAAAAGGGATGACAAGACAGGAAGAGAAATATTAATATTCATTTGAATTCTCTCAAAAGATCACAGCACTACTCAAATCCAATAGGAATAGAACAATTGAATGTAGTCATGCTGTCTCTGTCCTGCAAGCCCAGTCTCACCAGTGTAAGGACGTGCTGGTGTGACCCCCCAGTGAATACTCCAGTGAGGTTGCAGAAGCGGAGCCCCCAGCGCAGCAGGCCCCCCCAGTCAGAGTTGCGGTCGTAGTAGTGGTGGACGATACGGGGGAAACGTAACGCCACGTCCCCAAAGAACGCAGTGTTCTCCACTATATGGGAGTAGGCTACGGAGGGAGAGAGAGTGGTTAGAGAGAGAGGTGGGAGAGAGTGAGGTTGGAGAGAGGAAGTTAGAGAGAGAGAGAGAAGTTAGGTGGAGGGGGAGAGAGAGAGAGAGAAGAGAGAGAAAGAAGAGCAACATTTCCATACAAGCACTGACCCAAAACACTGAAGACAGAGAATGCTAGAGAGAAAGCTAAAGCCAGAGGATTTTCAGATGGTTAACCTTCAGAGACACGAGACAGAAATCAAACAGAAAGAGAAAGAAGAGGGCAAAAAAAAAGGCAAGAGATGGTGAGAAATAAACCAGATTAGTATTGGAGTGAGAAAGGGAAAAGGGAGCAAAGGAATGAAACAGAATCTGACCTTCTTTGATCTTGTCATCCATAGGGAACGGGTCATCGGGCTGCATGTTGGCTGCAACTAGTATAGCCCTGGAATCTTCCAACACCTTCAGACAGGAGAGAGAGACATGTACACAAAAGAAATGCTGACAAGGTAGATTACCTACTGGGGGTTGAGTATCTTAGACATCCTTGAGAAGCGAGCAGATATACAAATACTGTGTTAGTGCTCTGAGACTGAGCAAAGAGAAGTGGTCTCTGTTTCAGCGATTTACAATGTCTAACAACAGTCTCGTCTTCCTGTCAATTTATGATTTTTGTGTCGGACCCCAGGAAGACTAGCTACAGTCATGGCATTAGTTAATGGGGATCCTAATAAACAAAACAACAACAACAACAACAAAAAACAATACACAGTGCCCTGTAGTAAGTGAGCAGGAGTGAAGCCACTGTACCTTGAACAAGCCCTTTAGCATGATGTCTATGATCTTATACTGCTGGTTGATGTCATTGAGCTCCACAAGGTTCTTCAGAGCATTCAGCTGGTCTTTCCTCTTGGTCTCAAACAGACGCTTGTCTGAAGGGCGAGATGTAAGGGAGAAATAGCGACAGACACAGTCTAACCAACACGGTCACACACACAAATGAAGCCACAAAGGGGAACATGGCTTTCCATGGGTGTGTACACACACACACACACACACACACACACACACACACACACACAGGATACAGATCTCAAAGTTGGAGTCGTGTCTGTGTCTGCTTGTATCACAGTCTGCACAGGTGAGGACTGCAGCAGCCACCATCAGGAGCACCGCACACACACTCTTCATGGTCAGCAGGGGGCGATGTTGAGGCACTCTTTTTTTATCATGCACAGAAAACAGAAATAAGGTTAGAGGTATATTGAAAAATGCAGGGGTGCAAAAATGAAAGTGAACTGAACACTCAACAAAAAAACTACAACATCAGTTAAGCTGTCAAGGGAACACCTTCTTGCATGTGTTTTTAAGACTGCCCTTAAAAAATATGCATTTAGTCATAGACATACTTTTACTTGATATAGGCCTAGTAATCATTAGTTGATATAAATCATTATCACAAAGAATCTGGACTGAGGCCAGACAAGCTCACCCCTGTGAATTGGTAGTGAGGGACACACTGTACTGAAATGGGGTGAAACAGTCAGTGTGAAACTGAACAATGCTCTTCATGTCTGGCACTTCTCTAAACCTCAAGAGGAACATTTATTAAGTCCTTCAAATCCTCTCTCTCTCTCTGCTGTCTACAGGGGTTTGTTATGTCTCAAAGAGGTCTGCACTCTGAAGGTCTTTTAATGTCAGAATTCTGTCTGCATCTTCTGCAGTTCTTCATATCACAACCAGCACTCAAGTTGAGGGGGGATGAATCAATGAACGTGGTATCATTGCTATTTCAACATTTAGTTTTGCGCATATTGAGTACAATACTGTGGGCGAGGGGGCACGCACACAAGCAATGACATTTTTACCTCTGTCTTAGACCTGTGACCGTTACCAAGTCACTGAAGTCACTGACGCTGTGCTAAAATTGCTAAAATTGTCCCCATATGATAAAATCCAATTTTCTTTTACAACTTGAGTACTGGTCACAACACGTTTTATATCTGGCCTCAAGGTTCTTCCTCTAGTGTGAACCAGAGTAGATGGACAGAGGACAGAGGACACAGTTGTGCCACTGAAATCAATGGAGCTGAACCTCTGGCATGTGCTTAGGAGGGCGTGAGATGCAAACAGGTTGTTCAGGTGGTTGCTTGGTAACTAGGTCATGATCAGTCATATCAATACTATAAATACTGATACACTGTCATAGTTAAAGAATGACTTAACTCTTTACAAAAATGCATGTTTAATCACCATATCATGATCAAGGCAACTCCAAAACTATTAGCAGCCAAGGGAGCTAGTTCAACCCCAACAACACAAATGCAAATCCATCTCCCTCATATACACACTCCATCCTCTAAGTTGTGGACTGCCTCTACATTCAGTTCCACCATGCTGTCCCTTGGAGCGTGTTAATACATTTGAATGGAAGGGAGGGACGAAGGTTAGAAGCTAAATAAAATAAACGTCCTAAAAATAGACCCGCCCTGGATGAATATATAGATTTAAAATGAGAGCGTGTAGAATGTAAGAGGGAGGAGAAGACAGCGTCGATAAAACACACACGACATGTATAATTCAGGGCTCCATGGACGGGGATAATAATCAGAGAGAGGGAGAGAGAGGGAAAGGAGAACTGGAAGAGAAAGAGGCAGCCGGGGAGGGGGGGGAATGTGAGAGGCAGGGGGAGGAAGAGACGAGGGAGAACAGTAGGGAGAGTTGGATGAGGAGACTAAAGCCAAAGAGCCGGGAGCAGACAGAGGGTAGAGACACACAGAGAGAGAGAGGATAAGCACTGACGGCTGGTTTCCCAGACACACTTGGACTTAATTAAAAATAAATTATTCTTATTTTTTTTATAGCAGAATCTTCATCGAAGATGCATTTATCCAAGGATTAGGATTAATCTGGGCCAGGCAAACCAGACAGATTGTTCAGATGCTGTCAATTCCTTCTCCCCCTCCTCTCCTCTCCTCTCCTCTCCTCTCCTCTCCTCTCCCTCCTCCTCCTCCTCCTCCTCTCCTCTCCTCTCCTCTCCTCTCCTCTCCCCCCACCCCGATCCCCCTATGGCTGCTCGTCAATGCTGATTGCAGGATTCACAGAGCATTCATCTGAAATAAACAACAACTTTTGGCAACTTTTCCCACTTATGCTCTGTCAGCAAAAAAATGTGCAGTGTTGAAACAGATTTTGAGAACAGCAGGGTTCAGGCAATGTTTGATTAGAAAGATTTGTGCACTCAGAGAACATCTTTAGGCTGTCTTCCAGCATTTTGAAACTTCCAGCAATAAATATCGGGAAATTGCTTGTTTGCACTAGATGCAGCATCCATCATTGCTGTTTCGACCTCGACCAGATAAAGTGCAGAGGTTTTAAAGGTGGAGTACCAAGGGCATGAGGGTAGATCAATAATTTTAACCGCAAAGCACATCAATTAGACTTACTACAGTAATCGCACCCATTTACAGAAAGCATCCTTACCCCAGCAGTAGAGCACATTAGACAATGAGTGAGGACACTCCCTGTGGAGCTGATACCACTAACACTCGAGATCATATGACCTAAATGCAATACAGGGAATCTAGGGAAGGTAATGGGTAGTTATTAAGCAGTTAGAGTAGGCCATTATGGAAAGGTTGAAGATCAGGGTATGCATCTGCTTTACACCTAAGGAGCTCATCATCAGGCTTCCAGAGAGCGACACACTAGGACTTTGACATGTAGTCTGCTGGTAAATATGCTATCTTTAGCGATGAAGGCAACTCTAATCGATTGACAGTTATACATTGATCGATACAACTGATTGTACAACTGAAGTCCCCTTTCTGACCTCTCTTTCTCACCGCATTAGCATATGTTCACAGTGGACAAACAAGACATGCAGGATCATTTCAGTTCATTATTTCATTTACATTGTTTTCCATTCAACATTATTTGACAGCATTGCAAGCAACCGATTTCAATTAAATGGACTTGACCAATTCAAAATATTTCTTCAAACCTTTCTCCAACAAA